>NW_006399764.1:18283508-18295345 GCF_000299155.1 Elephantulus edwardii | reverse complement strand
CTCGTCTCTCCTCTTCTCTTCTCTTCTCTTCTCTTCTCTTCTCTTCTCTTATCTCTCTCTCTCTCTCTTCCTCCCATCCTTCTTTCTCTCTTTCTCTTTGGCTGTGCCCTTTGCTTTAAAAAGCCATTCAGAGATCTAGCTTATAACAACTACAAGTTTAACAATAAGATTAAAGCAAAACTCCATTTCCATGGAGTCAATTCCAACTCATAATGACCCTACAGGACAGAGTAGAACCGCTCCTTAGGTTTTCCAAGACTATAATTTTTATGGTCCATGTGTAGAGTCAACTTTTGTGTTTCTTTAAAAAAGTATTTGCTATGCATAAATCACAAATTGTACAAAATTCAATCATTTTCTCTCCAGTCTCATACCTGCAGTTCAAGGGCCATAGCCTTCAATATGGATTTATATTGCAACACAAGGAAAACACTGGGCCAATTGGCAGAATCACGATAGATGGAGAAAGTATTGGAATCGTCAATGATTTTATGTTGTGTGGATCCACCGTCAACACCCTTAGTACCAACAGTAAGGAGACATATTGTATTGGGAAAGTTTGCCACCTATGATCTCTCCAAAATACTGAAGATAAATGATGTTGATTTAAAGACTGAACTCTTCACCTAATTCAGACCATGGTCTTTTCAATCACTTGCTAAAGCTAACAGAGGACGAATTGGTGCCTTTGAGTTATGATTTTTGAGAAGAGTTCTGAATGTCTAGAACAAACAGAGATGACTGATAAATGCCAGAGCTCCTAGGAGGCAAACATGGCGAAGATTCAGCTCTCATGCTCTGGACATGTTGGTAGAAGAGGCTCTTTTTTGGAAAGGGTTATTGTGCTTGGAAAGGTGGAGAGTCGGCAAAAGAGAAGAAAAGCCCCATCAGGATAGATTGGCACAGTTACTGCAGGAATGGGCTCAAGTGTATCAGAGACAGTGAAGAAGGCACAGGACAGGACAGGATTCAGGTCTGCTGGTCATAGGGTTGCTATGAGTTGTACTCTACTCAATGGCACCTAACAACAATCTTTTTGGAGGCAGATTGTCACATTTCTCTTCAACAAAGTAGTCTGGTGAGTTCCAAGCAGATGAGTGACTTAAAGCTTGCACCACCAGGGCTCCTCACAAGCTTTATTGGAGGGGGGAAAACCACATATCAGTGACTCAAGTGACATCAAATGACTTAAATCAATTACAATGGCATCCCTCCATTGGGTTTCCAAAGCTGTTAATTTTTCAGGGAGGAGATAGCCTATCTTTCTTCCATGAAGAGACTGGTGGATTCGAATCACTGAACATTCCGTTAGCAGTGCAATACTTAATTCACTATACCACCAGGATGACTTGCTGTTAAGTCTCAGTGGGTTTGCACTATCAAATCCTGGGGAGGAAGTAAGAGCTTCATTCATGGTTGTAATGGATATGATAATTAAACTAAAGCAATAAGTAAAGAAATCAGACGTGCCAAGAGCGAACCCTCAGGGTCATAAACAATGATGGCGCAGCCTGAAAAGAACTGCAAAGAGCCAGGCTTTGTAGCAGGAAAACAGAAGGCTCCAGAGAAGCAGTCTGCAAGTGTGAGAGCAAATATTATACACACACTAGTGAGAAGACAAAAAGGTAACAGACTGAAACTGCAGTTGGATGCACTTAAATTCAGCTTTGGGATGAATTCCTGACTCCAGGTTTTGCAAAGCGTTGGAAACGCATTCCCAAAATAGGTCGTAGAACTTTTGAGTCTTTGAGTTCCTGTTCTTAATTTGTCAAAGAAAAGAATACACAGACCTGGAGTGGCTTTAACACAGTCTTTCTTGGAGACTGGGACTTGATTAGATGGTGTTTCAGGGTCCCACCGATGCTGACAATGAGGGAAACTACAGAACTCCTGTGTAACCCCGCCAATGTCAGCAGGCATGCTAACAGTGCGTGCGCTTCTGCTGCTGGGCTCCGAGGACCATTATCAGAGCCCTAAGCAATGCCAAGAACAGATTTTTTCCCCCCTGTTGTTATTGTCACTGGCAAGGAGTCCTGCATCCTGTAAATGTAAACTAGGTTTAATTTGGACTTTTATTTAGAAAAGAAAAAAGTTCGTTCTTCAGGGGAACAGTTTCTACGAGCTGCCTTTAATACTGTATTGCAAAAACACGGATCTTGCCATATGAACCCCGCTTGGGAAATTTAAATAAGGAGCTTTAGAAACATAACGTGATTTGGCAAGAGCATGATTTGAATGTGGTTGTGAGGTCTCCACCAGCAACATATGCTTTTACTAAGCTACACTATTCCTTTATTTCACAGGCTGCACTTGTAAAACGTTACTTTATATTTTCTAAGATTATCATTCTGAACTCAAACCAAAGCCGTTAACTCTGACTACAACTAACCTGTTATGAAATGAGAGCACATCTTGAGAAAAGAGAGAAAATGGGATGTTTAAATGTGACCCTTTCTCTTCTCTCTCCAGCTCTTCCAACTGTAACTCACAAAAACTGAAGTTGTTGGATGGGGGGAGTAGGGGAAAAATCTGCTTATGATTATGAAGTGAACTTTGAACCGTTCCTATTGTTCCTGCCAAGGATTTTTGAATGTGAATATAAAAAAATATATATATATAGATATGTATGTGTGTGTATATATACATAGAGAGAGAGAGATGAAGTCGGATCTGTTAAGGTATTTTAAGAGTCTACTGTTAGGCACCAATTTTCTCCCCTTGTTTCATTGTTAAAGATAATATGCCTTTCTAACAAAAATGCTTTCAAGATGTAACCATATTTTGAAACGAATATCATAATACATCCTTTGCAAGCCTGGAATGTGGAAACAAAGAACTTGCTTTCATCTGGGGTGGTTTTCCCTCCTCCTACCTCCTGAGCAGGGGGACAGGGGGCCCGAGGAGGTCTGGACGTGCCTCTAGTCTCACGTACTTTTCTTCCTCTTTCTTCATCGAGGGGCCCTGACAACCTTTCTTTCTGAAGCTACATAAATTAAACAGGGTGAATAACATCAGCTCTTGTCCTCACTCCTAAACAAGCCAAGACAAGAAAGTCTCCCCGTTTGACAGACAGACTTCCAGTAGTTCTGCTAAACCAGTAAAGCAGTAAACCCTCCACACTTCTCTCTTCCCTGAAATCACAAGAGATGGGAGCCTAGCTTTAGTTCGGTGTTTGTCCTTTTACCTAGCTAATGGGGCATTTGAAACTGTGTGCAAGGCAAAAGTGAACCATGTTCTTGGTTATTAATGCCCACTCCCTTTCACTAATGCTTCTAGTCATGACAAATCTGCTTAGGAGAAAGTCTTTTCTCGAACAGTTCGGCATTACAAGCCCTGAGCAGCTTTACTGATTGAAATGGTTTACACACATTGATGAGCTAATCTGTCCATGATGAGATTTAGACCCGCAAAAATTATTTGAGATTTTCCCAGTAGGTGTACAAAGAATTTTCAGGACGCTGGACTTTTTGAGGAGGAATATGGTATCAAGATTGGGTGCAGACTCTATCAACAACCTATATTAAACAGATAACACAACCTTGCTTGCCAAAACTGGGGAGGACCTGAAGCATTTGCTGTACAAGGTCAAGGACTGCAGTCTTCAATATGAATTGAAGCTCATCATCAAGAAGACAAAGATTCTCACCACTTTTCCAACTGGCAGGACCATGATAGATGGAGAAGAGACTGAGGTTGTTAACAATTCAGCTTGCTTGAACACACAATCAACATCCTTGGCACCAGCAATCAAGAAATCAAAAGGCATATTATTCTAGAGAAAGTGACTGTGAGGGACTTCTCCAAAGTGCTTAAGAGTAACAGTGTAATTCTGAATACTAAGGTGTGCCTGATTCAGGCCATGGCCTTCACAGTTACTTGCTATCCATCAAAGAGTTGAACAATGACTGGGGTTGATAGAGGAAGAATCAATGCCATTAAGTTGTGGTACTGGAGAAGGATATTGAACATACCATGGATTGCCAAGAAAACAAACAGGTTTGTCTAGAAAAAGGTGAAACGAGGCTGCTCCTTGGAGGCAAGGATTCTGAAGTTCCATATCACATACTTGGGGACAAAACTAAGAGGGACCAGACCCTGAGGAAAGATATGATGCTTGGACATGTGGAGGGACAGTACAGGAGAGGAAGACCCTGGACGAGATGGATGGACACAATAATTGGAGTAATGGGGAGAGAAGTATCAGAGACAGTGAGACTGCCTCTGTATAGAGCAGAATTCAGAGCTATTGTGCACAGAGTTGCTATGAATTTCAGGCAAGTCAATGGCACAAAACAACAATACACAGAATGAAAGCCAAAGGAAAACACTAGAATGTCTCTTTTTGCCAAGTAAATGATAGGCAGTTATATAGATAGATAGGTAGGCAAGATAGATGGATAGCTAGATATAGATAGATAGATAGATAGATAGATAGATAGATAGATAGATAGATAGATAATAGATGATAGATAGATAGATAGATAGATAGATAGATAGATAGATAGATAGATAAGATAGATGGACAGACAGTAGGTAAAGTAGGTAGATACTACAGGAAAGAACTGTTTAAGAGAAATATAAGATTAGGTATTATTTGCATGACAACAGTCCAGAATAAGAGATGCATAGCAAAGTGGGCTGGCGGGTGGGGGTGGGAGAAATTATGCAACAACGAATCAGTGAATTTTTTTTTAAAAGTAAATTGGGAGTGGGTAAGGAGGAAAATGTGCAGCAATAAATGAATGAAAATCCAAGTTTTCTGTAAACTTTCATTAAAATCACAATTTATAAAAAAGGAAGAAAAGAGTTGATTCTAATTCTCAGCAATCCTATATTCAATGAGATAAAATTTTGCCCAATCTTGCATCAGCCTCACCATCAATGGCATGCTTGAGTCCATCATTGCCATGAAAATGCCAAAATCTACCTTGACTACATAGCCTACAGAAACAATTAGTTAATATAATCTCTTAATTAGAGATGATGTATAATGATGCACCAACATGATAAAAAAGAAAAACTCAGTAAGAACATTCAACAGGTGAAAAGTTCCTGCTATTCTTAGCTGAGTCTAGATTTCAAATCAGACTTTTAAGACTACATGTCCCTGTTCACCTTAAGAGACTACTATCTGTTCCTAAAAGCCTTCCGAGGTCCTAACTCTTCTCACTATTTCTTAGTTGTTGGAATTAACAGAAAACCTCATAAGCAGTTCCTTACTTCACCTCTGCCTTGCATGTAGACTTCCGAGTTGTAAAACAACCCAGTGGTAGATGGAATTTGCTCCAGGACTTAAGAACAATAAATGACATCGTTGAAACTCTGCATCTTGTGATTCCTAACCTTTATAATAGACAAAGTGCTAGTCAATAGGCCTTTTATTGTAAGAACTACCTTCCCTCTGTAACTTGAGCCTCTACCTGGAATATTATTGCTTTTCAATTTTTGACTTATGTACTTTTAACTTGTTAGTTAAATTTGTGTCTTTTAGGCTGCAACACTTCCATGTTACATCTTCAAGGATATGAACATGCACGGCTAAGCACAACTGATAACAATGCATCTAAATTTCAAAATCAATCTCCATAATAGTCTATGTGTTTCCTATTGTCAAAGGGGCCCTTCAGAGTAGTGAGAGAAGATCTTCACCCTGAAACCTACAGCACCCCTTTCCAGCAGGAAGTAGCTAAGAGAATATGCCGTCCCCTTTTCCTTATGAATCAGGGTGAAGTCTCTCTCAGGGAGGAGTGATAGGGAATGGCAAAGGAGACACTGACAAAGGAGATTAATCAGAACTGGCTTTGACAAGCACTGTGGCAACTGGACAATTAAAACAGACTTTCAAGGGGGGGGGCGGAGAACGAACCGGGGAGGAGGGTTAGAGAAAATAGTGCAACAATGAATGAATGAAAACCCCAAATCTCTGTAAATGTTCATTAAAATTAATAAAATTTAATATAAAGAGAGAGAGAGAGAGAGAAAATCCATCCATTTTCCTAAAGAAGTTGTATCTTCAGGTGAAATCTATCTAGAGTTTCTAACAGCTCTAGATAACAGAAGTAAGTGGATAGCTTTTCTAAAATAATTTTTTTTCTTCTCCTAGGCAGTTAGAAAAAGACTTTTTTTTATTTTAAGCACTGGAGGTAGGTTCTTGAATACTTTCATTATCTAGGAACACAGTATTCCTTGAAAACATTCATTGTCTTGGCATGAATATTCCCACTGAATCTAAGAGGTTCTCAGTACAGGGTCTCCAATTCCAAAGAATGTATACAGTCTTAGGAGATTTCCATGTATCTTGTCATGAATCTTCTCCTAAAGAGGCCCTCCAGCCCAGCTCTTTTTTGCTTTAGTCCGACCACTCCTTATACTACTTTCTTGTTATCTCTTACGTGATACAGGTTGTACCCCTTATATCTGATCAAGATTGTGACTTAAGGAAGGGAGCTACATCCCAACCAATCACATCTCACTCAAACAACAAACATAACCTAATTCTTACTAATATAGCCAAGTTCTATTTTATTAATTCATAAGGGTCAGATTTACAATATTTTATAACATTAAGGATAATTAATTATACCAGATCACAAAATGGACAATGATAACAAAATACTAGAAATCACGACATAGCTAAATTGACATATATTTTAGATGAACAAATCTCTGACATAGCAGAACTTCAGGGTTTAGTTTATTTGTAGAGAATATTATATAAAATAAAATCACTGAAGTCATTGTCTCTTGAATCTATTTTGACTCACATTGGCCTTATAGGATGGAATACGACTGCTCTTAAGTTCTTCAAGGCTGTAAATATTGTCTGAAGGAGACTACTGCAACTTGTGGGTTCAAACCTATGACCTTTCTGTTAGTTAGCCAAGAGTGTAACCACTGTGCTTCTAAAGTTTTTATAGAGAATACTAGTCACCTTAACAAAATTCCCTTGTAAATATTCCTTATGCTTCTAGAAACAAAGCATTCTCCATTACTTCCAAAGGACATAGGAATTTACATATGGGGCATTTCAAAATAAAATTATTTGGAGGTTTTGGCATTTTTCTCCTCCACACTGCCTAATTATTGGTGATATCTGAGTTCCAACACAAGGCTCCCTTCCTGGGCTTCTCTTTATATTCCAGCCAGAATCAAAACACTGGCAATATTATTCCAACATTGTGAAATTTAGTAAAACCACTGCATTACCAGACAGTTACACATGCAATAGTGTCTAATTGGCCAACTGCAGGAACAATAGATGGGTAACAGCTATATTTATATTTGACAAATTCTGTTTAAATATGTCTTAAATCAAACAATATAGAGACTATAGTTGTTGTTAGGTGCCATCAAATAAGTTGATAACTACCATATTTAACAAAGAGCCAAACTACGTATTCTAGCTCCATTCTCATAGTCATTGCCAGGTATGAGCTCATTGTTGCAACCACTGAGTCAATTCATCTCATCATCTCTTTTTAACTGACTCTATTTTACCAATAATGAAGTCCTTCTCCTAATAGCATCTCAAAAGTACTTGAGAAATCTCACTTTATTCACTTCTTAGGAATATTCTCGCTGTACTCATTACAGATTTGTTCATTCTTCTGCCAGCTCATAGTAGACTCAAAATTCTTTTCTAACAACATAATTAAAAGGCATAAATTATTCCATGGCCTTCTTTATTCATTTTTTTAGCTTTCACAGGTATATCAAGCTATTGAAAATGCCATGGCTTGAGTCAGAAGCACATTGTGATGACTCTTTGCTTGTTAACATGTCTTTTACAGGGAGCTCTGATGGCCTAGTGGCAAAAAGCTATAATGTAATCCCAAAGGCACGCAGTTTGAGGCCACCAGCTGCTCTTGGGAAAAATATGGGCAATCTCCTCCTGTGTAAACTGCCTCTGAAAATCCTCTGGAGGGTCAGCTCTGGGTTGGTTTTTACTCGAGGGTACACAACAACAAAACCAACAACAAAGTCTTATGCAGCACATCTTCCCTATGAAATATGCCCTTTTATTTATTTTTTTAAATAATATTTTTATTGGTTTACATTGTCCTTTTATTTCTTGACTACTTCCTTCCATGAGTGTTAGTTGTAGACCCAAATAAATTGAAATCTTTGACAACTTAATCTTTTCTTATTTATCATGATGTTGTTTATTTGTCCAGTTGTGAAAATATTTGGGTGTTTGTTTAAGTTGGGTTTTTTTTTAATATGTTCCAGTGAAAACCATGCTGCATGTGCCATTTCAGAGCTTCATCAGTAAGCCTTTCAAGGTCTCCTCATTTTTAGTAATCAAAATTATATCATCTACATAACTGGAATTATTATTGAACCTTCCTCTTTCCTTGATGCTCTGTTGGATTAGCTGGTTTTTGAATGGCTTACTCACTTCACATATTGAGTAAATATGGTAAAAGTTTGCAACTCCTGACACACTCCTTTCCTGATTTAAAGCTATCTATTGAACAATCAACTATTTATGGCTTGTTATTTCTGTAGGAGTACAAATAAGTGTTCTGAAATTTCTATTCTTCTCAATGCTATTCTTACCTTGTTACGACACATTGTTGTTGTTGTTGTAGGTGCTGGCTATCAAGCCAGGTATGACTCATAGCGACCCTGAGAACAACAGATCTAAATCCTATCCTATCCTATCCTATCCTATCCTATCCTATCCTATCCTATTCTATCCTATCCTATCCACCATCCTCACAATCTTTGACACACTTGAGACCATTGGTTCAATCACTGTGCCAATCTACCTAGTTGAGTGTCTTACTCTTTATTACCATCCCTCCGTCTTCCCGAGCTTGGTACCACTCTCCAAGGACTAGCCTCTCCTAGAAACTTGTCAAAGTATGTGAGGTGAAGTTTTAACCTTTTTGCCTTCAAAGAACTTTCGGGCTGCACCTTCCCCAAGACATATCTATTTGTTCTTTTGGTAGTCACTGGGATCTTCAACACTCTTGTCCAACACTACCGTTCAAAGACATCCTTTCTTCTTCTGTCTTCCTTATTCATTGTCCAACTGTCAGCAGGATAACAAGTGATAGAAAAGGCCATGGACTGAATCAGGCACCTGTTAGTCTTCAAACTAACAACATTGCTCCTCAATAATTTGGAAAAATCCCTGACTGCAGACTTTCTGAGTGTATCTCCCTCTCCTGAGTGCTGGTACCAAGTATATTGATTGTGGATCCATGTTCGTTGAAGTTGTTGACCGTTTCAATCTTTTCTCTATCTATAATGATGTTGCGTATAGATCCAGTCATGAAAATTTTTGTTTTCTTAATGTTGAGATACAATCCATATTGAAGGTGCTAGTCTTTGATCTTCAGCAAGCATTTCAAGTCCTCCTCACTTTCAGCAAGCAAGGCTGTGTCATCTGCATAATGAATGTTATGAATGGATGAATCTTCCTCTAATTTTGATGCCACATTCTTCTTCCCAGACTCCACCTTCTCAAATAATTTACTCAGCAGACAGATTGAATAGGTATGGAGAAAGGATATAACCCTGACACATGCCTTTCTTCATGTAATGCTCCTTTGCTCTGTTTGCACAACACCCTCTAGACCTCTTGGTCTAGGTAAATATCTTTCTGGTATTCTCTGTTTTCATTCAAGTTCCCTCTGATCTCAGCAGTGATATCCATGGTTTATCATCCTCTTCTGAAGCTGGCTAGAATTTCTGGAAGTTCACTGTAAATGGGTTGCTGCAACCATTTTTTAATTGTCTTCAGAAAATGTTACTTGTGTGACATGTTAATGACATTGTTCAATAATTTCTGCATCCTGTTGATCATCTTTTTTTGGAATAACAACCAATATGGATCTCTTTCTGTTGATTGGCCAGCTAGCTGTCTTCCAAAATCCTTGACATAAACATATAAGTGCTTCCAGCATTATATCCTTTTGATATTCTGTCTGGAATATCTCAAATGATGTTCTCTAACTTCTTAGAGACTGTATTTCACTAATGCTTCCAGGCAGTTTAAACATCTTCCTTCAGTACAGCCTGTTCTTAATCATACACAAGCTTTTGAAATGGTTGAATATTGCCCAATTCTCTCCAGAACAGAGATTCTGTATATTCCTTCCACCTTCTTTTGAAGATTCCTGTGTTGCTCAGTATTTTATTAATTGAATTCTTCAGTATATCAGCCCAAGATAATACTGTTTTCAGCTCTTTCAGCTTAAGAAATTCCAAGTATGTTCTTCCCATTTTGTGGTATAACTCAAAGCCTAATTATAATATTTTCTAGCTCAAAGCTTTTATTTGTGATACATTGCCTTTTTAAGTTGTCCTTGGATCTCATAATCAGTTCCTCTGATTTATCATTTATTCCATTTGTGTAAGATACTTTATGTATCTTACTTCAGACTCTCTTACATACATTTTTGTCTTTGTTTCCCTTTCTGTCTTTTAAATGATTTTTTTTTATTTCTTCATGGATGGTGATGTTTATGTCATCCTATAACTGATCTGCTCTTCAGCCACTGGTTCTTAATCTGTTCAATCTTCAGCCACTGGTGCTAAATTTGTGTCAAATCTATTCCTGAGATATAACTTAAATTCAAGTGGGGAATACTCAAGGTAAAACATTTATTCTTCTGAGTTTGTTTTCACTTTATTCAGCTTCAGTATGAACAATCAACAGTGTCTAATCAGTCCCTGGTCTTGGTCTTACTGATAAGAGTGAGCTTCCCCATTATCTCTCTCTACAAATGTAGTCCATTTGACTCCTGTGTAGTCTATCTGGTAAGGTTCACTTGCATAGTCTCTGTTTAAATTATTGAAGAAAAAAGGTATTTGCAATGAATAATTCCTTGGTTTTGATCTGATAATGTTTCTTTCACCAAGACCATACTTTCCAATGCTTAGTCTTTCTGTTTTATTTCCAACTTTTGCATTTCAGTTACTAGTTATTATTAATGCATCTTGTTTACGGGTCTGATCTTGAGTAGCAAGGTTGATAAAAATAGTCAATTTCTTCATCTTTGTCTTTAGTGGTTAGTGTATACACTCATAAAGGAGTACATTTCTATTACAGCTACCTCACCAAAAATGCAGTGCTAACCCTGGCTTAAAGAAAAAGGAATCTTTATACTGTGAAAAGCCATTGAGAATTTACATTGTTTGCTATGCTCATAAGTCTATCCTGAACAATGCGATGATGTAGACAGGTGATTAGAACACAAAGAAAATCCCTGTGTCTATAGTGATCACAGATTTCTTCCTATTGTGCATAAGGATGATTGACTGGGAATTGAACCTAAATTAACTCCCTTCATAAAAGGTGAGAATTCTACCATTAAACTACAAATAAGGCTATTGAAGAATGCTGACGTGAACGAAAATAGTGAATGTAGTTATGGTTTCAAGTTTTATTTGAAATTTTCCCAGAGTCTCCAGACGAAATTTTGCTGAGGATAATTGATACCTTTGAAATACACTTGCTGGTTAAAGTATTGATTCTACAATGGGCTGCCATAAGGACACATAAACTTGTCTCGGAACACTAGTGAGTCCTTGCTCCATAGAGGAGCAAGTGAGAGCTTTGTCTCACACTTGGAAGGGGACATCGTGCTTGTGAAGGTAGAGGTCAGGGGAGAAGACCTTTCAGGAGACATGCTGGCACAGTGACTGTTGCCATGAGCTTCACACAGTAGAGATGGTGAGGGTGGAGCAGGCTTGGGAAAGATCTGGAACTGCTGTACACTGGATTGCTTCAATTCAGAGTCAGTTCAATGGCACCTGACACCAGTGTGTGTGTGTGTGTGTGTATGTGTATGGGGGGGGGGAAGAGAAAAGAAGAAGAAGGAGAA
>NW_006399764.1:18273155-18283300 GCF_000299155.1 Elephantulus edwardii | reverse complement strand
AGAGGAGAGGAGAGGAGAGGAGAGGAGAGGAGAGGGAGACAGAGAGAGAATGAGAATGAAAGGATATGGCACAGAATAGGGTAGAACATTGTCACTGCAAATCAAGACTAGTTAAAAACACCTAACAAAAAGATTCATCTGTCAAGACATCCCTAGATGGAACTAACAGCTAAATGCTTGACTACGAGTCAAAAGATTAGTGGTTCAAACCCACCTACACATAGTCACCTCTAAAGGCAGCCTTGGCAGTCTTTTCCTTGAAACGGATACTGAAAATCCTGTGGAACAGTTCTGCTTTTCATACATGCGTTTGCCCTGAGTTGGAATCTGCTTGATGGCAATTAATAATAACATCACGCTGTGAATTCAAGGGTGATGACATGAAAGCTGAAAAATGCTAATGTTATTCTTTAATCATTTGCTGATGTGCTATTCATAAATCTTCCCATTCACCAACGTTCATAACACCCCATCTCAAGTAGCGTTTTAGAGCTCGATTTTTCTTGAGAGTGTGAGCATCAGATCTTTAACATTAGAGTTTCTGACTACCCCTATGGAATGCACTACTCACTGAGTAAGAAAATGGGTTGTTTGTCTCATTAATTCATAAGATGCATTTGCTTTTATTTTCTTATGTTAAGATTTCCTTTTTGCTTATATTTGGGTTCTTTCTTCTATAGGTTTGAGTTGAAACTTTATCCAACTGACATATAATTCATACTAAACTCTCCCAATGGTTTCTAGGATTTAGCATTTACATAAAGGACCCATTTCAAGAAAGCATGTTGATAGAATAACTTAGTAGCTGCCCAGACTGGAAATTAAAATCTAAGTAGTTGTGTTAGACTTTTCTTCACAAGAGTGTTTTGGAGAATACTGAAATTAGGGGCTTTATTTTTGTATGGCCTCAAGTGAGTGGTCTATAAATTTCAAAGGTAACTTTTTAATCACAGTTGGGCCCCTTTGAGAATCTGATGAAAAGTAGCTTTTTTTTTTTTTTTTTTTTTTTTCAGAAAAAATGCACTTCGACCAAAAAAGTTACCAGTACTTTCAAGGGACCCTCAGAACCCTAAAGTTTCTGAGGTTAAGATGTCTCGCTTTTAAAAGGAAGCTGAAACAAAACCATTTGCTCCCTTTCCACTTCCTGTACAGACCTCAAGCCAAAGGACTAGAATTTTCTTTTTAGAGAGCGAGTTAAAATTTGTGGTTGGTATGGTGTAATACTGAACAGAGCACAAAAATGGCAGGAGTTCTACAGTCACAATGGTCATAAAGAGGACCTGTCTTTGTTGCCATGGTGAAGTGCCATTGGAACGCACAGTAACCCTATGAAGAACAGATTGAAGCTTTGCCCTATCCTGCCCCCCCCCCCGTCCCCCACCCCGCCCCCTCCAAGTGTTAGGGAGGTTCAGCAGCAGCATGTTCATTCATTCATTTTATCTGGCATATCATCTGACAACTGATTCTTGGTAAGTACTTGGGCTCCAGACTTTAGGCAAGATGACATAGATTCAACAACGAACTTGTGGTTTGCTATCAAAAGAATCCCATCTCACAGAGACCCCCCTACAGGATAGAATGGAAGCACTGCACAGGAGTTTCAAAGCTCTCAATCCCTGCAGACACAGACTGTTACATCTTTCTTCCATGGAGCAGCTGGGGGTGCAAACAAACACCTAATAGTCAGCAGCCAGTTGCCTCAGTGCTTTTAACCACTGTGCCACCACCAGGGCTCCTAGGTAAGATACGGACAGTGTTTGGTGAAGCTCCTCGGTTAAAATAAGCTTGGAAGCAGGCGTGGCATCTACTTCCAAAATAGCTTGCCTCCAGAAACTCTATAAACATGGAGAAAGGAGGGAAGTTATACCATGTTCAGGTTTTTAGTTCATGGAGCCGCTACGAGTCACCTACAACTCGACAGCAATTAACAACAGCAACCAACACTGCGAGCTGCCCCTTCCCTCTTCACTCCTTCCGCCACTGTTTTTCCCCTCTCCTAAAACCCAGACAGGAAGAAACAAAATAGTTAGGCTCATAGCAAATGAAATAAGGGCACTCCTGAAAGAAAACTTATCTCATGTAATAGTAGAGTCAAGGAAGACCTGTTATTTTTTTCCCTACTCAAACCCCATTGCACTTAAGGAAGTGTTATGGGAAGAACTAGGCTGAAAACTCAAAACAACTCATTGAGGTGGATGTGTGCGGTAAGAGTTGTGTATGGAAGTCAAATCCCCAACGTCTTGCTTGACGAGGTAGATACAATTAACATACCTTATCACAAAGAGGTATAGATCTGACCGTATTAGATGATTACATGGAGATGGCTTATAATTCAACAATGGTAGCAGTAACAACTGTTCTATAATTTGTGTGACACATACTACAATTGACATGACACAGTGGATAGCACTATGCCAAGCACATGTTTTATGTGTGTCTAATTTATTGTTAAAACAACTGGATAGTGCACATGAATTTCTTCCCTTTTAATTACCTGATGCAAGAACAGAAGCTTTGACATTTTTTTGTAAGACAATAATAGTAATGTGAGTATTAGAATAAATGTTGTTGTTGTTATTGTTACTGTTGTGGTTGTTAGATATCATTGAGTGGACTCCTGTTCCGAGCAGCCCTATGTACAGCAGGTGGAAACCTGGACCTAACCTGTGCCATTCCCACAACCTTCACTGAGTTCAAGTCCATTGTCCTGAAGAGATCCATTCCAAAAGTCGAAAGCTCAATCATTTCATGATAGTCTTCTCCACTTCCATGAGAGCTCAGAGGTCATGAAATGTTAATAGATGGTGGCTGGCTTCTTTGTTTGCATGTATACGGGCTTGAGCAAGGGGGCAGAAAACTATGTCTAGACATGGCAAGCCAAGACAGATTGACTCAGTGATTAACCGATGGGCTTGAGCATATCTGAGATCATGGCATTGGTGCAGAAGAGGGCCAGAGTCAAGTCTGTTGTTCATAGGGTCGTTCTGAGTCATAGTCAACTTGATAGCACCTAATGACAACAGCAATCACATCACATCACACTGTTCTCTGGAGTCTCTGAGTTGTGCAGTTAAAGCGCTCAGAAACTAACCAAAAGCCTGGAGGTTTGAGTCTGCCTAGAAACTCCTTGGATGAAAGTCCTGGTGACCCACTTCTGAAAAAGCAACCATGGAAAATCCCAGGGTGCACAGCGCTACCCTACAGACATGGGGTCACGATGATTCCAAGTTGATGACAACTGGTTTGTTTAAAACTCACACTTATACAATGTGCTTGTTTGCGTGTAGAAGTGCTTGTGAGTGGACTTTGAGTGTGGATGTGGGGGATGATCATGATGGCCTAAACATTAGTACCACAAAGACATCTAGAAGTAACTCATGGTGAATGAAGTCACAGGAAGGAGGCCTAGAATTACACTATGCTCCATATCAGGCTACTAAGTGGGAAGTCAATGGTTCAAATCCACCCCATGCACTGAGGAGAAGGGTGAGTAAGGATGAGCAGTCTCCCCTTGTCAAGATTTATGGACTTGGAAACTCAACTGGGTACTGCTAAGATAAAAACACTAATTCTTCCATGGAGCGCCAAAAACCCAAGCAGACATGCCTTAGAAAAAGTGCAGCCAGAGAGCTTCTTGAAGACAAGGACGGTGAAGCTTCATCGCACATATTATGGGCGTGTTGCCAGGAGATACTATTCCTTAGAAAGGGATAGCGTCCCTAGAAAGATGGAGGGTCAGTGGAAGAGAAGACACCGGACCCTCAAAGGAGATGGATTGACCCAGTGGCTGCAGCAATGGCTCAAGCACGTCGGAGATTATGAGGATGATACAGGACAGGACGGAGTTCAGGTCTGTTCATAAGGTTGCTAAGAATTGCATTCGACTCAACAGCACCTAACAAGAGTCAGAAATGAGTTACCCAACGGCCATGGTGTTTTGTTTCAGTTTTGTTTTGATCTGGACATAAAGAAACACAGAAGTGCTTACCATATGTGCATTTTATTAGTCTCTTACTGTGTCAAATGTCAGAAGCTGTAGCCATACCACCACCCAAAAGGAAGGCTGGAGTATTGGATCAGATAGAAGAATGAAGCTATTCCACCCACAATGTCAAAAACTCCAACAGGAAAAAAAACAAAAACGAACCAACGACAAAACACCGAACACCACTATTAACATCCTAAAGACACTTCCAGAGGAAATTTCTTTCGAACTGTCCCCTAGAACACAAATACACATTGGACCAAAGTCAGTCCTTTTTGTCTATTCTTTATTAAACCACCACCTGTAAATAACATTCAAGCACAGATAGACGAGCCGCCCGCTTGGGGAATAATCAGAAATTCTGGAACTTTGGAGGATGCAATGTCCACCATTAGATTTATGAGAACAAAGGCAACATTTTCTTTTAAGAAGCACATTGCTTTATGTCTAGAAAAAAAAATGTGTGTTGGTAGTGGGTTCTGATGTACCTCATGATTAGAGTGTCTTCAACTCATTCTGTCCTTGACTCCAGCTACCACGTTTGAGCCCTCACAAAAGCTTGGGGAAAGGCTTCATTCCACAGACACATCTAACTTCATAGCTATTCCTTTAATGATGCCCTCAAACTTGGGCCATAAATTACTGACGATGCCTTTGTAAGCCTCCCCCCCTTCTCAATACCACTGAGTATATCACATTACTAGGAAAACTCAGGAACTAGGGGAAAGGTGGGGGAAATATTCATTTTAATGCCAGAGTCAAAACAAAGCTACTAATCCACGGTAAACCCCCTCAGGAGTGACAATAGTAATGAGATTATTTCTTAGGGAATTCTTCAAGAAGGAGCACATCACAAAAATTCAAATGATGGCCTTATGTCCTCTCCATGGAAACTGAGGGGCTTACGCCAGTGGATAGGGTATCTCATTTGTCAGAAAGCTGGCAAAAGTTTCCAATCCAAAACCTTGTTTTTCCTTTCCATTTCCTAAAATAAAATTCAATTGGTAACACTTAATTAACATTCTTTGTGAAAGTCTTTCCTCAGTCCTAAGGGTAAAGCTCAAAGCTTCGCAACTCCCCTAAGCTCTGGTAAAGCCAAGTGTACTAGGTTGGAAAGTAACTCTTTGTTTGAATGTAATAAGTGAGTTATTGCATGTTAAATAATGATCAAAATGCTTATTAAAGGCTACCTAAGGGATAACAAGTAATATCAGTTGGGTAGCTTTTAAGCCTCAGTAATTATGTCATTTTTAATCAATTGCCTTTTCACTAGTCATATTATTATATTCTGTAGCTGGTTTATATGACATAATTGTTTATCTTCAATAAATATGTTTTAATAAGCAGTGGTATTTATATTCCACACAATAATAGTCTTAATTAATCTAAGTTGACACTCATTTGGGAACTTACATTCAAAGTCCTGCCAAACATTCGGTAAAGCATGATTCACATCAAGATGAGAAACAAAAGGTGTGCAAAGCTCTAAAATACATGCACATACACACTCACGCACCAAGAATGAATGCCATTCTTATAGGCAGGTTATTTTTTTCCTATTTATATCTTGTGACATTTTAAAGAAGGAAGCTGCATTCCCTGAGACTTTATTAGAACATTCCTGAACATTCCCTATATGCTGTTTAACAGGGACAGAGCCCTAAAAAAACCCCAGAACTTTTTTCTTATTGTTCTTGGTCTTTCTACAACAGAACTAGACAAAACAACTTTATAACAGTGCAAAAAGAGAATGGCTTTTACCACACAATAGTTTTGGACAGCATCATTTTAATAGAATTAGAGGTAAAAGATCAAATTTCATTTAACAGAAATGTTAACCAAAGGCAAAAAGTACATGTTTCATTTCTCAAAACCATTAGATTGAATGTTCTGACTGGCCAAACAGATTAGTCACAAAGCACTTTTTCTGGTCCCTAAACTGACTTTTCTTAGACAATCCCAGGAAATTAAAAACTAATTCAGAAAGAGTAAGAAACATTAAGAGAAAAAGAAAGAAACGTAGTGTATAATTTTCATCAGATAACCAAACCTCCATAATTTTTTTGCTGCACTCTGAAGAAATTCAAGGCATTAGGAGAGGAGGAATGTTCTAGAATTACTGAACCAAAAAGAAATGTCAGCGATAGTCCCAGGGGGAACATACTTCATGTCTATTTGATACACATCATACAGACGTTGACTTAGACCAATTACATGCAGCTGATGGCGAAATCAGCCTATGGAAGTCCTTAAAAGAACATCCATCGGAGTTTGCCGTGACTGGATATAGGTTTGCTCAGGTGTGAAAACATGCAGAATCCTGGGAACGCCTCAGTCTGGGAAGAACAGAAGTTCATGTTCTTATCCTTCAATACTTGCAAGCTCATTTTTAATAGATAGCATTTCTGAAATCCCTTGGTACACATGACTATTACTTCTCAGCACATAGTTTTTAAATCTCTAGAACCCATCAAGTAACTTTCAGAGCTGTTTGTGGGGTCATGAGAAGGTTAGCTTAGAAAAAGGACCACCCACATAGCCAAACTGGCATGTCTCACTTCAATTTTCGTTGTCAAAAGAAGGACAAAGGAACTGTTTTAATGAAGTGTTTTTCAGTTGTCTTTTGTTTCATATTTTACACAGGAAAAAGGAAAATGTTTCCTCAGTTCAGGGCTTCTGAATCATATTTCCAAGGGGACAGGCATTTTCAGGACACTTAGTACTAAATTATAAATAACTTAAAATAAATCAAACTGTAGTTTGGTTGTATTGTTGTATTTTTTTTTTCTTCTTGGAAGCATTTAGCCTTCAGAAGACTTAATTGTTCTTCAAGCTAAAACGACAGTTGCTTCAAAAGTATATAAGGCAATTGGGCATATGTCAGTTATGGAAGAGTGACGAGATAATGTGTTACAACACACTTCAGCAAGAGACTCCATTGACTCAATGAATGCAAATGTATTCTTGCTTTCCGCCTCATGTCAACTAATCCAACTTGCAAAACTGGACAGACTTTCTATTAGTGGTTTTAAGACGCATAACAATCCTTGTTATTATCCAATGTCATCTCCTCACCTGCAGAGAGGAGACAGACGAGATGGCTATCCTGACACTCGGAGGCCAGAAAACAAACCCATGTCTCACTCTGCTAAATAGACCAGGCAGACATACTTCTGCTTTGTATTCTTTTATTGAACTTTAGAAATTTTGCTTTTAACCATATATATGACCAAGATTTTCAGAGAATGAAGCACAATGAAGCCAACAGTTTGCTTCTTTCCTGTTTGCCAAAGTCCAGTGACTAGAATGAGATTCTATTTTCAAAGAAGTCCTATTTGTCCATCTTTCACAGTTTTAGTTGCTGTTGTTAGGTGTTGTCAAACTGATTCCAACTCACAGTGGCCCTGCCTACAAAGGAAGGAAGTATCCCACAGTGTGGCACTGGCTTCACACTTCTGCTGCCCTGGACTCCATTCTTCCAGCCACTATGTCCATGCATTTCCTGGACGGTCTTCTTTTTAGTTGCTTTTCTAATATACCAAGCATGACCTCTTCCTGAAAATATTAGTTCTTCTTAGTAAAGAGCAAAATTGTTACATTGAGGACTAAGGTGTGCCTGACCCAAGCCATAGTTCTCAAATCTATAGGAAGATGATTTCAAGAGATGGTTGCCTCAAGAACTGAGAAGTTCTTATACATTTCTAGGAGCTTTCTAAAAACAATGACAACAAACAAAACAAAAACCAACAAGAAAAAACCCTCAAACACAGCAATAATTAGAGAGTGAATTAAATTACTTAGACGGAGATTTTTAAGTCTTAGGTGGATTGTTTGGGGACTGGGATTTTTCCCTCTACTATCCAAATTCAAAACATATCACATAAATAGTGAGTGAACCACCTATAAAATTAGCCATGATTAGCAGCCTGAGGAAGTAGAGAACAGAGGGGGGGGAAATGAACTTCACAGCATTCCCTTCCCTTTGCAACCTAACCAAATTACTTCCGTGTTTTTATTCCTGAATATACTTACAGCCAAATTTTATCAACTTCATTCTCATTTTTGTTCTATGCCTCAAGTCACCTGAGTAGTCATGAAACATTACACACACACACACACACACGCATGCATACACACACACACACACCCTTTTATCTTTCTGTATCAATGTAGAGAATTCTGGTAGCCTAGCATATAAGGAGTTGCCACCCAAAGACAGCTGTTCAAATCCTTCAGTTGATTCATGCAAGAAAGATGGGCAATCTCCTCTCATGCAATAAACAACAGCCTTTGTAAACCCAACAGAGTTTTCCGACTTGATGACAAAGTGACAACAGCATATCTGCATATATTCTGGAATTTTTAAAAATGCTTTTAGATATAAGTCATTTTACTTAGGATAAGTGAGCTAAAAGCAAACAAACAAACAAAAGATCCCAACAAAAGTTTCCAAAATCAAAAGGATGTGACCGCGTGTTTCCTAACAATATTTAGAAATAGAAGAAATGTAGAAAAGTTGGCTTTTGACACCTTTCAGTAAGACGGAAGTCCATGTCTGATGTGCTGTGATGGTCTTAGTTATCCTGGGCCTTCTCTACAAGGGTGATTGGAGAAAGGAAGGGCACTTTATTCAGCTTCTTGCCTCAAGCAGATCCTAATCCCAACACTAGAAATTTAATGACCCTTTGTTGAATGAATGAATGACTGGCAGAAGACTGAGCAGAGTGGAAAATCGCATGAAAGACATTGGTGGAAGATGGTGGAAACGTTAGAATGGGGAAGAAAAAAAGAATAAGACAAAAGTTCCCATCATTCTCAACATGAACAAGCTGGCTTCGCCCGAGAACAGGCACAAACACTCATGGCATCTGGTTACAACGCCAAGTCTGTACATACAGAAAAGGTCGCCCTGCTTCACTCTGCTTTCTTCTCCTTGAGCCCTTCCGTCCTTCCAAACTAGGGGAGTTTGTCAAAGTATGTTACTTTGCAGACCACTGGGCACATGGCCAACTGTCTTCTGAGGAAAGCCAAACCTGATTCTCATTTTAAATGGATACTTATTTTATGGCCTGGGGTTACTGTAATCAGAGAAAATACATTGAACTTGAACTCTCAGGCATATCCAAAATGTTTGCACTATAGAATGTAGATCTTTCAACCTGAAATGTTCAGGTCGATAAGATTACAGTGATGTGTAGCTGGGGGACACTCGCTGGTAAAACCTTCCCCACTCTCTTCAACTAGATAATTGTCTATCCTTCCTCTGCATGCTAGTAACACTTCATAGTTACATTTTTGCCTATGTCTACTTGATATTGCTATTTATGTGACTTCAGGGTGATAACCCCTCCCATAACCCTCATTCACAGAAACTCCCTGAAGTGCAGTAATCAAGGTTTCTGAGATTGTAAATCTTTACAGGAGGGTATTTGCCCATTTTGAGCCAGTGGAGCAGCAAGTGGGTTTGAACCACTGACATTTCTATTAGCAGAGCAACACAAAATGCAACACAACATACAACAACACGTGCACTACCAGAGCTCCTTTGCCCTCATCATTTTTTGGTGGTGGTGGTGATATTGATGGTGTTGTTTATAAAAATAAGTGACTCAATGCACATCCAAAAGCTTCTCCAGCAGGGTAAGGAGGGAAGCCACTGACGGGGAAAAAAGTATTTGGTAATGACATGTCCGATAAGGGACTTATATCTAGAATACCTGAGCACTGCAACAAGATAAAGGTAAATAATCCAATAGAAAAATGGGCACAGGATATGGACAGACACTTCACCGAAGAAGACATTCAGATGGCTAACAAGCACATGAAGAAGTGTTCAAAATCCCTAGCTCTAAGAGAGAGGCGCAAATTAAAAGATATAATCTCACCCCAGTCAGAATAGCAAAATTTAACAGAACAGCAAGAAACAAATGCTGGTGAGGTTGTGGAGAAACTGGAACCATTATTCACTGTTGGTGGGAATGTAAAATGGTGCAACCACTGTGAAAGGTGGTATGGCACTTTCTCAAAAAGTTACAAATAGAGATACCATTTGACCGAGCAGTTCCACTACTGGGAATATACCCCAAAGAGACCATAACTGACATCCAAGCAGATATATGCACACCCATGTTTATTGTGGCTTTGTTCACAATAGCAAGGA
>NW_006399764.1:18198228-18271625 GCF_000299155.1 Elephantulus edwardii | reverse complement strand
TTCCAGTCTCTCCACAACCTCGCCAGCATTTGTTGCTTGCTGTTCTGTTAAATTTTGCTAGTCTTACTGGAGTGAGATGATATCTCATGGTTGTCTTGATTTGCATCTCTCTCAGGGCTAGGGATTTTGAACATTTCTTCATGTGCTTGTTGGCCATCTGAATGTCTTCCTTGGTGAAGTGTCTGAAATTCTTATGAAGCAGGTTTAACTCCAGGTCACATGGAATGACCATGAGCTGGAATTGACTCAGTAGTGACCGGTTTGGAAATTTTTGCTTTGTTTTGTTGTTTGTTTGTTTTTCATTTAGATTCCTTTGACGGAATATTGTTCTCTTTACAATTGAGAAGTCGAGACAGAGAAAAGTCCCTTGCCTAAGTTTATCTTACTAGGAAATTGGCCCAAATTTGATTTGCACCCAGACCTCCTGACCTCAAGTGCGTGCTCCGCAGACATTGTCCATCTGACCAACTCATCTGGTAGCATGAGGCCTTCCAGGCCCTACTTCGAAGAATCATTTCTTAGAAAGAACCCGAACCTGGTTCATATACAAGGAGGCCAGCAGCTATGGTCTGGAAAAGAGAGATTCTTCCTCACAAAAGGAAACAAGTCCTTTAAAGGTCTAAATAACACCCCCTTCCCCACCCCTAAGGAGACGCACTAGCGTCCTTGATGGGACAGTGACAGCAACCAGGCTTAAACCCAAGATGACCCGGAAGTGCAGGCTCCTGTGACACTCAGGAGGCTATTGTGTTATAAATTGATCGTCTGAGAAGTTGTGTGGGGTTCTTTAGTTGTTGGTTTTGAACAGAAAAAGAACTTCAAAGCTTCTGCTCCTACTGGAATAGATCTTTCATAACTCAATTTGCCCAGATTTATTTTTCAAAAGGTGCATACTTTTTTTTTCTCCCCCCAGGGAGATTATTTTTCAACATTTCCTTATAAGTAATTTTCTAAAGGAAAAAAATGCAATTAAATATTCAAGGCCTTGAGCTATTGTGTAGAAAAGAATTCATGCTTAAATGAAGTCGCTCTACCTTTAGGCCCATGGTTAACACTGAAACACAACAGGTATGAGATGTTACTCAATCTTTCAAGTTCTAACGTGTCTTCTTGCTTAATTAGAGCAATAAGTCAAAGGATTCACTGGGGTTTTTTCCTGACTGACGTCACCCTTCATTCTTGAATCAAGCTATTTACAAAGAGATCCTCCAAACAACAATGGAATATTCATTCATCTGCACTGACTTACCCCCAGGTGTTTCTCAGGAAATGTGCAACCCTGGGAATCGTCTTTGTCCTGAAAATGCCCCGTAACTGCCATTTAGCTCTTGCCTTTTATCCAAAGCTTTGGATGAATGAAATTACTGAGGTACAGGGAGGCTGGTAACACTTTGGGGAGGTGCACATTCGCTTCAGTACCATGTGATATGTTGTTTTTAATCTTCTACCTCTCTGCCTTTGTTCTCATTCTTAAAAACACCTAAACCTTCTGATCTTGGGAATCCCAATTTGACCCCTTTGTGAAAAAGCATATTTTTAGACTCTGTGAGGGCAACTTGAACACAGGCTGAAGGGTTGCTTTTTAGGCATTGGAGGAGTTAGGGTTGTGTTTCCTGTTAAAGTATGCACTCAATGGTTTCAACTTTTACCCAAAGGTCAGCAGATCAAACCCAACCAGTGGCACCATGGAAGAAAATCTTAGAAATCTGCTTTTGAAAATGGAAGCCCTGGTGGCTTGTTGGTAAAGAGTTGCATTGCCCACTCAAAGGCGTGCAGTTCAAATTCGCCAGTGGCTTTGCAGGAGAAAGATCTCCCATACTTACTGCCTCTGAAAACCCCTAGAGGGCCAGCTATACGCTGGATATGATGGGACACAGCAACCGCTTCAGAAAGATTCTAGATTATAGCTGAAAGAAAGCTGAGTTCCATTCTGTGACATAGGGAGTTGTCATGAATCAGAATTGACTTGATGACAGCAGTTTGGTTTTTGAGGTTGCGCACTGCTGAAGACATTGCATGAGTATTTTGGGATGTGGATTCAGTTTGAGAATCTCTAGAAGAATAATGCATAGACAGTGACACATTCTGCCTGGTGAGAAGATCCTGTCAGTGACAGCATGTACACTTTAAAAGAACAAATTATTTCATGATGAATTTAATTAAAGGAAGTAAGCATTGAGTGTTTGCTATATTTCTAGGTACTGTTTTAAAGGGCTAACTTGTGTTATCTTGTCCCAAGAATAACACCTTCTGGGTACCATTCCTGTTATTTTTTATTTTGCAAATGGTAAAGTAATCTTTGAAGGTTACACGTAAATATTGGTGGAGTTAGAATTCACAATTAAATGGGGAATAAAGGCTGCTTCAGCAGTGTTAGCTGGTTAATCCTTTCTAGTCATAGTTGAATTAATGGACAGGAGGAAACAGGAAATATAGGAAGTATAATAGGAAATACCGACGACATAGAACTACGTTGGCCTAGTGGACAGAAAGTTATGCTACCAAGCCGAAGGTCGGTGATTTT
Organism: Elephantulus edwardii; assembly: GCF_000299155.1. Taxonomy (NCBI): domain Eukaryota; kingdom Metazoa; phylum Chordata; class Mammalia; order Macroscelidea; family Macroscelididae; genus Elephantulus; species Elephantulus edwardii. The sequence goes on along the minus strand of NW_006399764.1, from coordinate 18,269,101 downwards.
AATCTGTGGCCCTCAAATTGTTAATAAATTTAATCTGCAGGTTCAAATTGTTTTCCTATCAAACATTCTTCTAGGTGGTATAGCACTGGTCTGTGCATTGCTGTACCGAGGTAACTCGTGGTTGCTGTGATGCTGAACACTGGGACACTGTAGTGCCAAACGTGGTAATGGTCACCCATGGTGGACAGTGTTTGCTGGAGCTTCCCGACTAAAACAAGCCTGGAAGCAGGAGCGGCATCCACTTCCGAAATGGCTTGCCTCCAGAAACTCTATGTACAAACAGTGCTCAGGCCAGTTGTTCATAGGGTCACTATGAGTCATCTACGACTCAACGGCACCTAACAACAACAACAACAATAGGAAATACAGGTATGCATAGCTTAACTTTGAGGAACGACGATAGTTATAGAAAGGTGTTTTGCTTATAGGGTCACTATGGGTCATGCTTGATTAGATGGCAATCAATAACAACAGTAGCTTAACATTCATTTGGACAATGTTCATTTAACTGAGTATATGTTTGTATGAGGTTTGGTTTTGGTTAATAAGCAGCTTTTGTTTATAAGAAGTTCTCTTTTGTTTATTTTTTAATGTAAAGACCCCAAAGCAGTGTTTTTTTTTTTTTCCAGCCTTGGACCATGAGTGAGATACAGGCAAGGCAGAATATTTGTCTCTGAGTGTGGGCTCGTGGGCTCAACCTGGGCCAGATGGGTAGTCAGGCAAAAGAGGACCAGGCCCAATTCTAAAAGACTACAATCTATGAAATGTTATGTAATAGCTCTACATTGTCCCACAGATCCACTACGAGTTGATAATGATGAATCACACCTAATGGGTTGGAAATTATCCAACAGCTATGAAATGGTAACAGATTATACTAGTCTGGGACTTCTCTAGTGTAGTGCGAAATAGTTGTCTGGCAACAGTTATGATTCTTCATAACATCGACTTGAGGACAGAAACGCTGGACAAGCCGATCCTGTCTATTTTACTAGAAAGGTGTCTTTGAAATGTTGGCTACCTACTAGATAATTTCCTTTTAAAAATTTTATTTATTAATTTTTAATGAAAGTTTACAGAGACTTGGGGTTTCCAGTCATTCATTATTGCACTTTTCTGCCTGCCCACCCCTTCCCCCCAATGTACTCTTCTTGAAAAAAAAAAAAAGGAAAACTCTTTCATTGTTATGCAATCCCCCCGCCCCAGAGTCGACTACACTGTACAGCCTTCACTCTGGACTTCTGTAATGACAAGGAAACCCATTCATATATCCCTTTTAAACAGTTCTCTCATAGCAACCCTTGATCAGGTTGGCACGATAGTAAATCTTTGCAAGACACGAGTGTCCATTGTCCTCGCACAAAGCAGCTGGTGGGCTTGAACTGCTGACCTTTCAGTCAGCAACTTGATATGCTTTACACTGCAAAGTCATGGGTCTCTTAGGAGAGAAAGAATAGGGTAGAACATTAAGAGAGAGAGGAAGACAGGAAAGTAGAAATAGAGGAGAGGTTGGGGAGTAAATAGGGGAGAGAAGGAAAGGAAAATACATCTCTTAATAACAAGCATAGACAGTTAAAATTCTTTTTTGCTTTTTCACTCCTCTCATTATAAAAGTAATTCTAAATAAATCCTTCATTATCCTTGTAAATTCTGCTGTGATCCTATAGCTTTTATGTATTTTTCTGCCTTATTATATGGAAGAAAGAGTGAAAGCAAGGAGACAATAGGTGCAGTTAGCCCTTAATCTTTAAAGATCCCAGTGGGTCGTCTAGAACCTTCCATATTGCTTGAATAACTGGGGCTTCTTTGAAAATCCTGTTTAGTCAATTTTTATTAAGTCTTACTCAAAGGTATTTTGTCTTCTCTTTAACATATAGTGGTTCTTTCCTTTTGTAGGCATTTTCAGAATTTACTTAAATTATAATCTAGTGAGTCTAACTGAGGGAGAGGAAATGGGAAAAACAGCTCCTTTATAAGGAGACAAAATGTAATTTGAAAATAAAAACTGAGTAATACCCTTATGCCCTGTGCCTAAAAGTCGATACTCTTTTTATTTATATTCTCTTCCTGGAAACCTTTTCTCAAGGGTTCCGTTTATAACTACTATTTTTATCTGTTTAGGATGATCTAAAAATGTGACTGACTCAGGAAAGCCTATATTGACCATCAGTCTCATGAAACTTGAATTCTCTAAAGAGGGACTCGTGTTCCCATTTGCCCAAGACAGATCTCGTTGACCTCTATGGTCGTGACTTAATTATGACTTCCACCATCATGGTAATCTTTAGCTTACATCTGAATATATACATATAAAAAAACATTGGCACATTAATTACATGATATTATTGCTTTTCTGAACCTGTTTCCAACACTATAAATATTTCCAGGTGTACATTGCACATCTTTCTACTGTGGAGCACATAGTGGATTTGAACTTCTGACATTTTGGGCAGCAACCTAATACTTAACTTCCAGTGCTACTTGAACTCCTCATAGAATGTTAGTCTCTCATGTTTCTAAAAATAAATAAATAAATAAATGGTTTTGCACTAATTCAATTTCCCATAAATAAAGTAGAAGAAAGGGTCAAGAAACTACAAACCTGCAGATTTGAAGCATGACTTCATAAAAAAATATTCAGTTTATCTTCTGACTAGAACAACAACAACAACAACAATGAAACCTTTTCCAACTCTTAGGTAATAAGCTTCCTCACTCAGAACTTAACACACATGAAAAAAAACCAACAAAAACAAAAAAATGTTGAGTGTTATATAGTTTTTAATTTTAGCTCATTTGTATTATCTCTTCTTTGAAAAGCATGTTACATTTCCACTTTATAAATTATTGTTGTTATTGATGTTATTAGGTACCATCTTGTTAAGTATGATTCATAGTGACCCTCTGAACGACAGATCTCAACCCTGTCCTCTCCTGTGCCATCCTCACAATCTCTGACACACTTGAGCCCTGTACTGCAATCTTTGTCTCAATATACTTAGTTGAGGGTCTCCCTCTCTTTCCCTTTCACTCGCTTTCCTAAGTATGATGTCCTGCTCCAAGTAATAGCCTCTCCTAACACACCAGCTATGACAGGAAAAGAACCAACCAACTGGAAAAGAACCATATTTGTTCCCTTTCCCAAGAAAAATGACCCAACAGAATATGGAAACTATCAAGCAATATCACTAATATTGCATGTAAGCAAAATACTGAAGATCATTTAAAAACAGCAAAAACAGTACATAGACAGAGAACTGCCATGACAGTAAGTGTCAGCAGATATCCTTGCTGATGTTAGCTGGATCCAAGACGGAAAGCTAAGAATACCAGAAGAATATCTATTTTTGCTTTATTGACTACACAAAGGCATTTGACTATGTGGATCATAACAAATTATGGCTAATACTGAGAATAATGGGAATCCCAGAACACTTGGATGTGCTCATGTGAAACCTAGACCTAGACCAAGATGCTGGTGTGTGGCTGGAGCAAGGGAAAACAACATGGCTTAAAGTTAAGAAAGGTGTGCTTCAGGGTCATATCCTTTCCCCATACCTATCCAATCTGTACGCTGAGCAAAGTATTCAAGTATGAAGAAGGTGGGATCAGGATTTGCAGAAGACTCATGAATAACCTTTGTTATACAAATAGCATAACCTTGCTTACTGAAAGTGAGAAGGATTTGTGTTTGCTGCAGAAGATCACACACTGCAGACTTCAGTAAGGGTGTCATCTCACCATCATGAAAACAAAAATTTCCACCATTGGCTTAATAAGCAACATCATGATAGATGAGAAAAGATTGAAACTCTAGAGGAGGAAACTAAAATGAGAGAAGTCAAGAACTTTTTCCAAGAACACCTCTCTAGAAAGAGAATCGAGTCTTCATAATCAAATGAATATACATCTGAAGCTTATTTGTCTAAAGCATGTTTGGGTGATATGACAGAACTTACTTTCTTATTCTTCCTATATTCAAAAATCTAAAATCTTGGCATATTTCAATTAATCTGAAGTTACAAGCAGACATTAATGACTGGAACACAGAATGTGAGAAACATGAATGTAGGAAAATTGGGTACTGTTAAGAAAAAAATGAAACACAAATACTAGGCATTGGGGAAATGAGATGGATTGACATGGGACAGTTTGAATCAAATGATCATATAATCTACTATGATGGAAATGAAAAGATTAGAAAAAAACAGAGTTGGATTCATAATTAAAAAGACCATTTCCAGGTCCATCTTTAAGTACAATGTTGTGAGTGACAGAATAATACCCAAATGTATAAGGAACAGCTGTTAATACTACTATCATTCAAACTTATGCACCAACAACCAGCACCAAAGAGAAGATAGACTATTTCTAGGAACTTTTGCAGTCAGAAATTGATTGAACATACAACCAGGATGCAATAATAATAATAATGGGTGACTGGAACACAAAATTTGGGAATAGAGAAGTAGGATTAGTCAGTCGAAAAACATAGGCTTGGTGACAAAAATGAGGCTGGATATAAAATGACAGAATTTTCGTTTGATGAGGAGGGGGTTTTAAAGGAAATGGGGAAAATGTGGTGGGAAAAACAATATATTTGAACTTCGTAAATAAATTAGTATAATTTTTTTAAAAAAAGCATTTTGAACAACCAAATATTTTATTTATTGCAAATACCTTTTGTAAGAAACATAAACTGTGACTATACACAAGAAGAGGGTGAAACTAACTGCCCTATGGAGGTAAGGATTTTGAGGCTTCATCTCCCAAACTTTGGGCATGTGGCCAGGAGAGATCAGTCCTTGGAGAAGGACATCATGCACAGAAGGGTTGAGGGACAGCTCAGGGAAGAAAGACTCTGGATGAGATGAATTGATACTGTAACTGGGATAATGAGAGTAGGTGTGTGAGAGACAGATTGGCTGAGGGCAGAGCAGGGCTTAGAGCTACTGTGTATACGGTTCACTATGAGTCAACTTGACAGCACATAACCACAAAAATAACTAATCTGGATAATCAAGTGAGAGCAAAGTGATGCCAATCTTTGAGGTGTTGATGCTGGGTTAGTTCTAACTCACGGTGGCCTGTATACCAAAAAAAAAAAAAAAAAAAGTTGGAAACAACCCAAGTGCCCATCAACAAACGAATGAATAGAGAGGCTGTGGTATGTTCACACAATGGAATACTACGTTGCCTTGAAAAACAAGGAACTCATCAAAATGGGTGACCCTGGAGGGACATTATGCTGAGTGAAATATCTCGGTCACAAAAGGACAAATGGTGCCACTGTTGTAGAAAGAGGCTGACATTGGGGTGGGGGTAGGACTGAGCAAAACTGGATAAATTATGTTTACTGCATTGAAGCTGATGAGGGAGAGAATAGTTTAAAATTAATATATTTTAGGGCATTATGATTATCATAAGAGTCCAGAATGAGGGTCGCAGAGTGGAGTATACTTGGGGTGGGGGTGGGGATGTATGGGGTAGGGGAGGGGATTGTGTACCAATGAAGGAGTTTGTCTTTTGCTTTTCAAGGAGGGGAGCGAACTGGGGGTGGGTAGGGAGAAAAGTGCAACAATGAATGAATGGAATTCCAAAATCTCTGTAGATGTTCATTGAAATGAATAATAATAATAAAATTTTTTAAAAAATAACAAAATAGTAGCCTCTTCCTGTACTGTTTTCATGAGGTGGAATGTGTTGAACCCAATGCTTCTTACTGTGTGGTGCCCTTCAACCTTCAGGATTATTTCACATAATACACTGTTTCACTGGTTAATTTTCAGAATTAAATAATCTGTTAGTCTAGAAGTTCCAATGAAATTATCTACCATGAGTGACCTTACTATTCTAAATATCACTGGTATTGCATCCGGCGTTCTAGTAACAAATAAGCCACCACAACATCACCTGCCCCTAGGCATTATTTGATAATAAAAACAACCATCAAAGTATAAGGGAACTCTAGTGCTCTAGTGGGTAGGGCCTTGTGCTGCCATGCCAAAGATGGGCATTTGTATCCACCAGTTGTTTCCACAGAAGAGAGCCGGGCAATCTCCTTCCATGACATTTGAAGCCTCTGCCAACCTGCGGGAGGGTGACTTACAAGTCATTTTGTAGTCGATTGCAATGTAAGAGGAGAGAGAAATCTGAGGGATGTGAAAGATAAAATAACAAATTTTATACTGTTTTAAAGTGTGTGTATGAAACATATAATAAGCGAATTTTTCTAATTTAAATCAAAGGTTTTAATGGCATGTAGATGCTTTGCCATCACTCTGAGGAGCTGATATTGGGAGAAAACGCAGTAAGTCCATTTTCTTAATTTAACATGAAGCAAACTCCCAAGTAGTTTCTGTTTCTTCAACTGTTCAAATAGCTTCTTGGCTTACGAGTCTCCTAACCCTTTATTTGTCCCAATCGGACAGTACAAATCATTTGATCCTCTCTTGATGCCTTTGGGGATGTTGGAGAAGCCCCGGCGGTAAGTGAATCAAAACAGTGAGGATCCAACTTGCTTACGTCGGGTCAGCAGATCAAACTATTAAACGTGTTGTTTACAAAGAAGCAAATAAACAAAAGAAGCCAAAAAAGATTTTAAGATCATAAAAACAATCTCCTTGCCAAGCATATTAAAATTATTTATTTTGAACTCTCAGTTTTGGTGTTATTTTATTTCTCTTTAGAATTCTTTCTGCTCACGACCAGAGCAATACATTTGACTCACTGTCCCAGAAAAGACGGGAATTTCTGGCACTGAATCACTATAACAGCATGACTGCCCAGCTCGTGCTTACCCATTCTTGACGTTGGAGAGCATTTATTTTTAAAGCAAATCTAGCTTTCCTTCTAATGGAAGGTGGAAATACTGCGTACTAAATAATCAGTTTACTAATTAGCCACATAAGAGGCTTATGCAGAGTAAACCGGCTATTTGGGGAAAATGAAAATCTCATCATTTCTATTTGAATACAGATTTCTCTGTCAGAGCAGGAACCATGCTTTCTGGGTTGGCAGTGCAATTCCTCACTACTCACCACCAGGGCTCACGAGTCCTCTATAACTGATGATGCAGCAAGAATTTGGGTACACAGTAGGAGCTTACCAAAAATTTTTCAAATTAAATAATGGTTTGCATGATGGCATAGGAGATAAAGCACCGAGTCTGAGACCAGAGGCTTGAAATTGAGTTATTCTTCTGTTACACCCACCAGCTTTGTGAGAACAAGAAGACAACTAACTTCATGAGAATACATTTGACAACCTAGATAAAGTGAAAAAAATGTTCTCTGAAAATCACAAAATTCCAAAATTGACAAAAATTAATTATATACTATTGTTGTCATGTGCCATCAAGTCACCTGCAACTCATAATGATCCTATATACAACAGCTCTGAACCCAGCCCTATCCTGAGTCAGTCCCACTGACTCCAACACACCTACACTGTTGCCCCAGTTACTGTGTCAATCCATCACATCCAGGACTTCCCTTCCTGTGCCGTCCCTCCACCCTTCCAAGCATGATGTCCTTCTCCAAGGATCATCCTCTCCTGGCCACATGCCCAAAATATGTGAGAAAGAGCTTAAAAATCCTAGCATCCAAGGAGAAACTTGGTTTCACCCTCTCCAAGACAGACCTCTTTGTTTCCTTGGCGGTCCATGGTACATTCAAGACTCTTCTCCAGCACCACAACTCAAAGACATCAATTCTTCATCTGTCATTCTTAGTCATTGTCCAGTTCTCTGGTACATAGCAAGTAATTGCAAAGACCATGGCCTTGATCAGGCACATCTTAGTCTCTAGACTGACATCATTGCTTCTCAGTGGATTTGAACTACACTGCATTCAGGATTGCAGCACAGCTTCTTACCACTAGGCCATCAAAGTTGTTTAGGAAACTAAAATGAAAATAAGCTATAGGCATTCATCCCTAACGCTGAACTGTTCTACATCTTAGAAACTGTTTGTTTGCTTCCTTGCAGCAAATCATGCAATGCTATTGACAATCCAATGATTCCAAAAACTACCTGAAGATCAGTAAGGTAATCCTTTTTTCTTCTCTATTAACAAAGGAAAGGGAATAAGTGATTAGGGAAGGTAAGTAAGAAAGAAAAAAAGGACAAGACTATGGGAGGAAAGAAATATCTTGGGGATCCAAGGGAAGATATATTGGAAGCAATGATAATCAAGTAACACAGTCAAGATCGTATTAAAACCCCTGGAATGGCTGTTATTTGAAGCTAGCAGAACTTAAGCATTTTCTAATATGTCTGCTCAACTAGTTTTTGCATTGCTAGAAAAAAGATTTGTGATTTAAACCTACTTACCATTCTACCAGAAGAAAATAGAGCAATCTGCTTTCATAAAGTATACAGTTTTGGAAACCCTGTGGGCAGGTCCACTTCCTTCTATGGGTTTTGTGTGAGGCAGAACTGATTCAAGAGCAATGGGTTTGGATTTTTCTTGGCCTTTGAGGTAAATTTCAAATCAGGGATTTCAAGTTCTCTGGCTATGAGGAGCACTTAAGCTTGCAAAAGAAATAAATTGGTACATTGCTGTGTCAAGCTAAATAAATGATTTATTGATACTCTTTTCAGAACAACTCTTGGGTATTTCTTATGGAATGTGTCCAAATAGAATAGCACCAAAGTATTTATATAGGCTCCGATTTCTGCACTACTCCAATATCAGGCATGGAGCATTTTATGGCGTATAACCTTTCCACTAAACTTGTATTTGGTCATTCTTTCGCCTGAAAACAGATCAGGGTCTGATGAATTGAGGAGATATACTTGTACTAAGCAATTTGTAGCAAACCAACCCAATAATTACGTTGGGCAAATTGAACAGGCCAGACAGTTGCCCTGTATGGAGGTGACAGGCCAGAGAGTTGCCCTGTATGGAGGTGACAGGCCAGAGAGTTGCCCTTTATGAAGGTGAACTGTAAAAAGGATTTTGTTAAATTGTGTGGACATTCGAAGTCTAACCCCCCCCCCCAAAATGCCCACACTCACATGTTTGGGGCATTGTACACATTATAGTCTGTGTCCTACACAAAGATTCCAGATTAGAAATCTCTTGCAACTACCCAAATTTGTGGTTGTAGACAGAACCAGCCATAGGTAATATATAATCATGTGTTCCAAAAAGAGTTTATTTATTGTCACTGAAATTTCCATTTCATATAATTTAAACATGTCATAAAATATTACTTCCTTATTACTTTTATCAACTATTTAAACAGATGAAGAAAAGAACTGTTTTAAAAGAATAAATGACTTGGCATTATATGCATGACAACAGTCCAGAATAAGAGGTTCATTGCAAAGAAGTGAAGGGAGGAAAATGTGCAACGATGAATGAATGAAAATCCAAGTTTTCTGTAAATTTTCATTAAAATCACATTTTTTTTTAAAAAAAAAGGGAAAAAAGACATAAAGCAATAAAGTCTTTAAAGAAGTAGCAGGCTAGATTTGGTGTATGGGTCCTAGTCTAAAGCCAGGGAGCTCTGGTGGCCTAGGGGTCTAGAACTATGCTTGTAACCCAAGGCATACACTTCGAATGCACCATTTTCTCCTCAGGAAAAGGATGGACAATCTCCTCCTGTATGATTTACAGCCTCTGAAAACCTGCTGAAGGGTTAGCTATGAGTTGATTTCAACTCAACAGCACATAACAACAATAATCAAGAGCATATGTAGAATAGAGAAATCTTAAACCATAGGGAAGGAAAGTTAAACATAAGAATGGTAGGAAGTTAAACCTTGAACCCTGCTGAGAGGAATGTTAATGATTCCCTAACACACGCTTATTGGGTGCAGAGTGGATATAGTGGAACAGGCAAATTACTTGTGCCTTTCTCTATAGAACCAGAGTTCCAAGTTTGTGAAGCAGGAAATGTTAGCTATGACCAAATTTGGCTGCCAATCCCTGCTGGTTAAGGAAATAATATCTATTTCCCAGATTTCCCTTGCATCTGTCTATCCGTGACCATATGGCCAGTTCTCACAATAAAATGTGAGCTACGGTGAGGTGCGTTGTTTAGGAAGAAGGTAGGCCTCTTTTACTATTTCTCTCCTTCTAATATCCAGATATAGTTGATGACAGTTCTCAGTAGATCATGGACTCACTTGATGAAAATATTCTCAGTTCTTCTAAGACCACATACATTATCAGATGCTTGCTCACCATAAACACCTTAGACTACTACAAGAGCTGAATGTGTGCACCTTAAAATCATGGTAGTTGCTGTGAAGTCATCTCTTGTAAGTGATCCACATGGGTCAGTGTAGAACCCTGTTCCTTGGGATTTTCAAGAACTGATTTTTTTAAATAGTTTGCCAGACCTATTGATGGAATGAAATTGTCAACCGTCAACCTTCTGGCTAACAATCAAACATTAACTAGGTCACACACACACACACACACACACACACACAATACACACACACACACACACACACACATACACACACACACAGACACAAACAGCTTATGCTACCTAATTAATGCTGTTAGTTGTAAAGAGTGAGCCTTATTAATCTTTGTGGTCTCTGCAGTGCTTGGCACAAAAATGTCATTTAGTAACTGATAAATTATCTTGAAAATTCACATTCTTCTATTCTTCATTCAGTTCTTTTTATCTTTTCGGAAGTACCACGGCCCTAATGATGACACCTAACCGCCCATTCCTGCTGTACTGTGCTAACTCTCTAGTCTTACTCAGATAATATCCTTAAAACAGCATTTTTACTCAAATTCTTCTAAAACTTTTTGTAACAGAACAGAGCAGTTAGGAAAATTTACACTACACTATAAATGGCCAATAATGGTTTTATTTTATGAGTATTATTTACTGAACAAAATATATAGTCATATTTTCCAAAGGAAGGCATAATCTTGACTTTGAAATAATTCCAGTATTTTTTTCAATCAACAAATGTTTCAAAGACCAGCCATATTTGGAGACATACAACATAAATAACCCTCTCTTATCTAAATAGACAGATATGGTCAGAGGAAGAATGAAAGATATCAAAAGGAATCAATGAATAAAAATTTTAATATTAAGTTATCACTATCATTAAAATCTCCACGGTTTTGAATTTTTTACCCTAACTCCTTCATTCTTCATTTTTATGGATATACAAAATTTTACATTTTGAAAGAAGTGGGAGGCCATCTTGTCTAACCTCTCACCTTCAAAGAAAAAATAACCCTCAACATATTGCCATAATCAATAATATATCTTTGGCATGACTGAAGAATTCTATCCCTCAGTCTTCTCTTGGTCAGTCTAAGTAGCCTCAATTCCTATAGGAATTTTCTGCAAATATATTTTAATCCATTAATCTTTTTTTCCTTTTTCCTCCAGTTGTTCACTCTTTCTTAGGTTACAAGGTTCAAAAAGGGACATGAGATTCTAAATACAGACATACCCAGCAAGGCCCGCCAGACCTATGTATAGACAGGGCTGAGAGCTGCCAGCCTGCTTTGATTTGAGATGCAGAAAGCTCCTGGTTCTCCTCCTCTCTTACCCTGCTCACCCAGCCAAAAATAGCTCCCCTATCTTGCCTGCCAGAGCTGATTTTCCCATCAGCATAGGGCCTTGGGAAAGGGGGCATAGGAAAGACAACTAGAATTTCTTAAGAAAATGTGCTTGTTATTATGATAAACACAGTTTGTACTTCTGAGTCTTCCAAGTATATTAAGAAGTTTCTAGTGCGTACAAAATAAAGGGGGCAATGCCTAATCAGTAAAAGATAAGAGCATAATCTTTCCCAGCCACAGACCCAGGTTTGAATTCCAGCTTGATATATTTACCAGCATCATGGCCTTAGTTAACCTCTCGGACTCTTTAAAGCCTCAGACCCTAACCTATCAGTGGCTATACCTCTGTCAAGGACGTGTGAGATACTCTGAGGACATCCATGTGCCCAGGATATGCTTCAGGACAAATATCCAGTATGTGTGAACCACTGTTATTATTATTCCCACTTTACAGATAAGAAAATGGAAAATCAGAGAAGGCAAATGGTGTGCTTGAGTGCACGGCCCTTGGAGGTGGTGTAACCTGTCTGGACTTAACTCTGTCTCTTAAACTTGAGTTCTTTCCACTGCAGTCTAGCAGGTCCCATCTGGAGACCCACGGAGTGGGGACGCATGTTTGTGTAGAACTGGGCCCTGTAGGGCTTTCAATTTCAAATATTTTAGAAGAAGGTGACCAGGCCTTTCTTCTAAGGTGGCTCTGAGTGGAGTTGAACATCTAACTTTTTGGTTAACAGTCAAGCAGGATGGTTGTTTCTTCTAATATTGTTTCCAAAAGCCTTCTGCTACATACTTACCTGTTTCTCCTAAGAGAAGATATAACACAAGTACATGTGACCACCACCACAAACTGTCCAACTGGTGAACTATGCGTCCACCCTGAGTCATACTCTCTGTGGTCGAGCCGATCTCAACTTGTTTATCCTGAGGAGTAGCTGAGGATTTAAACAGGCAGCCTTTTGGTTAGCAGAGCGACCCCCTATAGATGATGCTACAGGAGTTCCAGGCATGAGACAATTCAGTACAACAGACAATTCTTGATGGCTGGATAGAATGAGTCAGAAAACACCTTTTAAGAAAGTGGACTTAACAAGGAGGCAGGAGGTGTGGAAAAAAGTCCTCTAGGGAGATAAGCTGTCCAGGGAAACGGGAATATGCTGAGAAATCCTACTAAAAAAGCAGGGTGTGGAGTTGAGGGAGGAAGAAAAGAATGCTGAGAACAGATTTTACCTAACTCACTGTAGCTCTGACACAAGGTGGTTCACACTCTGGCTAGACCTGCCTTCAAAAGCATCTCAAGTTTCCAAAAAGATAGAGGGGAAGAAAAAAACACCTTATAGATGACCTCAGGAGGGCTGAAGGCAGATTCATTTTGTTCTTATTCACAGAACTGGGTGAGCAGACATATGAGAGTCTGTAACAGAATTTCTTGATATTGTGTAACCCTTTGCAGGATTAGATGCATATTGATTTGAAACAGAGAGGACATTCTTGATTCCAAAACTGGACATACAGGACCCCGTGGCTGTTCTTTGTTGCTGTTGTTACTGTGTGTCATTGAGTCAGAACTAATTCATAGCTGCCCCTCCCTCAGGTTTTCAGCACAATCACGTGAGAGGGGCTTGCTCACCATTCTCCCTTAGAGCAGGCAGTAGATTCTAAACATGAGCCCTTGGGTTGACGGCACAATTCCTCACCATTAAATTTTCTTTAGACCACAGGAAAACTCCTGTGCCTGTTTCTAATGCCTTTCTTATATCTTGGAAGGACCTTTGATTTTCCCAAACGTCATTTACTCTCTCACTTGCTGTCAAATAGGAATCAATTCATATCAACCTCTCCCCTGTGTTTCTGAGGCTGTAAATCATAGAGGAGAGATTGCCTATCTTTTTCCCGTGGAGCCACTGTTGAACTTGAACCTCCAGAGAGGTTCAGACATCAAGTTAGCAGTGCAGCTCTCTACAGACAAAGCCACTAGAATACCCTCTTTCTATCACTTCAGATGTAAACTTTTCTGAGTTGACATGGAAAGATGTGAACAGTTACAACTTAATTCTCACCATAAAAACCTAGAGAAAATGCAGTTTTAGTTTAATATTGTTTTTCCTTGAGATACAGATGTTTAACCCATCTCATAGGTCAGTAATCTATAAAATTTTAACTCCTTTCCTAGAGAGTTCCCAAGAAGTTCTCCTTCAGAGTGAGAACCAGTAGGAAGAGCAAGAATGCCAAAGAGACAGAGAAATGGTCACCTTGCCTGACTCGTGAGACATGTGAGCAGGTCAATTTGATAATGGGAGAAAGTAAGTTTTCCCAGCTACCCTCACAGCCTCTCTAGTAACAGATCATCACCTGTGTGACCCACTGAAACTGAGAAGAAAGCTAACCAAGCTGAGGTTTCTCTAAGGACCACAGACCCAGAATGCTTGCCAGTGTCAACACCAGCCTGGCAACAGGGACTGCCACAGGCATGAGAAACCATCGGGACACCCAATGCCTTACCAGCTCCCAACACCACACACTTAACCCCCAGTTTCCAAATCTGCCTGATTTTAGCGGAGTCTTGGTATTTATTGTGCATTTAAAAGACCATAAATCATCTCTTCTGATGAGAAGTGCTAGGGGAACATTCCTAGATAAAGTCTCCAGGGTCTTTCAAAAGAGTTTATGGACAGAAACAAGTTCCCATGACAACATAAATATCTAATTTTTTTTTTTGGCGCTTTGCATGGTATTGGATTTATCCATGCCTCTCTTTTCCCATCTATCAAAGAGATTCTGAAGAGCAATATCTCAAAAATCTTTACATTACCTGTAATCAAGCACAGCATATTACAAAACACCCAGAACATGTTTATTAAATGGATAAATGAATGAGCATTCAAGTTTACGGCATTGTTGAAAACGTGCTTTTTCTTTATATTAAAAATACACATTGCTTTTCTTTTCCTTCAACGATATTGGAGCTATCATACAAATAAAAGATAGGGCATATACTTACTACATTCCTACCTAAGTCTGCATTTGGTTCACTGAGAGTGGAAAAAGAGGGGGGGGGGTATTTCCTTACCAAGACACACCAGGTATGAAAAAGAATATCAGTTCATCTTATGACAATAAATATTTCAGCTATTCTTATATATGTTCTTATGTTAAATTCCTCTGGGGAAGAAGATTTTAAATGATTCAAGGTGAAGCAGGATCCCAAGAGAATCTACAACTGCTCTCCTTACCACATGCCTCAATCAGGTCTAATGGAGTTTCATAAAAGAGAAACTTTAGATTCTCTCCTATTTTCCACACAACTCAACTGATTTGAGTACTGTTTGAGTATAATAAGTACTTACACCAAAGAAAAGAGAACCATTCAGGATTTGTAGTTTATTTTTTTTATTAAAATAAAAGCCATCAGAAATTCAAAGTACGTATCAGAAAATATGATGAGGGATATTATAGAAAGCAGCGGTTAATTATTAAGACTATGAATCCAAAGAAAATTCTATAGGAAGAATGTAGTGCTTTCAGTTCAGAGCAGGTAAAGTAGGCTCAGGATAGAAATAAAAAACTCGACATTACAAATAAGGAATGCAGAAGAATGAATAAGCACTTTGGAGATTCAGATTTGCAGTTAAGAAAGTTCAGGAACACTAGCCAAGTAAAGATAAGAGACTGCCAAGGAAACGTAATATCCAGTGAAAGAAAAAAGGGGGAAATATGTATTTGACTTTGTCTCCTCAGATAGAAGGTTTTATAGAACTTTAAGGAATAGATTAAAGAGATTTTTTTCTTGTTTTCTTAATTCTACAATATTAGAAAATCACAACAGTATCAGTAATATGGAGAGGTATTATGTTTAAAGGGCTTAAAGCAGAACTTTTGAAAAAATATTTTCTATTATTGACAAATATGAATTAGAGACACAGAAAGAATAAATTATTTCCATTAAAATTGAAATATTTATCAAACTATAATGACATAATGTATGTATAAAGACAATACGAAACAAATAGAGGCACGCTCTGAAATCTATGCTTGTTGACTTTTTAAAAGTATTTATGAAAAAAAAAACCACATTGTAAGAATAATTCTGAATTGTTCTAAGTGTTGCCTTACTTACTTACAAATTCGCTCTCGCCTGCCTTCCCAAGTATGTAATCATCTATTTCTATGTGAACATGAAATAGTAGAGACTGAGCAATTAATGTTTAAATAATTTAACCAAACACATTTCAGATGGTGCATTTAAATTAAACACAAATGTCATCATACCCTGATCCAACGTACCTACATGAATTGTGCAAAATATAAAAGTAAAACATAGCAACTGGAGTTCACACTCAAACAATTATCAATAATATTAGTTACTGGCGGTGACTCACAGCTGCTGCTCCAGTAGGTTTTCAGAGGCTGTAAATCACCCAGGAGGAGACTGCCCGTCTTCCTCCCTGCAAACAGATTGGTTGCCTCTGAAAATCTGCTGAGGCTCAGCCATAAGTGGGTTCCAAATTGACAGCACATTATAACAACAATAAACATCATGAGAGAGGAACCTTGGGACACAGTATGTGAACGATTGGTCTGCCAGCCAAAAGGCTGACTGTTGTTTGTGTTTTTTAATTGTGATTTTAATGAACATTTACAAAGAAGTCAGATTTTCATTTATTCATTGTTGCACATTTTACACCCTCTCGCTTCCTTTCTCCTCATCCCCCCGTTCACTCGTTTTTGCCCCTTAATATTCATTCATTGTTGCACAAAAGACTGGCTGTTTGAACCAACCAGCCACTGCACGGGAGGAAGAGGAGGCATACTCCTCATCCTTGGAAACCCAATGGAAGGTCATCCTGAAACGTCCACCCAATTGCTAGTGTTTTTTTGTGGAGTATTTCTCCCTATTCCTAGAGACGAAGATCCCTGGTAACACAAAGTGTAAAGCATGAAGATGCTAACAGAAAGGTCAGTGGTTTGAACTCACCAGCTTCTCAGTGGAGAAAGATACAGTACTCTTTTTCTGTGAAGATTTCAGAGTTAGAAATGCAGTTAGAGAAATCTGTTCCGTTCTGTTGGATCACTGCGCGTCAGAGCCAGCTCAATTGCAACTAATATTATCAGACATTCTTTCTTCGTTTCTGTGATTTCTCTCAGTACTGTTGAAAAAAGAGTAACAGTACTTTCTATTTCTTGAGAAGACTGAGTTTGAACAGAAAATTACTAGCTCTATTATCATCACTTAGAGACTTTTCAATTAAGCCGTCAATATTTTCAATAGTATATTTCACTCAAAGTTTAAGTTTTTAGTTAGATAAGTACTTCTATTCTCCACATGCTCCAGCTTAGTTAATTCAATACAGTCAATGAATACAATAATATCCTTCCCCAAATTAGCAAGAATTAAAGATACAATCCATGCTCAAAAGCACACTGTAAATGGATTGTTAATCCTTGAGAATGATCACATTTAAAGCAGCAATTTAACCTGATAATCCTTAGCAATTTAATAACCTTGAGGACTGATTCTAAAACTCTTCCTCTCCTCACACTCCCGAAACCTTCGCAAATACTTCTAGAACTCTGACCCTATGACTCAGGTTCTGCCTTTGTACTGTTGTCTACTGCTATTCGGTGCAAAGAGCAATTACAATGGCACATAGAAGATTCCAGAAGAAAAGCTTCCCATAAATCAAGTACATCAAAATATATTTGTTATAGATTAGTACTGACAGTTTCAGGGAAATTATATGTATTTCTTTAAATTATATGTATTTTTGCAAGTGTTTGTACAAAGAGTTTTCCACTTCGGTTTCCCCACGTATACCTTTAAGGAAGAAGGTCAGAGGAATGACCATTGAACTATACATTTCAAGTTTTGTATTAACATTGTTAATAGAAACATAATTACTGCCAGAATTCTTAAGGATTCAACTTAAATGTTTTAAAATGAAAGAGAGAGAAGACAAAGGAAGATGGGGAGGGAGAGAGAGGGAAGGAGGGAGGGAGGGAGGGAGGGAGGAAGGAAGGAAGGAAGGAATTACTACATTTAAGTTTTAGCTTTTGCTAACAGTGGGACAAGTCTACATTTTTACTAAAGTGGGTAGAACTAGATAGCTCTGATATTCCCTCTAACATTTTAAAATAATTTAAGACTTGTGATAAAATTACATGATTAAAGAAAAAATCAAACAACCCCAAACAGGTGAATCAACAAACACCCTCATCCATCCCGCACTCACAGAGCTTGCTGGTTTTCTGCAGTTAAACCCCACCAACTAGTGAGAAGGGGCAGGAGGAATGTAGCTGACAATTGATATTACAATTTTGCCGATAATCTCCTCTCGTTAAGATTTTCCAGCCTCAGAAATCCTGGGGAGAGACATTTTCAATTAGAGCCTACCCAAAAACAGTGGACTTGGTTCCGTTTTGAACGATGGACTCATAACTCTCCTTTAAGGATCCAAATTGTAGAATAAACTGTCATCTCTTTACCAAAGCTGTTCGTGAGGGGTCCACTCCTCTGGAACTGCAAACTATTGATGGCAGCCAGGGACTCGCTCAGTGCCTGGAAACATGGAAAAAACAATGGAAGCGGATTGACTGAACTGTTTCTTTTTTTTACTTTTTTCACTTTTATTTTATTATTTTTGTGTGAGTGTACCATCAAATCAGATCTGACTGGTACAGGAGATTGTCCCTCCTTCCCCAGCAGAGCATCTGGTGGATTCGAACCGTGCGCCTCTGGGATTGCAATTGCAGCTCCTTACCACTAGGCCACCAGAGCTCCCCTGAACTGTTTCTTAAAATCTAAGATTCACTTGCCCTTCCTAACTCTCTTCATAAATACGTTTTGGTGATTTTCAGTGATAGACTAACTCAATTTTCTGAAGCCTGTGGCAAATAGTAAATTTCAGGGCTAAGGACGCAGGAAGGAAAGATGGGTAGTGGGGAAGCAGGAAGCAACGAGCAAAGAGAGGAAAGAAGGGGAGAAGGGGAAAAAAAAATAAAAGAATTACAATTATTCACAGCAGAATCAATGTTTTCTTCTTATTTATTTTTATTCTTTTTATCAGAGAAAGCTGAACACATGCTTTATTTCAAAGTTGCCCCATGCCAGGAATTGCCGGGAAATATATTTGATGTTCCAAGTAATTCCCTATGGTTTTGAAAAGAGATGAAGGAGAAGAAACAGCTGGTTTAAAAGTAGTCATAGCATCTTCCATATGAGCTTCCATAAACTTGTACACGTAACCACGCACACGCAGGGTACAAGCTGCTACAGACGGCCAGCCTACATACAACTGCTAATTATCCATCAGTCTCTGCTAAACCAATTATATTAAAAATCTGAGGTGCGTGCAGAGGTTTGTAATGACAAATAGGCACTGCTTTGTGTTGTGCATCCAGGTATCACTATTATTATTTTTATTATTATTATTGTTGTTGCTGTTGTTATTATCATTATCTACCACTTGCTCTATGGGAGAAGGATAGGCAATCTCCTTCCATGCAATTTACTATCTCTCAGAACCCGCTGGTGGGAGCACTATTGGTTAGTTCTAACCCAACAGTGCACAATAATAACAATTATGTTGATCTGGTATACCTGGCTTGTTTCTTTAGTATTCTTTGATGCGTGGAGAGGCTTACTATATATTATAAACTAATAACAGCATTTGATTAACTTACATTAAATATTGTTGTTGTTGTTAGTGCCAGCGAGTCACTTGTGACTCACAGCGACCCTGTGTTCAATAGCTCTGAAGCCTGCTCTACCCAGAGCCCATCTCACTGTCTCTGACACACCTACTCCCATTACTCCAGATACTGGGTCCATCCATCTCATCTGGTGTCTTCCTCTCCTGTACTGTCCTTCCACCTTTACCAGTGTGATGTTCTTCTCCAAGGATTAGTCTCTCCTGGCCATGTGCCCAAAGCATGTCCCACGGAGCTTCAAAATCCTTGCCTCCAAGGAGCAGCTTGGTTTCACCCTCTCCAAGAAAGACCTATTTGTTCTCTTGGCAGCCCCTGGTATGTTCAATACTCTTCTCCAGCACCACAACTCAAAGGCATCAATCTTTCTTCTGTCATCCTTGTTCATTATCCATCTCTCTGATGCATAGCTAGTAGTTGTGAATACCATGGCTTGGATATGAAGCATGCCTAATTCCTATTCCTATTTCATACAGATTTAACTTAAAAACAAATTTTTAATATCTCTTTTATTTTAATTGTGATTTTAATGAAAGTTTACAGAAAAATTGGATTTTCATTCATTTATTATTGTACATTCACCCTCCTTCCTTTCTCCTTCCCTTCTCCCTGACCCAATTCACTTTCTTTAAAAAAACAAAAACATTAATTCATTTAGAAAAAGAACTCACTCATGATCCAGGGACTGTCTACGCAATAAAAAATGGGAATCATAACCTCTTTATTGAACGAGCATGTTCACTTTGGAGGTTGTTGCTATTGCATATAAGTTCATGGATCCAGGGAATTTGTTAGATTTAAAGAGAATGAACACTTTATACTGGGACTGAAATGATAATAAAACAATATGGAAATAAAGATTTGAAATCCTGGCAACAAATACTCTTGGAAAAAATTAAACTATTATCCAGCTAATTAAAAAAAATCCTTTTATAATACAAAACCACAACTATACATATGGATCTTTTCAAGTTGAATACACAGTAATCAAATTAACTACAGTCGTGGAGAAAGAAGAGAGGCTCAATATCATTGGTCAGAATGAGGGCAGTACCCAACTAAGGAACAAAAAGCAATTACTCATATAAAAGTTCAAGTTGAAGAAAATGTGCAAGATTCATTACAGGCAACCTGAATTTGGAAACAGTTTTAGAATAGAGTTGATGTATTGAACGCTTATGGTCAAAGAAAAATTGTGAGATGACATCAAATGAATTATATGTGAAAACAGAAAAATGTCATTAAAAATACAAGAAAGAAAGAAAAGCCCAAAATGAGTGTCAGAAGAAACTGAAACTTGCTTTTGACTTTGAGAAGTTAAGTGAAAGGAAAAAATGTAAGAAGAGAGCTGATCAAAAGATTTCAAAGGGTAGCTAAAGTAGACAAAGCAAAGTATTATAATGAAATGTGCAAAGACCCTGAGTTAGAAAAACAAAAAGGAAGAATAAACTTCACATTTCTCAAGGAGAAATATCTTAAGGAAAAGTCTAAGTCTCAAGTTGCAATACAGAATAATCCTGTGACCAAAATATTAATAAACTCAGGAACATCAGGGGATGCTCTTATGGGAATCTCAGAACTCTTAATTCTCCTCGCGCAAAATCTATACCTAGACCAAGAAGCTGTTGTCCGAACAGAGTAAGGGAACACTGTGTAATTTAAAATCAAGAAAGGTGTATACCAGGGTTGTATCCTTTCTCCATATCTATTGAGTCAGTACACCAAACTGATGTATTATTTAGAGGGTCACTATGAGTTGTATGTGATTCGAGGACACCCAAAAACAACAGCAGAAAGCATAAAAAAAGTTAGAAGGAATAAAGAGTCATTATGCCAAAAATAACTGGTAGACACTCAACCACGTCAGGGCATAGCATATGATGAATAGGATTGACAGAAGTCGCCCAAGCTGCACTGAAATGATTTAGTAAAAAAACAAGGCTCCAGTAATGAACACCTTTCCAAAGGAAGTGTTTTAACAAATGGATGCAACCAAGGACGTACCCACCGCCCACCTCTGCCAAGGAGTTAGAGAGATAGCTATCTGGTCAGCTGACTGAGAGAGATCAATATTCTGTCCATTAAAAAGAAAACAAAAATTAGTGATCCACTTGAACACAAAATATCTAACAGCATCAGTACTATCAATCACATGCAAATATCTTGCTGACTCTCAATAAAACAAAACAAAATTCACAAACTCACTAGTATCAAGTCAGAACAAACTCTGGTTGGTTATCAGAGAGTCTAAATGACATGGAAGGAGATTGCCCATCTTTCTCCCTTGGAACTACTGATAGATTTGAACCAGTAAAGAGATGTATTATAGCAGGGAACTTCCAGAAATCCAAACTTAATTCAGAATAGAAGACTACTGACAAATATCATTGTGTATGTCAGATGCATCTTGGCTGAAAGTAGAGAAAGATGTTGACTTATTTTTTTAAGTACACAGTACAATTGATTTTTTTTCTCTTATGAATAGATCAGTCCTTGGAGAGGGACATCATGCTTGAGATGGGTTGATTTAGTAACTGAGGTAATGGAGATAGCTGTATCAGAGACAAGATTGACACAGGATAGAGCAAGGTTTATAGGGCTGTTGTGCATGAGTCACAGGCGACTCGACAGCACATAACAAAAACAACAATATTAATAAATTATGGCTAATATTGAAAAGCATGGGAATTCCAGAGTACCCAATTAACTTCATGCAGAACCTTTACTGAAAAATATTGGAGGAAGACTCACCAACCACCAGTAACGTGCAGGTGACTCAAAGTTGCTTAGAAAATGGAGACTTGAAGCACTTACTGATGAAATCCAAAGACTATAGCCTTCAGAGTAGATTGTTGTTGTTGTTGTTGTTGTTGTTAGGTGCCATCGAGTCATAAGCGACTCATAGCGACCCTATGAGTGAAAGTCCTGGACACCTGTATAACTTTTGCCTTTCTCCAGGTTCATAGGGTTTCCAGAGGCAAACTGTTTCGGAAGTGGATGTCACTCCTGCTTCCAAACTTGTTTACACCTCAAAATAAAAGAAAACTCTTTCCCACTGGGTTCCATAAAAATTGTATAATAAATGGGGGAAAGGATTGAAGTTGTTGATCATTTCATTTTATATGGAGCCACAAAAAAACACTCATTGAAGAAGCAGTCAAGATATCAAAGGACATATTACAGTAGGCAAACATCCTGCTAAGGACAGTTTTGAGTTTTTATTTTTTTTACTGTCTCTTTTTTACCTTTCTTTTCTAAAGTGTTAAAGAGTAAAGATGTCAATTTATAGATTCTAATGTTCACCAGAACCATACAGATCATTGTAGTCCATTGCATTCTTTTGGAGACAAATAGAGCGGATGGTCAAAGAATTTACACAATTTTCTTAAAGCTGTAGATTTGAAACCTTTCACTAGTCTAAGAATTTCTCTCCATCACAGTTATCTGCCTTTCTACTCCCGTTCCTTCCATGCTACAGTTACAGCAAACCCATAAAGGACCCCTTGAGTCTCTAAGAACTGTTGTAACAATTGAATCTCTCTCTCTTGTCAGAAGGATTCACACAAGGCATTGCTTCCCATGCGGACTGCACTGTCTTTGGTCTGGGTAAGCAATGACTGGACTGGCAAACTGAAACCTGAATCTGTTTGTAAAGCTTAAACGTCAGTCACGGCAGGAAATACAGTGCCTCAGAAAGCCAGCACAGATTGCTGACTTATAGTGTGTGGTTGGGAAGAACATTCATTGCCTAGGAGCTACCAGGTCCATAGTTCTGCTGACAATTCTGCTGTTAGGTACCAATGAGCCCATTCCAGCACATAGTGAACCAATTTACGAAGAGTACAAAGCACTGCCCCGTCCTGGGCATCCCCATAATCTTGCTGTGCTTCATTGCATTGCTGCCACTACGGTGACAATCCATCCAGTTAAGGGTCTTCTTCTCTTTCACTTAACCTCTACCAAGCTTAATGTTCTTCTCCAGAACAGTGCTTTATTGAGTGTGCAAAAGCCCCCTGATAACATGGTCAAACAGAGAAACCTACAACCTTCCTTTTTTTTTTCCACCTTCCTTTCAAAAAAGTCTTCTGGCGATGCTTTTTAAGAGAAAGATTTGCTTGATCCTCTGTCAGTCAATGTTGTTGTTGTTAATGTGCCACCAAGTTGCTTGCCACTCATAGTAACAACAACTCCGAAGCCTGCTCTATCCTGAGGCAATCTTATTGTCTCTGGTGTACACATCTACCCTCATTACTCCAATCACTGAGTCAATCCACCTCATCCAGGGTCTTCCCCTCCTGTGCTGTCCCTCTACCCTCCCAAGCATGATGTTCCTCTCCAAGGATTGGTCCCTCCTTGCAACATGCTCAAAATATGTCAGACTGAGCTTCAGAATCCTTGCCTCCAAGGAGCAACCTGGTTTTCCTCACTATCATCATAATTCAAAGGCACTGGATTATGTATCAATTCTTCTTTAGTTTCTCTTACTCATTTCCAGCTTTTCCTGCATTGCGGTTGTTATGTGCCACTCACATAATAATGAGGAGATCAGAAATTCCACAGCTTGGGGTTAGAAGAACCTCAGACCTCCACTTTCTTTGCTTGTTAATACTTAAAAGGTCTTCTTTGCAGCATATGTGCCTAATGCAATATGTTACCTGATTTCTTGGATGCTGCTTCCACTGGTATTTTTGTGGAGGCAAGTAAAAAGCAATCTTCTACATCTTTAATATTTTTTATCATTTCCTATGATGTTAGTTACTGCTACAGGTGTGAGGGGTTTTGTTTTCTTCATGTTAGGTGTACGTCATCCTGAAGGCTTTGGACATTGGTTAGTATTTCACATCCCCTTGACTTTCAGCAAGCAAGGTTATATTTCTGCACTGGGCAGGTTAATGAGTCTTCCTCCAATCTAGAGGCCATGTTCTCTTCATGTGGGTCCACTTCTCTGATTATTTATTCAGCATATAAGTACAGTGAAATAATACAACACTGACACATCATCGTCATGGATTTAAAACATTCACTATCCTCTTACTCTGCTTGAAAAACCTCTTGGTCTAAGTGTAGTCTCCTCATGAACATAAAGAAATGTTTGGGGATTCTTATCCTTTTCAATGTTGTCCACGTTTGTTACAGTATGTTGTTGTTAAGTGCTGTCGAGTTGCATATGACTCATAGTGACCCTATGAACGAAAAACCTGAACACTGTTCATAGTTTCTGGAGGCAAGTCATTTCAGAAGTGAATGCCTCTCCTGCTTCCAAGCTTGTTTTAATTGGGAAGCTCCACCAAACACTGTTCACCATGGGTAGCAGTTATTACATTTGACACATTAGTGTCACAGTGTTTAGCCTCATATCAACCATGAGTTACCTCTGTACAGCAATGCACATATCAGTGCTATACCACTCAGAAGATCGTTTGACAGAAAAAAATTTAAACAAGGCCTGAGGGCCACAGGCCCTAGGGCCCTAATGGGTTTTTTAATAGGAGTCCTTATTACATTGCCTCTCTTCCCTCAGAGAATCAACATTCCACTCACCAATCCCAGCCAACAACTTCTGTAGAACCAGCTCCTGTAGATGACTTTCAAACTGGTCTCCAGCGCCCATTTGTTATAGTATACACAGTCAAATAGTTTTCATACTCAACAAAGCACAGGCATATAACTTTTGAATAGTCTCTACTTTCAATCAAAATAGGGCATCAAATTATTTCCTGTATTTCTAATTATTTTCTGAATCTAGCTTGAATTTATGGCTATCTTCTGCCTACTTATTGTTGCAACAGATTTTGAATTATCTTCAGAAAATATTTCTTTGCATGTGATATTAATATCAATAATTTACACACTCTGTTGGATAATCTCTCTGTAGAGTGGGCACTATTAGGAATCTTTTCCAGTCCGTTTTTGTCTTCTAAATTTCATGGCATAGACAAGTTAGCTCTTCCAGCTACTTTCGTCACCCTACAGTTGAAGAAATGAAGCCTAAACGGTCCTAAATTGTCTAAGTTTGATTGTTTCCTACCTACACTGGCTTATCATTGAAAATTTTACAGAATTCAAGGTTATGAGTAAGTTATTCGAGATCACCTCTGGATCCACAGAGACACATGTTCCTTGCTCTCTCCCCTCTCATGATTCTTCTGACCTTTCTTTTGCTTTATTCTTCTACTTCTGATATTCGCTGCCAGTTCCCTTTCCTGTCAATAAATTTTGGACTCACTTTCAGTTTTACTCACTTTTTCATAACCAGTGATACCCTTATTTAAGATGAACTTTCAAGATTAGTTAGCTTGGATATAATAAAACTCGAGTCGCTGTCACTCATAGAGACCCTATGGACAACAGCCCTAAACACTGCTCTATCTTGTGCCAATTGCCCTTCCTGAGACACACACATCCTGATTGCCCCAGTCACTGAATCAATCTATCTCATAGAGGGTCTTACCCCTGCACTGTCCCTCCACCCCCCCAAGCATGATGTCCCTCTCCTTAGAAACAGAATTAAAACCCATGGAACCATTTATATCTAACACCAAACACAAACACTCCTTGTCACAGTTAATAATATCAGTTCTTTTTCATATAACTAAGAGATTAGCTCTTTGACTCTTAAAAAAAAGAGCCAATGACTAACATTTCTCACACATTTACGGAGTATCAAGTCATCTGCTACGTATTCTATAAATATCTAATCTACTGTTCATACAGTTATGAAAGTAGGAATTATCTTCAATAGTCCCTTAACTTCCGATGAATATTTTTTCCTTGAATTTTTTTCTTCACACTTAAAATACATAAACTCTAACATCAAAGAGATAAAACTTTGAAATGATATCTCAAAAAATTATATACAGGATCTCCAAAAACCACATGAAGAATATCCAAAAAATTTTACATACCTTTATATTTGTAAGCCACTTAGAATATAGACATGAGAAGAAAAAGTAAATGGAATTTAGAGCAAGTTCATACAATTTGGGGAATAATCATTCTGAACAGCTACATATGAAATTTAATTTTTTTTTTCCTGCAGCTATACAAAATGAAAATTATCTACCAAAAATAGGCAGGTAAGTTGGCTACAAGAGAAGTTTATTTTATATATTAATTGCTAGAAGAGTTTGAATTATTTCTAATCTCCCTAAAAATCTTTACCATTCACTTTAAGCTTTAAAAACAGAGCAAGGGCTTTATGAAAACAAATATCTGAAGCAACAGTAAGGACATTGTTCATATTTGTATGTCCATAATCACACTGTCTTCAATGTAGGTCAGGTTAAGCTAAGGCCCCATTTTGCAGCTGTTTCAACATAGGCTGACTGAAATGTGCTCCTTGAGTCAGGGAGATGAGACACGCTATTGATAAGATTAATTGGTGACCGACACTGACAAAATGCTAGCTAAAGGTAAAAGATATTCTTTTAGTGTATTGATGAAGAATAGGTATTGTGTTTAAAAATTACTGCAAATATAATAGCATATGAAGAAAAATGCATGATATATTTCCAAGCTAAATGTGCAGCAAAGTAGAAGACTCATAAAGATTGGTCATTTTAAAAGTAAGAAATTATTGGATGCCATGCTTGTATAGTAAATTCATGAAAAACATAATAAATAAGCTCTTCTTAAAACACAATGCTGGTCATTAAAGGGATAAAGAGTGACAGAGCGAGAAAATAATTCGTGAGTCCTGAAGTTAATAGATGATAGTTTAAGGAGATATAGAGTGTCTATATGGTCTTCAAGTACCCCTACACGATGCTAATTCATTATAAAGGAAAATATAACAAGTGCTGAAAAATCTTGCAGGACTACCTTAATAAAAATCCACATCCTTAATACTGAGACAAATTGACCTCATATACTTCCTGAAAGAAAAATCAGAATCTAATTGTAAGGACATATCAAGCAAACTCAAATTGAGGAAGATTTCATAAAATAACGGGCTTAAACAACTTTTTAAAAACTATTAACGTCATGATTAAAAGATATCAAAATCTTGCATATTTGGGGCATGTTGCAAGGAAAGGCTGTTAAGGTCACCATGCTTGGAAAGGTAGAAAGGTCAGTGAAAGAGAGGAAGACCCTCAACCAGATGGAGTGACCCAGTGACTGCTGCAATGGGCTTGAGTGTGTCAGAGGTTGACACAGGATATGACAGACTTCAGCTCTGTTGTTCATAGGTCATTATGAGTCATACTCAACTCAAGGTCACCTAACAAAAATGACAACAAAAAGACTTATATTATCACGGATTTGGATCCTGGGCAAGGTGGAAACTGCTTTAAGATATGTTAAGGAACTCTAGTGGCATAAAGTGTAACATGCTAAACACCTAACCAAAAGGTTAGTGGTTCGAATCCATCAATTATCCCATGGGGGGAAAAGATGGCCAGTCTCTGCACAAAGATTTCTAGCTAATGAATCAAATGGAGGGAGGCTATGAATTGGAAGGAACTTGACAGCATTAGGTTTTGTTTGATTTTATTATCGAGGTTGCTATTGTGATAATTGACAACATATAAACTTGGATGTTGTTGTTGTTGCTGTGTACTATAGAGTTGGAACCAACCCATAGCTGACGCTATAGCAGGTTTTCAAAGGCAGTTAATGATACGGGAGGAGATTGATTGTCAATCCTTCTCCCATGGAGCAGCTGGTGGCCTCGAACCCCATGGTTTTGGTATTGCAGCACAGCTTCTTGCCACTAGACCACCAGAGCTCCAAAGTTGGACTCTACATAAATAATACCGTAGTCTCAATATTAAATTTTCCAGTAACAATAATTCATACCATTGTTGTTGTTATGTGCCATCGAGTCGCTTGCGACTCATAGCGACCCTATGTACAACAGCCCTAAATTCTGCTCTGTCCTGTGCCAATCGCACTGTCTCCGACACTCTCATCCCGATTATCCCAGTCACTGAATCAATCCACCTCATAGAGGGCCTTCCCCTCCTGCGCCGTCCCTCTACCTTCCCAAGCATGATGTCCTTCTCCAAGGATGTAAGAAAATATTCTTGTTTTATGAAAAATAATCTATAATATTTATAAGAAAAAGGGCACAAAATCCCCAATTTAAACCATTCAGAAATGTATCCAAATTTATGTTGATTAGTATTATGCTGCCAACTCTAAGAGAGGAAGTTCAAGTTCACCAGTTGCTCTTTGGGAGGAAGATGGACAATCTCCTCCCATGTGATTTACAGCCTCTGAAAACCTACTGGAGGGTCAGCTATTAACTGGTTCTGACTCAATGCATGTAATGATGACAACATAAAGAAAATGACAAAATGAATGGCCAAGTTTTAAACAATACATGGTTATAAAATAAAATTAACAGCAGAGCAGTTTTTGGAAGTTTAACTATGGTGCAGTCTGTTATCTAGAAATTCTATCTAGCAGAAACCACAAGTTAGAAACTAGAGATATCTTAATAAAAAGAATATGATTAATTCTAAATATGAATTGGAATGAAATTGAACTCAATATATAAATATGTTGATGATCTACATGGTCAATAGTCGACATTTCTCATCAGACATTGTGTTTTGGAATTCACATCCCTTCAATAGTTCTTTGGCCCAAGTCTGAACACAGGAAATTATCTGAGCTGGTCAAGAGGACATCCCAATGGAGCAGTCACGTTAGTGTTGATATTACATCTCACTTTTTACTTGCATTCATAACATGGAAAAGTAATACCTTTCCCTCAACATGCCTCATAAGAAAAACAGAACTGTTGTAATTCTTTGCCAAGTAATCCTGGGGCAATAGTAAACTGCTGTATCCAATATTTCAAAGGAGTGTTTTATGACTTGAAATCCCACTGCCGACTAATGTACCCTGCAAATTATTTTTATAAAACTAAAGGTAGAACAAATAATGGTAAAGCCTCCTGATTATACCTACATTCCTACACTACCCAAGAAACATCAGACCTGTTCCTATATGTCTTCCTAATAAATTAGATTCCCCCAAGCTGGGTCAAGAGACACTTAAGAAGCAGATGGAGACGGCAACCTCACCAAGTATTTTCTGAACTAGTAACTCAGTTTGAGGATGGATTTGATGCTAACTATGTCAAATTAAAAAGAGGGAGGTGTATTGGATTGAAGTGTGTAACCCCAAAATACATGTTTATATAGTGATAGAGTGTGAAAGCTTGTAATGGTCCCCACATGAGCCTGAGAAACCAAATAGTTGAAGGAGGATTAAGATTGGGATGCAACACTCCCTAATTCCATCACAACTATAGTCAGATGTTAAGGAGAGTGCCTCTAGGGTGTGGTGAAAGCTGAGCAGCTTCAACAATCCCAATACATCAGCAAAATCACAGGGAAAAGTTGAGCAGTCTCCTTCCATTATGATTTACAAGTCCCGTAACCCAACGGAAGACCACAATCGGTTGTACCAATTTGACAGCAGTGAGTTGACTGAGAGATATCATCAAGAAATAATTGCCAGAAGGGGAATGAGTCTCTGTGAATCCAGGACCCTTTGCCATGAAACTCCTTGATACCACAGAAGGCCGGAGCACATGGAGAACACATGGAGGTCACCAAGAAATGCAAGACCTGGAGGAAAAAAGACTTTGCACATAATCAACAGAGACAGATGTGCCCTAAAGTCTATAAAGGAAACTTGGACTACTAATCACCTAAGCTGTAAGAGAATAACTTTCTGCTTGTTAAGGCCTTCCTCTTCTGATAGCATTAGAAAATGCAAACAATGGGATTTTTATGGAATCAAAAGAGTAATGCATTTTTTCCACATTTATACTATTTTCTATAATGAAGGTTGAAAAAAACCCAACTTATTCATTTCTTAGCCTGCATAGATAATATCACTTAAAATTTTGAAATATATAATACTAGCACAAATTAATACAGATATTCATTTTTAATTTCTACATAGCATATGTTATAGGTTAGTTAGTTTTCCAACTTTAAGGATTTTCCTAAGTTCCTAAATATTTCCATCTTGACTCAAACAAAGGTGGAACATGATTTCCAGGACAGAGATAAGTAACATTGGTAATGTATGTGGTTTTCACTAATGGGAAAGTTTTCATTTGACCTTCATTTTGAAGTTGCATGGAAAGAGGGAGGCTCTTCTTTTTCCTTCTCTTCATGATAAAAAATTTAGGGAATGCGATTGTTCAGAGAATGCAACAGTGTTCTTTTTGTATTAAGATTCTCACAGTTCCAGGAGAAAGATGACCAATCTCCTCCCACGTGACTTACTGCCTCTGAAAACTTGCAGGAGGGTCAGCTATGGACTGGTTCCAACTAGACAGTCATTTCTGACACAACAGATAGATGCTATTTTCAGAGGCTAGAAATACCCAAATCTATGAGTCAGAAGTCAGGCTGGAGGCTTCGCTTGACTCAGAGAGCTGCGGGAGCTGAGAATCTAAGATGAGCAGATAGATAATACAGCAGACTGCTGGCTCATGTCCCTTTAAAAAGGGGAGATTAAATGATGAAAACCAGATACAGGATCCAGAGTAAGCAAAAAGTGAAAGAACTTTGCCCAAATGTCCACAGATACTAGATGCAGGCCACATACCTGAGGAAACTCTGTTTGTCTCTTGACTTCTTACAGCAGATCTTCTAATCTCACTAAGAAAGAGAAATACATCATTACACAACAGTCAAACAATGTCATGCCTGACAAACCTCTGAGAATCACATCCCAGGCAAGCTGACACACAATCTTTGCCAGGCCAGGTAAATCTAGACCGAATCTAGAAAGTTTCTGCCATACATTGTTGTTGTTGGGGTTTTTTTGTTTTTGTGGTTTTTTTTGGTTTTTGTTTCTTTTTTTGTAGAAAGCCACCAGTTTCTACTAAACCAATTCTAATTTCTTCCAATCCTGTGTTTGTCAGAGTACAATTGTGCTGCACAGGGAGAATAGTGAATGACTGGTTTTTCTGAAATAAATTTCCAGTCCTTTCTTCCTAGACACATCGGGGTAGACAGAAACCATTTACACCACCCAGGGACAAATATGGATTAAGCTGGCAGATTTATGCAAGCATTGCTCCTATTCCATTAGTGCTAATAAACATACTGCCTGGACCACAATTTAGCCTCATCCTTACTTTACAATATCATTTTCCTCCTAACTGTATCTCACACAACAAATCAGATGACTGATGGTGGAGAAGGGGCCAAGTTAACATTAAAACTGATTGAGATCATAAAAATGGTATTATCGTCATGACAGGAGTCCAGAATGAAGGCTGCGTAGTGGAGTAGACATGGGGGGGAGGGATTGTATAACAATGAAAGAAATTTTCTTTTATTTTTCAAAGAGAAGGACAAACTGGCAGGGGGAGGGAAGGTTGGCAGGGAGAAAAGTGCAACAATGAATGAATGGAAATCCAAAGTCTCTGTAAATTTTCATTGAAATTAATAATAATAATAATAATAAAAAGGGGGGGGAATGGCTGAAGGAGAAAGCAGTGAGCAGAAGGGGGAAAGCCTTGCAGGCTACCTGTTGTCTGAGCTGCCCCAGCTAGCAATGAGGAAAGTACCTCATGGGCTACTTTGGAAACACACACACACTCAATGATTGAGATAATGGTCCAACCTTGATTTTTAACGAGAAGATGAAACCTTGACGCACAATTATATTTTTTTTCCAAAAATTCTGTTGGTCCAAGAGATTTCAACCTCATCAAGGTTTTTATTGGTTCAGCCTACCATTTATATTTTTACTCTCCATTGCACAAATATAGGAAACATTGTATACTATGCCAAATGAAATGGGGGTCCTTTGGTCAAAATTATTAAAAGTTCCAGAATGGTGAGAGACAACACCACAAGTGAGGAGTCCTAAGTATCCATGGTACCCTATTTGATCACACAGCTCGCATGACCACTAAACAAATGTAAAGTATAAAGCCTCTGCTTCAAGTTCACCATTATTTCCACTGAGCTAAAACCCCAGGGGTATATCACGGGCAGGGAAACTATCCTACAAGATAATGTAATAGAGAATAAATGTTAAAATCCAAAGGATTGTAATAACACAGAAAGAACTCTAATGCAAACGATGGATGGGCTTTAGTTAATAACAACATGTCAGTATCAGTCCATGAACCCTAACAAAAAGATGTCACAAATATTAGTACTTAATAATAAGTAAAACAGAATTCTGGGAGTACAGGGGACACATAGGAAGTCTACTAGTTGCCCAATATTTCTGTGAACCTAAATCTGCTCGTAAATTAGTTCATCGAAACCCAGACACAGATGCACGTACATGCACTCACATCAACTCTCACACAACGTCAACACTTCTTTCTTAACAACTCTCCCAAAATATTGAAAGAAAAGAAAGCCCAGAATTTTTGAATTCTTCTCAGACCCATTGCTCACCTTTCTCTCCTGTCATTTGTCATTCACAGAGCAACATTTCTTTTTCAGGTCACCTTTTAAAGTATTTTTTCCCCAGGTTCTTAATCATACCACAAAATACTAGCAAATTAAAAAAAAAGATGTGTGGGATATTTTATTATATTTCAGTCTCTTGAGATTAGGGTTTTATGAACTCTGTTCATCTAAAATTTAGCTTAAATTTAGCATAAACAACAACCACCGCCATAAAAAGCCTGCTCAGGCCATCTCAGTTTCCAACAAGAACAACAACAAAAATCCCCTTTGTAAAAATTCCAAATGCATAGAATTGACTCTGGCCTTCTCAGACCTATTATTTCTGAAAGCATTTCATCTCAGAGTGCAGCCTGAAATCGGAGCCATTCAGCGGGGTGGGGACAGAGGAGGGAATCAGTGAGGCAGGAGGAGGGGGAGGAGGACCAGGGCCAGTGGAGAACCCGCCAGAGGTATGCTGGGTTATAATTAATGGCATGAGGTTACAACTTACAGCTGACATCGGTTACAGTAAAAGGTCAGCCCCCTGCTACAATTTGCAGTTACTGATTTGGAAGAGGGTTGGCTGCAGGCCTCCCTGCCCGCCTCCCTCTGGGTTGACTGTCTAACTGATCCCTGGTACATTCCATTCTTGATTCTAGCAAAGATCCTTTCCCCCTCTTTACACAAACACTTACCCCACCCATACCCCTATCCCTACTCTCTCCTGCTTCGCTCATTCACAAGTCAGGCATTAACGTCCGACAGCATGCTCCATGCTCCTGGCTTTTAGTCAAAGGACCCCAAGCTTTTGGTTGCCTTTGCCAACACCAAATGCAGTCTTCCTCTAAATATCCACCTTTGTCCCCTTGAGATCTGAAGGACAAAAAGGGACACACAGTGGGCCATATTATTAGCAAGTAGAATATTCACTGCGGAGTGTAGTGCAATTTGGGTGTTGGAATTCGTTTGTTGAAATCATTTTGTTGCAAACACACAAGCCCCGGAGTCCTTCGTGGTGTTTGAAGAAATGATAATGGGGAAATGGTGATGGTGTGAATGAGAGGGCTAGAAAACAGATGAGTGGACAATTCCTGGGTTTTGTCCTTGGAAAAAGTCCCATGCTGGGAAAGGTAGCAGGCCAGAGTTGTAGATGATCCTGTCAACAACAGATCTGAACCTCACCCTATCCTGTGCCGCCATCGTAATCTCCAGTATGCTTGAGTCCATTGTTGAAGTCACAGTGTCTGTTCATCTTGTTGAAGGTATTCTTCTCTGACCTATCACCTTTCCCAGCATGATGCCTTTTGCCAAGGACTGGCCCCTCCTGAGAATAAGTCCTAAATATGTGAGGTGAAATTTCACCATCCTTGTCTCTGAAGGGCACTCTGGATACACTTCCTCCAAGACAGACTTGATCGTGCTTTTGGCAGTCCTTAGAATATTCAGTCCTCTTAACCAACACCACAACTCAAAGGTCTCAGTCCTTCTGTCAACTATATTCATTGTCCAACTTTCAAATGCACAGGAAGCAATTGAAAACACCATGGTTTGAGTCTTGAAATTGACACCTAAGTCTTTAAACTGACATCTTTTTCTTCAGCACTTTGGGGAGGTCTTTGAGAGCAGATTTTCTGACTGCAGCACGTCTTTTGATTCCTTGATTGCTGCTACCATAAGTCTTTATTGTGAATACAAGTAAAATGAAAACATTGACAACTTCATTTTTTTTTCATCTGTAGATGTTATAGTGATGTTTTTCTATATTTGTTACCTATTGCTGTCTTTCAGGCTAGAGAAAATTACCTGAAGACCTAGGTGTCTAGCACAGGTCTTGTGTTTGTTTGTCATGTTTTGGGGAATGTTCTGAGAGACAGCATTTTCTTATCACAGAGCACGAGCAAGGAGTTTGCTTAAATAAAAGCAAATTGAATTGATGGAGGGATAGAAGTGATCCAGACTGGAAAACATCAGTTGTTGTAGAGTTAAAATGGCCACTGCACCAGATCACAAAAACAGCATTTTTGTTTCAATATCATTGAATCAAGGACTAAAGTTCACAGAAGTCCTAATGGGCTGGAAGATCATAGAGTAGTTAAAATCAGACATCTACAAGCAAGAATTGACAGTGATGAGTATTCAGAAATGCATGCCATTCATTCTTTTACAGGGTTGTCTCGGGACAATGGGTAGAACATATTTTTCTAGTAATCTGTTCTACCTCAATCATGCCTAATGGTAGAAATCCATTGTAAAAAAAAAAATAGTTGAAGAAATAAAACTTGAAATTCTCAGAATTAAGCCCTTTAGCTCCTTTTCTTGGAAGCCCTTCTACATCCTTTAATTTTAAAGACTGAAAAATGAAAGAGTAAGGAATGATTAAATGAGGAACTCTTCGATGCTAAAAAGAGCGATTGGGCAATGTGCTTTCTCTCCTGTAGCTCTTTGCCCAGTACATCTACAAGCAAGAATCTTTACTATGCATCCTGGCTTTAAATATTGGGCTTTTCATTTACTTTTTAAACATGTTCTGGGTTCAAACAGGATCTCAGGGCTGGGTCTAAAATTAGAGACTTTATTTCAGAACACATAGCTCCACCACAGAAGGGTAAGATTTAGGGAATCCCAAACTTGAATACCATTGGCAAGTGGGCACAGGAAGGCTGTTTCAGACTTCGATTTTCCCTTGTCTTTGAGACTTGAAATCCAAACCCAGAGGCAGACTTCCTGGAGCAATGACCACCATCATACAGCTGGCTAGAATAGCCCGTGCGTGCTCAGGGCACCCTGAGCCTGTCAGGGACAGGGATAAGCAGCTGATGGATTGCTACGGTCAGGAGAGGTGGCTGCACACATGGATGGGAGACACACGGCAGCTCGTAAAACTTATGAGCCATGTTCTGTGGTGTGACCTGGGTGCAGGATGGTTCAGCTTCAGTGGTGGGATAATGAAAGCCAATTAAGGGTTACTGGAGACACAGCCGACTTCGGCTCAGACTTTGCTCTCGCCTTGTTTACTTAAGGGGAAAATAAAGACAAAATGTGAAAGAGGAATTCTTGAACTCAGAACGATACTGTATACTGACTGACTGCTATCCTGAGGGTGTCACCTCTCAGGATCTGAAAATACTCTTTGCCTCCTATAGTTCTCTTGAAATACATCTGTCTATGACAGGCACACCAAAATATTCCCTCACTGTGATCCCAAGAGAAGCTTTATGGAAAAGAAATGCATTCACACTCGTTCAACATGAATTTCTCTTCTTTTTTGATCTACCATTTAAGGAGTCATTCATCTCTTGAAAAGCCATTCGTCTCATTGTTCCAGCATGATTCTTGCAGGTGGCTATGATATTACAAGCTATGCCATCGGCATTTCCATATGAGAGGTTCACCCATTTTGGACAGACTAAGACAAATTAAAAAGGCTTGCAACTGACTTCTGAAGATGGGCCAATGAAAACCTTTTGGATCACACCAGCATATAATCCAATGAAATGCTGAAGGTGAGTGAGCTCAGGGCCACAGCAACACAGTCCAGTGCACTGTGATGGTGAAGATGGTGCAGGACCTGTGAAAGTTCCATCTGTTTCATGGAGGAGGCTGGTCTTTATGAGGAGGACTGTGACATCAGAATTGGAGAAAGACTCCTCAACAACTTGCGTTATGCAGATGACACAAGTTTGCTTGAAACTGAGGAGAAC
The DNA here is from genome assembly GCF_000299155.1 of Elephantulus edwardii. Classification (NCBI taxonomy): domain Eukaryota; kingdom Metazoa; phylum Chordata; class Mammalia; order Macroscelidea; family Macroscelididae; genus Elephantulus; species Elephantulus edwardii. The sequence goes on along the minus strand of NW_006399764.1, from coordinate 18,232,756 downwards.
CTGAAGCATCTTCTGCAAAAGTCAAAGTTTTATGGAAAGGGGCCTTAAAGCACAGCAGACTCGTGGAAGTTGATACCTTTGAGGAGTATGGAAATGGGATAAAATGTAAAAGAAAGTAATGTGGAAAAGAAAGAGTGGGAAAACAGATTAAAGGACTACAGACAATTCTAGGTAGGACCCCAAAAGACAGGACTAGAACCCAAGGATTCTGAAAAGGCACAGGGGTCGCTGATGCCTTCGGTGCAAGACAAACAACAACCTCATATATATCTTTGGTTTTCTACAGGAATGGAGAATAAAAATACGAGACTTGAATCACCTAATAAGTGGCCAACTAATAATAGCAGTTTCAATAATTATATATATCATTTTATTATCCTATTACTAATATAATTTTAAGAGAATATTAACTTTAATTAATGCCATTTAATAACATCTGTATATTAAATACCATGTTATAACTAATTAATCTTATTCTATTAGTAACATTTAACATATTATAACTTTTATTGAGTTTATAATTTGGATCCACAACCGACAGCCATGGAAGCAGCAGTCAAGAAATCAAATTGCATTATTTCAGTGGCCAACTCTTTCCAAGTCCTCTTTAGAATCCTAAAGAGTAAAGACGTCACTTTAAAGGGAGCTCTGGTGGCCTAGTGGCAAGAAACTTCACTGCAATCCCAGAGGTACATGGTTCAAATCCACCAGATGCTCTGCTGGAGAAGGAGGGGCAATCTCCTCCTGTACCTGTCAGATTCAATTTGACGGTACACACACAAAAATAATAAAATAAAATAAAATTTTTTTAAAAGATGTCACTTTAACCACTAAGGTACACCAGACATTAGTATTTTCAATTGCCTCATTAGCAGGTACAAGTTGGAAAATGGGATAAAAAAGATGAGAGGAGAATGGATGCCTTTGAACTGTGGTGTTGGCAAAGAATATTAAATATACTACAGATTGCCAAAGGAACAGACAAGTCTGGCCTGGAACAAGTATTTCTTGATGTCATTACTTGATGTCACACACTTTGAATTCGTTGTTAGGAGAGGCTAGTTCCTGTAGGAACACACTATGCTTCTAATGTAGAAATTCAGCTAAGAAGAAGACCCTTAAGGTGGTGGATGGAATCAGTGACTGCAACAATAGGCTTAAAGATGGAGGAGATTATAAAGACGGCTCAGGCCCAGGCAGCATTTGGCTCTACTGTTCATAAGGTCTCTATGAGTTGGAGCTGATTTGATGGAACCCAACAATATTATACCAACCAACTTGAGAACTTTGTTTTCGGGCATCTATTGTAACTATAATCACTAGTATTTTCTTCCTTCCTTCCTTCCTTCCTTCCTCTCCTCTCCTCTCCTCTCCGCTCCCGTCCCCTCCCACCCCCTCCCCGCCTCTGCGCCTCTCTCTCTCTCTCTCTTTCAAAATAGAAACCATTACCATCCCACATGCTCCCTAATGAGAAGGGGGAAAAGACAGATCTGGATAGAGGTAAAACATGCTGGAAAGTTTGAGGAAAGTAGGAAATTAGGGGCTCTGAATACCTCAGATCTTAACTACTTGCCTCCCTAAAGGCAGCAAAGAGCAAAGGTTTTACACACATGGCGTTAGTTACTCTTCATCACCACCTGTTTAGTGTTTAAAGGGGAAGAAATACGGAAGTTTGTGTATCATTGGATACCATGGCCGTCAGAACGCATTACTTGTGGTATTCCTTCTGAACAAGAAAAGCAAAGGTAAAAATGTGTTCAGCCCCACCCCAGACACCTCAGAGAGCTTCAAAAGCTTTGTAAATGTCAACAGAGAAGAATAGAACCCTTTGTCTTTAAAGTATATTTCCTTCTTGGGAGCAGAAAAGGAAAAAAAGCAGGTTTACAAAGAGCAGCTAGATACATTATATAAGTTGAATAGAGATGTCTGGGGTCTGTAGGGTTGTGTATGAGGCTAAGGAAAGCATGTGAGGGTAGCTGGATTTTTGTGTACTGATAGAAGAGGAAGTCACTTCATATCTTAAAAGGAAGGGGGGCGGGAGAAACACATAATTCAGGATGTTTCCAGGAACTCGTTAAGTTAATTAGCAGAATGGTTTCAATTGAACAGCTACTCCATAGGAAAAGAATGGGTAGTCTCCTTCCATTAATATTTACTGCCTTGGAAAACCAGTGGAGGGTTGCCATGAGTTTGTATTAACTAGATGGCGTTGACTTTGCTAATTTTTCCACTTGAGGCCTTGGGTGATACAAATGGTTAGCATATTTGGCTGCCATTGAGGTTTAGAGGTTTGAATCTTCCTGAAGGTACTTGGAAAGAAAGGGCTGAAACTCTACTTCTGAATAATCAATCAGCCAGTAAAATCCTGGAGACCAGTTCAACTCTTTTGTAGGCTCAGAATCAAGTTCAAGGTAACTAGTGGCTATTAACCCACTTACGTGAATTTGTGTGGTGGTCAATTTATTGCCCCTGAAAACCAACCCAAAATATCTAGCTCTCCAAAAATAAAATTTACGGAGAATATTTTATACCGCAAAATGGATCTGGAAATGCAATGCTGACCAACACATAACCAGAAATTTTGCCCAGTTGACCTCAATGTTATAAGATAGATTGAAATTCTCCCAAACCAAGAGCTGATCAAGTATTTTAATGGCACAATGTGAATATGGGCATAGACTTTCCCCAGTGACATCTAAAGTGTTCCTTTCCTTGATGTACAAGCCACTATAGACTGGCAGAATAGCAGACAAGTCAATGACAAAGGAAATACTACCGAAGTGTTCTTTAGGAGTAAGGGAGTGAGTCTTAGGCTTCCTTCCTGAGGATGCTTCATCAAGAAAATCCATTTAATGGGAAAGGACATCATACTTGGAGAAGTAGATGATTAACTGCAAAAAGAGTGAGGGCAGAGTGGAGACAATCAAGCTCAACCTCTACTAACTCTTCAGGGGGGAACTGCCCCCAAGAATTTCCACAACACAAAACTAATTTCTATGAGGTCAGACATGTCCCTCACATTCTCATACCTACTTCTACCAATAACAACATCAACCCTTCTCCTTGGCTGGGTCCAAAATCTGTTGTAAAAAGCTACACAGACCACACAGGGCCATATTTATGATTATGAGGCTTATTAAGGAAATAAGCAGGTTACAACTCAGGTAGGCAGTAAGCTTCAATTTCTCAGTCAGGACAGATTCTTAAGTGTACTAGCAAGCCCTCAGCCGTCAACCTTGCAGCTTTACTCCAGTGTTACAAAGCTCTCTGCCTGTTAAAGTCTCTCCATCTAATCTCCCAGGTCCTCCAGCAAGCTTGGGTAAAGGACCTGACTCTGGTTCCTTGGGGCAGCAATCCCAGGTCAGCTCTGTCTCCCATCAGGTCTAATTATTTGTTGTGACTGTTGGTGCTCTTCTGTAAATCTGGTTGGCACAGAACGCCTTGTTCCAAAGGATTCACACTTCTCTGCTTCTTGTTGCTTCCTGGAAATGAGAGTCACAAATAATTGCTACGGAATCAGTCAATTTAAACCTGGTAGAGTGGTAAAGCTAGCCAATCCCCTCGTGGATTGACTAATACAACCTATTAGCATGTTTCTGTCCATCCCTGTGACAAAGACAAGGACTATGGCCTTGGAAAACCATTCTGAACTGCACCATGTCAACAAGACCCACTACAGTACATCAACAATAGAGGGCAAGGCCTTCTATGACTAACACGTGCTGGCAACAGTGGATTTAAACACAGCAGAGTTTGTGTAGAAGGCACAGGAACTAGCAGATTTTCATTCTGTTGTACACTACAAATAGGAACAAAATCAAAGACACCTAACAACAATGTAAAGTCACCATGTGCACATGGCTACTTGACGGCATATGTAAAACGAAAGGTAGAAGTAGAACAACAAGCAAGACCTAAAAAGTTTTTCCTCATTGTATTTGTAGCTTAGATTTTAGTTGTCTGGGTTAAATGATCTCCTTTTAGCTTTCTACCATTATGATAAAATTTTATATGGGTTTGCTTACAAAGTTCATATATATTATATTTTATCCAATTTTTCCTTCACATTGTGTTTCAATCAATCATTTCCATTCATTATGTTTTATAATGTTAATCATCATTGGACTATGCCCACAATTACCCTATAACGTCAGGGCCTGAGAGATCTTTCCAATTTTCTTAATCCCCTCCCTCCACCCACCAAATCACCCTGTGATTTCTCCCCTACCCATCCTCACCCCTCTGCTTCTATCCATTCCCCCCACTTGGATCCCCATACATGTTTTAATGGGTATCCTTCAATTTGTACAATAATGGTCGTATGCAGAATTTGTCCTTATGAGACTTAGTTAATGCAGTAAAAACGCTTTTCAGTCTCTCCCAAGTGATGCAGTGTGTTTGTTTGTTTTTTTTAATTGTTGCTTCTGAGTGCTGCATAGTATTCCATTGTGTGAGTGTAACACAACTTCTCAACCTTTCTGTTGTGACTGGACATTTGGGCTGTTTCCATTTTCTTGCAATGTGAGTAATGCTACTATTAATATTGGTATACAAATCTGTTTTTGTCTCAGTTCTAATTTCCTTGGTATATATTTCTGGTAGTGGAATATTCGGGTCATATGGAGTTTCTATGTTCAGCTTGATTATTATAATTGTTATTATTAATTTTAATGAAAATTTACAGAGACTTTGGATTTCCATTCATTCACTGTTGCACCCCCCTCCCTGTCCACTCCTCCTCTCCAGTTTACTTCTCTATTAGAAAAAAGAAAAATTGTTTCATTATTATAAAATACCACCATCACCCCCAGGTCCACTCTACCATGCAGCCTTTGTTCTGGACTCTTTTTGTCATGACAATAATACCTAATCACATATCCCTTTTAAAAAACAGTTTTCTCCCTCATCTGTTTAAATGTAGTACATATTATGTGAGGAAATGCCAAACTGTCTTCCAGAGTGTTTATACTATTTTATAATGCCACAGACAGTGTAAGAGAGTTCCCACCTCTGCACATCCTCTCCAACGTTTATTGCTTTCTGCCCTGCTAAACTTTGCCACTGTTACTGGAGTGAGATGATATCTCATTGTGGGTTTTGATTTGCATCTATCTTATTACCAGTGGTTATGAGCATTTTTTCTATATATGTGTTGTCCATCGGAATGTCTTCCTCTGTATAAAGTCTTTCCATGTCTTTTGCCTATTTTGTAATTGTATTAGCAGTCTTTTTCATCTGTAGGCCCAGTAGTAATCAATAAACTTTTGTTATGTGAGACTCTTGTCTGAGATAGTATTGCTAAATCTTTTTTCCAAGTCACTAGGGTTTATTTCACCATGTTGGAAGAAGTTTAGGGTTTTTTTGAGGGTTTTTATTAATAGAGTTTTATTTGAATTGTTATTTTAATGAACATTTACAGAGAAGTTAGATTTTTATTCATTTATCCTTGCATATTTCCCCGTCTCCCTCCCTTCCCTTCTCCCTCAATTCTCTTTTTTAATAAATGTTCATTCATTGTTGCACAATTACCTGCTCCCCTGTCCTCATTGTAATGATATAAATGAGGACAAAAAGTTGTAAGAAGAAATTAGCAATTGGTACATGGAATGTGAGAAGAATGAATGTAGAAAAACTAGACATTGTAAAGAAAGAAATGGACTAATAAATATTTATGTATTGCATATTAGTGAGATGAGATGGATTGGCATGGGACATTTTGAATCTCAAGATCATATGATCTATTATGGTGGAGATGAAAAGATGAGAAAAAAACAAGGTCACTGTCATAGTAAAAAGGCCATTTCTAGATGCATCTTGAAATACAATATTGTGAATGACAGGATAATATCCAAACACCTACAAGGAAGACCTATTAATACCACTATCATTTAAATTTGTGTGCCTACAACCAGAGCCAAAGAGGAGGAAATATTTATTTATATCAACCATTGCAGTCAGAAATTGATCGAACATGTAACCAAGATGCTTTAATAATAATGGGTGACTAGAATGGAAAAGTTGGGAATGAGGAAGAAGGATCAGATGTCGGAAAATATGGACTTGGTAGTAGAAATGAAGCTGGGGATAGAATGATAGAATTCTGTACAATCAATGATTTATTCATAGCAAATACCATTTATAAGAAACATAAATGCAGACTATACACACAGATTTCACCTGATGGGATGCACAGGAATCAGATTGATTACATCTGTGGAAGGAGCCATTGGAGAAGTTCAACATGAGCAGTGAAAACTAGGCCAGAAGCTGATTGTGGAACAGACCATCAACTGCATATGCAAGTTCAAATTAAAACTAAATAAGGTTAAATCATATCCACAGGAATCAAAATTTGACCTTGAGTCTATTTCCCATTAATTTAAAAACCAACTCAGGAATAAGTTTGAGACCTTGAACACTAATGAAAGAAGACCATAAAAGCTGTGTGAAGATATCAAGAATTTCCTTCATGAAGAATGCAAAAAGTCATTACTAAGAAGGAAGAAGAAGTAAAGACCACAATGGATGCTAGAAGAGACTCTGAATATTGCACTAGTGAGCCGAGAAGCCAAAGAAAAAGGAAGAAATCAAGAAGTAAAGGAGCTGAATAGAAGATTTCGAAGGGCTGCTCAGGAAGACAAGGCAAAATATTATAATGAAATGTGCAAGGAGCTGGAGTCAGAAAATCAAAAGGGCTGAATTCGCTCAGCATTTCTTAAGCTGAAAGAACTAAAAAATAAAGTCAAGCCATGAGTTGCAGTGCTTAAGGATGTTATGTGCAGAATATGGAATGGCTGAAGAAGCATTAAAAGCAGATGGAAGGAGTATACAGAGTCATTGTACTAAATAGAGTTGGTTGACACAGAAGAATTTCAAGAAACAACAAATGATCAAAAAGCACTGGTGACACAGGAGGAAGTGCAGGCTGCTCTGAAGGACTTGGCAAAAAGATAAAGCCCCAGGAATTAATGGAATACCAATTGACATATTTCAGCAAATAGTTGCTGCCCTGCATGTGCTCACCAAGTTGTGCCAAGAAAGCTGGAGACCAACTGATTGGAAGAGATCCATATTTATTCCCATTCCAAAAAAAGGTGACCCGACAAAGAGGAAATTATTGAACAATATCACTAATATTACACACTAGCAAAATCATCCTGAAGATTATCTAGAAAAGGAACAGTGCATTGACAGAGAACTACCAGAAATACAGGCTCGGTTTAGAAGAGAGATCGTGGCACTAAACACATTATTGCCAATGTCAAATGGATCTTGGCAGAAAGCAGAGAGTACCAGAGGAGTGCCTACCTGGGTTTCATTGGCTTTACAAAGGCATTTGACTGTGTGGATCACAATAAACTGTGGCTAACCTTGAGGAAAACGGGAATCTCAGAACACTTGATAATGTTTATATGAAACCTATACTTGGACCAAGGAGCAGTTCTCAGAACAAAGCAATGAAACACTGCATGGTTCAAAATCAAGAAAGGAGTGTGTCAGGGATGCATCCTATCCCTTTACCTTTTCATTGTATGCAGAACAGATCATTCGGGAATCAGGGCCTTATGAGGAGATCAAGATTAGAGGGAGACTCATGAACAAACTACGATATGCAGATGACACAACTTTGCTTGCTGAAACTGAAGAAGACCTGAAGCACTTGTTGCAAAATGTAAAGGACTGCAGTCTTCAATGTGGATTGAAGCTCAACATCAAGAAAACAAAGATTCTCACCACTGGGCCAATTGGCAGCACCATAATAGATGCAGAAGAGATTAAGGCTGTAAGCAATTATAGCTTGCTCAGAGCCACAATCAACACTCTTGATACCAGCAGTTAGGAAATCAGAAGATGAATTGCTTTGGGAAAATCTGCTGTCATGGACCTCTCCAGAGTGCTGAAGGGCAATGATGTCAGTCTAGATACAAAGATGCACCTAATCCAGGTAATGGTTTTCTCAATTACTTGTTTTGCTTCAGAAAGTTGGCCAATGACTAAGGATGACAGAAGAGTAGATGCCTTCGTGTTGTGGTGCTGGAGAAGAGACTTGAACATACTCTGGACTGTCAAGAAAACAAATCAGTTTGTCTTAGAGAGGGTGAAACCAAGTCTCTCCTTGGAGGCTAGGATTTTGAAACTCTCCCTCACCTTGGTCATGTGGCCAGGACAGATCAGTCCGGGGAGAAGGACATCATGCTCGGAAGAGTGGACAGACAGTGCAGGAGAGGGAGACCCTGGATGAGATGGATTGATACAGTAACTGGGGCAATGGGGGTTTGGTGTGTCTGAATTACTGAGACAAGCTTAGGACAGGGAAGGGTTCAGAGCTGTTGGACATAGGGTCGTTACACATCACATGAGACTCAACCAATAACATTCTATGACAGGTTTGGAAGCAAGAGTGGCATCCAGTTCCTAAACAACATGCCTCCAGAAACTATATGAACGTTGATAAATGTCGATAATTGTACAGGGGCTTCAGGGTTTGGGTTGCTATGAGTCATGCTCAACTTGAAGGCAATCAACAACAACCTATCTCTTATTCTGGGCTGTTATTGTACATATAATGCCCAATCATATATTCATTTTAGACAGTACTTTCTTTCATCTGTTCCAACATAATGGTCACTATCTATCCACGCTTATCCTATTCTCCTCCTAACCCCTTATGCCAGACCTGCTTTATAACAATGGTATTATGCAGTGTTTGTCCTTTCATGACTGAAATATTTCACTCAGCATTGTTTGATTCACACAGAGATTTAATCTTTAGAAGGTCCCATTCATCAAGTTAACCATGAAGCCATCTGGTCCAGGACTTTTTGGGGGGAGAATTCTTTTTATGACTTGCTTAATTTCTTCTTTTGTAATGGGTTTGTTTAAGCGTTTTACATCTGTCCATGTATATCTAGCTGAGAAAGTCTTTCCCTTGCTTGTAGTTCTCTGACCCAAAAGCTCTTGCCCTGTTTGGTACCTGGGATGGCCACATAGCAGAGAAGGCAAAGATCTCCAATGGGAGGGACCGTTTTCCAGAGAGTTTTCAGTCCCTTTTTACCTGTCCCCACATGCACCTGAAAGTGCTGACTCTGGGGAAGAGTGCCCCACCTGATGTGCCTTCTCTCCTGAAGCATAGTGTCTTTCTTTGTCTCTCTTTCTACTATTTTTGAAAATCCTTTTTATTCTTCAACTAAAAAAAAAATCCTCAAATTCATTGCTATCAAGTCGAAAGCAACTCATAGCTGAACCTCTAGTGGATTTTCAGAGGCTGTACTCGTCACGGGGGGAGATTGCTCTTCTTTCTCCCATGGAGTTGAGCTGCTGGTGGATTTGAATGAACCACCAGAAAGGCTGCACCTTGAGTTAGCAGGGAAACTCCTTATGAACTATACCACCAGACTTTCCTTCTATTCTTCAAGGACAGTTCAAATATCACCCCTTCTGTATCCATTAGTCAGTTTTCAGCTCGACCCCAGGCACTTTGTCCTGGATTATTTTGTAGTTCAACACCAAGTTTAGCTTATAACATTTAAAGAAAGAAGTGTGTTGAGGAAATGTATTTCACTCATTTTCTGATAAAATAAAGTATGTTGGCCCATCAGGACTTTTTCTGATCCTAAAACTCTAAGAACAACAGTACAGACAAATTAAAAAGCCATTTGCAGAAGTGATTTATTTTTACCTACCCTCAACAGAAGCTGAGAAAATTCAATTAAATTATCATTTTACGATAGCATTTTTATGTGTGGCGTCCTGACCCAGCATGGGAGTAATGCTTAGGCAATTTAAAGAAGATCTTCTTAGTTTTATAGGTTGTAATTTCTGAAAAGCTGAAAACTGTAAAATCTCTTCATGAAAAATAGACAAACACAGGTACACATAGCTACTCTCAGACAGACACAATTTTACATTCAATTTCAGTGACTTTATTCACTGATTTAGGGAGCCAAAGAATCCCAAATTAAGAATTTCTGATCGATAGTAATACATGACTGCACTATATCTCCCTAGACCAATGTTTCTTAAAATTTAATAGGCATATGAGTCAACAGAGGAACTTGTAGAAAATGCAGATTCTGACTCAGTAGACCCAGGGTGTGGCTGAGGTTTGACATTTCCCAAAACACCCAGGTCATATCCGAGCTGCTGGCCTGTGGACCACTTTGACTAATAGGGCCTGAGGCAATCTCTCAAATATCAAATGGCCTCAACTGGACTTTGGATAATGTTGGCTAGTTGTTGTCTTAGTTTTCCAATGTTGCCATCATACAAATACCACAAGTAGGTGGTTTTAAAGAATAGCATGTGTTCTTGCACTCCTTTTGGAGACTGGGAGTCCAAATTAGGACACAGGCACCAGGGGAAAGTGTTTTCTTGGTAAGCCTGAGTGTTCTTCAGGATTCTTTGACATGTAGGGGATCTTCACATGGAATCAATCTCCTCCAGTGGGTGTGTTTGTGTGTCCTCTCTTCATGAAACAACCCTCAGAAAGGATACAACCCCTTGTCCTTCATAAGCCCAGACACCTGTGCACTCAGGTGGACTTGAGGAGAACTCCAGACATGGCCAAAAGGACCCCCAAGAAGCCTTTGCATTGGCTCAAATACTATTTCTTTTCGACCCAGAAGGTTCTACCACAAGATAAGTTTTCCAAAGTTTTCTTTGGCAGCTCAACTTACTCTTTACAATGAACCTTTCATGAATACCAAATCAATAAAACAAGTTGAGAAGAACATTGCTTTAGTTACAAGTAGAGAATGTGGAAGAGAAAACCTCGAGTCATACCTTTCTAGAAAAACCTTCAAACTACACTGGTTCTTCCACAGTGCCTTTCTAAACACGCCCTCAAAGAACATTGAGGATTCCTTGAGAAACGCAACAAACATTATATGAGTCACTTTGGTCAGTGCTTCTAGCAAGTCAAAGTAGCTCTGGTAGTACAACAGTGAAGCTCTTAGTTGCTAATCAAAAAATGTGGGCTTCAATCCTACCTAGAAACGCCACAAGAGAAGAGGCTCAGTAATCTACCTCCTTAAAGTCCTAGAAATCCCTTGGGGCTGTTGTTCTACCATGGCACGTGCGGTCTTCCAAACAGCCCAGCATGGCGTCATCATAGTGAAAGTGTCAGCTGGCTTCTGAAGTTTTGGTTTGAGATGTGTGCACAGTCACTATAGGGATTTAAGTGTTTAAGAACATGGGCTTGAAAGCATCTTCCATCTCCAAGATTTACATCTGCTGCCCTTAAAGTCTGTGATTCCGTTCTTTGCCAACTTAATTAAGACCTGGAGTTTAAATGCAGGGTCAAATATTTTGCTATTTGTCCAGTCCCACATCTCCCAGGGTCAAGAGGCTAACTGCTTTGTGAGGGGTCACCCATGTGCCACAAGTCACTGGCAATTAGTCTGATAATTATACTCCTGCAGCTGAGAATTGAGATCTGTTCCTTCTTTTCAGTCCTCTCAATTCTGGTGGTTAGGTTGGTTTACGTTGGATGTTTCATAGTTTTGAAACCATTTCAACTTCACTTAAATGCTAAAAGTTGAAGGGAGCAGACAACTGCATCTCAAAGTGAGAAAACAAAGAAGAAAGTGGAGGGAGAGCAGAGCAGAGCATCACAGCTACGATTCTTTTGCAAGGGAGAGAGAAAAAGAGTTTGCAATTCATAACAGGAGAACGTTACCACACAGCAGCCCCACACAATGAAAACCTTGTGTTTTATTAAAACGAAAAGCTCGCTCGAGGCCTCCATTACTCATTTCCGGATGGAAAGGCCGAACTTCAAGTCTGAAAAGACTCAAGTAGCTACAATCCAACTTTCCCTAGTAGCAGCTGATAACACAGCACTTTGCAGAAATGCATGTTGTAGATCGTGCAGATCAGCTATTTCCAGAGCTCTCAGGGTCTAAACTCTGAGCAAAAGGCATAGTAGCCTCAAAGAACCCCAGAAGATGCTTCGTGCTGGAAGAGTTCTTTCCACAATATTAGGGTGAGTTAAGAGCGGATTTGGTCGGGTGAGTAAAGAGGAAACGAGCACATGTGAGGATGAACATTTCAGTATTTCCACCCCCCATTTCAAAGACTCCAAGCGAAACCACTCCAAAGCCCACTCGCTCCACCCGCTCAATTCTCCAGGAGGAAGACAATGTTCAGAGACTCGGAGGTAGATGTCAGGTAGCAATCGGCAAGCCTCTTGCCAGTTCCTCGTTTAGGTTGGAGAACAGGCACCTGGTCTTCATTAACATTGCTGCTGTAGTTAATGCGTTGCAGGTGTGAAAGTGTGTGGCTGAAATCTGACAAAACACCTGTCTTTTGTGGCACCATTAGATCTGCCTAGTGTGGGACACGACCCCCTCGGGTGTGCTTTCTCCTGCCTTGAAAGCCACAGTAAGCATTGTCCTGTAATTACAAAATCAGAGTCATCATTGCCGGGAAGAATTCCTTAACAAATTATACCTAATTAGTCTGAAATTACCTTTAATTCATGGTGAAACCATAGGCTTAACTGTGTTCTATAACACCTTCCTTTTTATCTTTATGCAAATATGATTATACACTATCAAACTGGCACAACCAGGCATAAAAAACAGCTGCAGCTAGTTCTTTGGTTACTAAATGGGAACTGGACGGATGCCATTGATTATATGTTCTGGAATGCTGCATCAAAAAAATAATAATAATAATAATATCAGCCAGTCCCTACCCTACAGATTCCAGTTTCCCTCCCTGCCCACAGAATCCTAATTGAAAGCTCAGATTTTGCTCCTGAGCCCAGCCCCCAACTTCATCACCACATTTCCTGCAGATACACACATACATCTTGCTGCTGTCCAGACCTCTAAACCAGCCTATGTGTCAAAACAGGGCTCATTTGGTATCTGATTGCAGAATCTTATGGTATAGCTTCTCCAGGGCTGCTTCCTGTCTCAGGTCTTCAGCTAACTTTTAACTATTATATATTCTGCACATTGAGTTCAAAGGTTATTTGCCTAGGAAGCATTGATGTCAGGACTCTATAAAGATCCCCTTATAAAATCCTGAAGGAACCCTGTTGGCGTAGTCTGTGGCACGTCAGGGCTATTAACCAAAAGGTCATCTGTTTGAATCTACCAGCTGCTCCAAGGGGCAATCTGAGCAGTCTCTCCCATAAAGGCATACAGCCTCCAATGGTAATGGAATTTTGCTAAGAGTCAGAATCACATAAACTCAAGGGCAATTGAGATATGTCATCCTGGTTCCAGATCTAGAAACTAGGACCCATTATTATCGTCCTGATTTGGCGGGTAAGGAAATAAAGGTGGAAAGAATTTACATATTATTGCAAAAGCTCTCTCAGCTAGTAAGAGGTGGTGTTAGTAAAAATGAATATTCCCTCCCAAGCCCTCACTCTCTGTCATGATCTGAGCCACAGTCATGTACCCAGGTCTCCCTCACTAGCATTGATCACTCCCAGGCCTCCTGAGTAACACACTTCTGAACACACTAGTCTGTTGTATGGAAAGCTGAAAAATGTTATTCCCTTCAGAGGGGAATTCATAACTAGATTCTCCCTTAGTTCCACAAGATTTGTATTCTATTTCCAAAGTCCTTTAGGAACCAGTTTCCAAATCTGAAGTGTGTTGTTTTGCTTTTTTTTTTTCTAATTAAAATGAACACAGTGCCGGATGTATTGTTGGTGTTGTTGTTGTTGTTATGTGCCGTCGAGTCACCTGCGATTCATAGCAACCCTATGTACAACAGCCCTAAACTCTGCTCTGTCCTGTGCCAATCGCACTGTCTCTGACACTCCCATCCCAATTATCCCAGTCACTGAATCAATCCACCTCATAGAGGGCCTTCCTCTCCTGCGCTGTCCCTCCACCCTCCCAAGCATGATGTCCCTCTCCAAGGACGGGTCCCTCCTCACAACATGTCCAAAGTATGTTAGACGGAGCCTCAGAATCCTTGCCTCCAAGGAGCCAACCGGTTTAACCCTTTCCAGGACAAATCTGTTTGTTTTCCTAGCAGTCCATGGTATTCTCAATACTCTTCTCCAGCACCACAGCTCAAAGGCATCAATTCTCCTTCTATCCTCCTTGGTCATTGTCCAACTCTCTGATGCATAACAGGTGACAGAAACCAACCAGAACCAAATGCACAGCTATGGAGTTGATTTGACTCCTGGTCACCCTCCACTGGGTTTCTGAGTTTATAGATCTGTATCTTTCCTCTCTCAGAAAAGGTGATTGGTTCCATCACTGATTCAACCCCTGATCTGTGGTTGCTGCCTCACACATTACACACTACGCTACCAGGGCTCCACTGACAATTTAAAAGATATGCTTTTAACTTATTCATAGTTTGTTAACTTTTGACATAATATTAGGAAAATTGTGATGCTTTTTGCAATTAAACAGAAGTTGAATTTTTCAAAAAGCAATTAATATTTTAAATGCTTCTTTATCTTTTTTGAGGTTCATTAGTTCTTTCACCGCTTTCTGGATAAATATCTTGGAAAGTGAGCATTGGCTTTGAACTCAACATCCCCAACCTACAATGACAGTCCATACTATTCCTGAACACAACCCACCTCCAAATTCTCTTAAGATTGTAAAGTTGAAAAAAAAAATCCCAGACCCCTTCTAGGTTACTTTCCAAGAAACGCAGCTTTTGTAAGTACAAAGGAGATTCATTACTTGAGCATTTTCAGTCTTGGTATGCAAAGGCAAACATGTATCAGGTGCAGACCTTGTACCAGGCACCTCTGTAGGAGGTCTTGACACTTCCCTGGAATGCAGTGGTGAACTGGTTAAAAAAATAATTACCGCAAGGACTAGCAATCAGGTTTTGGCTGAATACTCCTTTTGTTTCCATATCCATCAATTAAAATAAAAGCATTTTCTTGATGATTGTTCATAACAGATATCTAGATCCATCTGTGGCTATTTTATTTATGGCATTGCTTGTCTTCGCCAACAAGAAGTTGGCGAAAAATCAGATTTTAGCATCTTAATCAGAATGAAAACAGTGCCTTCTCATTTAACGCCGCCTCCATTCAGGCCCCAAGCCTCACTCAGTAGAAAATGGGAATTGTTCTCTGCTCTCTGGTCACCAGCACAGCCGGCCGCAGCTGAGGGATGAGTGGTATTTTTCCCCCTAGTATTTTTATTAGGCTGATTCACACACATTTAAGAACATTGGAATTTGGAGACACTGCAGGGTTACATTCGACCTAGCCCAATAAAATAAGAGGAGGAAATTGAACTCTCCTCAACCTCGCTCCACGCAGTCCAGAATTTGCAACCCATTTCAGATCAGAGAAGGTTCTTTCCCCATCTTTCAAGTGTTTGCAAACACTGAGGCTGTGACCACATCCTGTCAATCAGTAAAGGCCACCAGCCTATGATCACTACTCCTAGTTATTAGGCTGTCTGCAAAGGAGCTTTCCTGCCCCAAATTCCCATCACTGATGACCAAGTGAGCTGATTAGTGACATAAGCTCCTCCTTTTTTGACCCACTGCTAATATTTATGATCACCTATGGCATTCACACTTCAGCGTGCTGGGTTTCTCTCTCCAATACTTTTCCATGTTACTTAACGATTTGTAATTACTATAACCATGGCTAGGTCTCCTTGCTGCCAAAACATCCAGTTGAGAAGAAGGGAAGTGCGGAATCTGGTCACACATCTGTTAGCTGCAAAAAGCCAAACATCTGGATGTTCCAAGATATATGGGCTTTTTTTTTTCTTTTAAAATATTTCAAAACATCCTCAGATTCTTCCTCCTGAGAGGGTGAGCTGAAGACTTCTCTTTTCATCTTTTCCAATTTATAAATTATAACTAGTACTCTAACATAGCTTCTTTATGTAAATCCTTGTGCATACCTTTTTTTTTCTTTTTAATTAAAGATAAAATAAATCCATGCATGGTTATTCTATTTGCTGTTTTTATCTTTATTAGATTATATAGCAATCCTTGATTTTTGCTTGCTTTTCAAAAGGCCATCTCTTAGATTTTTCAACCCATCAGTCACATAGGCAGGCTTCAATGGAAGTTGAAGCTGAGAGAGTTATAAATAAAAGTCAAGGACATAGTAAGATTCATGGCTATAATGAGGTTGTCTGCTGAATTGATGGTTCTTTTTGTTTGTTTGTTTCTAATAAAATTAATGGTCTGTTCTTCTGAACACAACAACTCACTAAGATGACAAACCTCTTCTGGAAGTTATGGCAACTACATGCTAATAGAGTGCAAAGTTCATTACACAACTAATAAATTGATATTGTGAGTGATGCTACTTGGACCGCCATTTGTTTGCCTGCTTGTTTGTTTATTAACTAATTTACGTCTTAAGAGAGCTTCTTGTAAAGTGTCAGACCTGTGAATTACCCATTTTAGTAGCGTATTCAGAACCTGTCTCCGGAAACTATGAACATGGAGAAATGACCAAAGTTGTACAAGTGTTCAGGTCTTTCATTCGTAGGGTTGCTATGAGTTGTCTATGACTCAACGGCACTTAATAACAATAACAATGACAGCACAGAGAGAGCTATGTCGGCCTAGTGGACAGAAAGTTATGCTACCAAGCCAAGGTGGGTGATTTTAGTCTGCAGCCCTCTGGCCTGGTTTTAATTGTTTTTGGTCATACATTCTTCTAAGTGGTATAGCATGGGTCTGTCCACTTGTTGTCCAGAGAGAGGTAACTTGTGGTTGTTGTGATGCTAAACACTGTGACACTGATGTGTCAAATACAATAATGGTTACCCATGGTGGACAGTGTTTGCTGGAGCTTCCCGATTAAAACAAGCTTAGAAGCAGGAGTGGTATCCACTTCAGAAATGACCTGCTTCCGGAAACTCTATGAACATGGAGAAATGACCAAAGTTATACAAATGTTCAGGTCTTTCGTTCAAAGGGTCACTATGAGTCATTTATGACTCGACGGTACTTAACAACATAACAACAACAACAATTCAGAACCTGTTATAAGTCTACTATGAACTGAAACTTCAGGTACTGAGCATGGCTGTCTTTGTCTTACTAAATGTTGTTGTTGTTGTTGTTATGTGCCATTGAGTTGCTTGCTACTCATAGTAACCCTATGTACAAGAGCCCTAAATGCCATTCTATCCTGTGCCAACCTCACCATCTCAAACACACTCATTCCCACCACTCCACTCACAGAATTGATCCATCTCATCGAGGGTCTTCCTCTCCTGCACCATCTCTACACTCTCCCAAACATGATGTCCCTCTCTAAGGACCAATCGCTCCTTGCAACATGTCCAAAGTATGTCAAATGAAGCCTCAGAATCTTTGACTCCAAGGAGCATTCTGGCTTTATCCTCTCCAGGACAAACCTGTTTGTTCTCCTAACAGTCAATGGTATATTCAACACTCTTCTCCAACACCACAACTCAAAGACATCCATTTTCTTTCTATCATCCCTAGTCACTGTCCAACTCTCCAATGCAAAGCATGTAATTGCAAAGACTAGAGCCCGGATCAGGTGTACCTTAGTCTCCATCCTGATGTCATTGCTCTTCTGTACTCTTGAGAGGTCCCTCACACCTGACTTTCCCAATGCAATTCATCTTTTGATTTCCTGGCTGGTGGTACTAAGAGTGTTGACTGTGGAGCCAAGCAAACTAAAACTGTTAGCTATCTCAATCTCTTCACCATCCATACTGATGCTGCCAATTGGCCCAGTGGTGAGAGTGTTTTCTTGATGTTGAGCTTCAATCCATACTGAAGGCTGCAGGCCTTGATTTTCTGCAGCAAGTGCTTCAGGTCCTCCTCAGTTTCAGCAAGCAGTGATGTGTCATCTACATAACGCAGGTTGTTGTTGATTCTTCCACCAATCCTGATGCCACATTCCTCCTCATACAGCTCAGCATCTCGGATGATCTGTTCTGCGTACAGATTGAAAAGGTATGGAGACAAAATACATCCCTGAAAGACCCCTTTCTTGATTTTGAACCATCCAGTGTCTCCCCGCTCTGTTCTGATGACTACCTCTTGGTCCAAGTATAGGTTTCACATTAGCAAAATCAAATATTCTGGGATTCCCATTCTTCTCAGAGTCAGCCATAGTTTGTTGTGATCCACACAGTCAAAAGCCTTTGAATAGTCAATGAAGCACAGATAGACATTCTTCTGGTATTCTTTGCTCTCTGCCAAGATCCATCTAACATTAGCTATAGTATACCTAGTACCACGACCTCTTCTAAATCCAGCCTGCACATCTGGCAGGTCTCTGTTGACATATTGTTCTAAACATGTTTAGATAAGTTTCATCAGAATCTTGCTTGCATGTGATATCAATTATATTGTTCGATAATTCCCGCACTCTGTTGGGTCACCTTTCTTTGGAATGGGAACAAATATCGATCTCTTCCAGTAAGTTGGCCAGCTGGCTGTCCTCCAGATTTCCTGGCACAACTTAGTGAGCACATCCAGGGCAACATCTGTTTGTTGAAATAAATCAATCAGTATGCTGTCAACTCCTGGAGCCTTGTTTTTTGCCAATTCCTTCATAGCAACTTCAACTTCCTCCTTCATCACCATAGGCTCTTGCTCGTATGTTATTGCATATTAAATATTACCAAGCCCCAAACCTATCAACTATGCCATCAAGTCAACTCTTTGCTCATAGAGATTGTACAGATTAACACAGACCTACCACGTCTCCAAAGCCGAATCTTGACAGAAGCCCTGCTTCATCTTTCTCCTCTTAAGTGAATGGTTAGTTCTAATCATCACCCTTTGGGTAGCTGTCAAGCTCTTAACCATTATGCCATAAGAGTATTTGCTTGCCATAGATTCTACTCAGATACTAATATTACCAGTGCTGGGTTGCACCAGTGGCTTTGCCCAAGATAGTTTTATGTCTTATTTTATATGTCTATCAAAATTTTCTCTAATACAGTAAGATTTAGTGCACTTTTAAATTCTCTGTGTTCTATCTTTTAAGATTCCCTTTATTGTATCTTTTAACTCATTTAAGACACCACAGGGTAAGGCAGGGTTCAGATCCATTGTTCATTGGGTCACAAAGAGTAGTAGTCAGCTCGATGACACAAGATACCAGTGAAACAGATACAAAAATGAGTAGGTGTTAAAGATTTTGTTTTATTCATAAGGAAACAAAACCTGTGTCATAATCAGTTCAAGAAAGAATCTGCATACTCAGTAGAATGGACATATCAAAGACATCTTCTATATCAAAGAAATACAAAGTAACAAAGTTTGGCAAGCTGTGGAGATACTGGAATCTTATTGTAGAGATATAAAATTAGCCACTGTGGAAGACAGTTGTGTAGTTCTTCAAAATGTTAAGCATAGATTTGCTATATGACCTTGAGATTTCACTCCAACATATATACCCCACAGAATTGAAAGCAGAATTCTGTCTTGTACATCAATGTTCTTAGTATCATTACTTTCATTATTTTTAGTAGTCAAAGATGAAAATAAGCTCTTGTCCATTAATATATATAAGAATAACTATGAATATTATGCAGCCATAAAAAAAGGAATGCAATGGTGATGCGTGCTACAACAAGGAGGACTCTTTATAATGGGAAATGAAAAGTCAGCTACACAAAAGGGTGAATATAAAATTCCACTTATAGGAAATATCTAGGTCATGTAAAAGTTGTAGAAACAAAATTAGAGGTTACCAGTGCTAGAGGGAAGAAGAATGGGGAATTACTATTTATGGATTCAACGTCTGTTTGGAGCTATGAAAAGTGTTGGAAACAGGTAATTAAATAGCTAAAATAGTGTTGGAAACAGAAGGCTTGCGTAGTTATCAGTTACCTAAAACAGTTGTAAAAGAATGCAAGGGTCGTGGAAAGCTAGAATTAGATTCTAAGAAGAGTGTGTTGTGTGTGCAGGAGGGGTGGTGACCCTGCAGGACAGGTAGAACTGCTCCCTATGGCTTTCCAAGGCTGTGATCATTTCAGAAGCAGGCCACAATATTGTTTTCCTGAGAGTGGATGGTGCCAAGCTTTTAACTTACCAATGAAGCATTTAACCGCTGAACCACTAGAATTCCTTGCAGGAGATACAGTTTCCATGAGAGCACACATTTTCCCCCACAGTTTTCTTTCACTGCTGTGTTTTTAGGTTTCCAAATTTTTTCCACCCATTCTTCCTTCATACTTCCATGTGCTACATAGTTCATTCAAGTCGTATTTCTCTTTCTCTCCCTGTTCTTGTTTGTAGACATTCTTCTCTCATCTTCACATTGCTTAACCGTGTTTGTTGAAATGTGTTTCCCTCTAATTATCATCTTTAGATAGAAGCATGTGACATTTTTCTTTTTTCTACAAGTTTTTACATAATATAGGACTTTAGGCCCAGTGTTTTATAATTTCTGCTATTTTGAAATCAGATTAATAATAGTATTTGGTCCCCTTAACTTACCATTTTATTATAGTGATGACCTCTATTTTTTCTACTTCATTATTCTTCCATTGGAATGTGTGTGCAAGCATGTACCTGTAAGTATGGGTATATTCACCTCTTAGTTTATAAGAAATCTGTATTTTTTTAAGAAAGTTTGTGTATGAATCATGCATTGTATAGTCCTTGCATAACCGATAAAGTATTATGTTCATAGGTTGACAAAGCCTAATTACTGCAAAGCAAAATATGTTCTGGTGGTGCAGTGCACAATGTATTGAAATATTAACCAAAAAGACACTGGTTTAAACACATAGGAGATAAATGGGCAGTCTGTTTTCATAAAGATTTGCAGCTTCAGAATTTCAATGGAGGATTACTATGAGTTGGAATTACTCAATGGCAATGAGAATTATAGAGAAGAAATAGTCTTGGTGCCAGAAGAAGATATTGTACATTGCAAACTGGAAGGTCTGAAGTTTGAATCTACTCAACGCCTCTAGAGGAAAAAGCACTTGTGCTACGTTCCCAAAAAGAAGACTGTTGTTAGTCGGTATCAAATTGTAAAAGGAGCAACGGCAATGTGGGGACAGCCACAGATGACTTCTACCAGCTTCACAAAGGGGAACCACCCCCTTCAAAAACATCCACAGTATAAAACGGATCCTTGTGAGATCAGACACGGCACTCCTCACACTCCTGCACCTACTTCTACTAATTCCTGGCTCGATTGTTTATTGCATATGACCAATTGACTTTATAGAATCTCTTTTTCTGCTTACACTTTTGGGTTTAACAGTGAAACTCCACATTGAGTAAATAGCATTCTACAGCCAAATTAATAGCAAGATGCAGTCCCTACATTGGTTCAGGTAGCTTCTCAGTTTACAAGTCAAAGTCCAGGTTCAGCCCAGCAACACAAATGCAAGAAGTCTCTGGTTTCCTCAATTGTCCAGCAAGCTTTATCTCAAAGCTTTCAAAAGTCAACTCTCCCTTCAATCGTCCAACAAGCAGAACCTTTTACTCTGGTGCTGTCTTCAGAGCTCCATCAGGCTAAGCCTGACCACAGTCTCTCTACATTCTGGTTAGCTCTCCCTCTCTTGTGTTGGTCTCACAACTGTTGTTGATGGTGAAGATGCTGATCAAGGTGAACCATGTGTCCACTGTTGAGGCAGCTGGATATCACACACTCATGGGAACTAAGGGTAGTGGGTGGAGCCTCTAAGATTTCTTTTACTTACACATGCTCAGCTGGTCCTGTGGTCAGGTCAAAGGAAATAAATTGTTGTGCTAGTGTACCATTAATTCAGAACTGACCCATAGCTGATCCTCCAACAGGTTTTCAGAAGCAGTAAATTACGTGGAAGGAGATTGCTCATCTTTCTCCTACAGAGCAACTGGTGGATTCAAACCATACACCTTTGCATTGACAGTGCAATTCTTTATCAATAAGTCACCAGAAAAGTAAAATTCCTAACACCACGCAAGTCCATTCTAATTCCTGTGGCTCCATAAAACAGAGTTGAATGGTTCCATCTGGTTTCTAAGGTTATATATAAACTTTACAGATAAATATTACCTGCTCTTCTCATAAATAGTGTCATTGGTGGATTCATACTTCTGACTTTGCAGTTAATAAACAAATGCTTAATTTTGTAACCAGGCCTTTCCCCCCCCTAAATATTATATCCTAGAAAACCCTGTGAGACACTTATACTCTGTTACAAGGATTCATTATGGCATCTAACCATAATAAGAACATAGTACAGAAATACTTTGTCATAATCTTTTTTCCCTATGAAACTCTGGAAATAATTTCATGGGTTTTTGACATTTCATACTATTGATGAGAAAAATCTGAGGCTAGATTCTCCTTTCCTTCTTCCATCTTTATTTCTTTTGTAGGAAACTAGTCTTTTCTGCTGAGATACATGTTAAATTATTGATTTTTTTCCTCTTACAGTTGAAGGATATACATATGTATTGAATTATCCCCATTAATATATTCAGTTGTTAAGCTGAAACTGACTCTTACTTGACCCTCTGTTGGGCTTCCAAGGCTGCAAATCCCAGGAGAGAAGAATACTCATCTTTCTCCTCAGAGCCACGGGTAGATATGAACTACCAGAGAAGAGTAATATTCGAGTTAGCATCTCAACTCCCCATAGACAATGCCACCAAATACTTGGATCCATAATCAGTATCCATAGTTGTTGTTGTTACATGTGCTGTTGAGTCACCTGAGACCCAGAGTGACCCTGTGTACAAACAGCTCTGCCCTGTCCTGAGCGAGTCTTACTGATTCCAACACACCTATACCCATTGTGCTAGTTACTGTATCGATCCATATCATCCAGGGTCTTTTTCTCCTTCTCTGTTCCTCCACCCTTCCAAGCATGATGTCCTTCTCCAAGGACTGGATCCTTCTGGCCACATGCCCAAAGAATGTGAGACAGAGCTTCAAAATCCTAGCCTCCAAAGGGGAGACTTGGTTTCACCTCTCCAGAACAGACCTTTTTCTTTTTCTTGGTGGCGATAATATGTTGAAGACTCTTTTCCAGCACCACAACTCAAAGGTATCACTTATGTCATTCTTAGTTATTGTTCTGCTCTCTGGTGCACAGCAAGTAATTGCTAAGACCATGGCCTAGATATGGCACACCTTAGTCTCTAAATTGACATCGATGCTTCTCAGTACTATCGAGAGGTCTCTGAGAGCAGATTTTCCCAGTGCAATTTGTCTTTTGATTTCCATATTGCTGGTGCCGAGAGTGTTAACTGTGGAGCTCAACAAGCTGAAGCAGTTAACAACCTCAATCTCTTCTCCACCTATTATGGTGATGCCAATTGGCCCAGTGGTGAGAATCTTTGTCTACTTGATGCTGAGCTTCAATCCATAGAGAAGACTACAGTCCTTCAGTGCTTCAGATCCTCCTCAGTTTCAAGTGCTTCAGGTCCTCGTCAGTTTTAGCAAGCAAAGTTGTGACTTCTGCATAATTTCCTCCAATCCTGCTGCCACAATCCTCCTCACAAAGCCCAGGCTCCAAAATGATCTGTTCTACATATAGATTGGGAAGGTATGGGAACAGGATGCATCCCTGATACACTCCTTTACTGATATTTGAACCATGCAGTGTTTCCTTGCTTTGTTCTGAGGACTGCTTCCTGGTCCCAGTATAGGTTTCGCATAAGCACAATCAAGTGTTCTGAGATTCCCATTTTCCTCAAGGTTAGCCACAATTTGTTGTGATCCACACAATCAAATGCCTTTGCTTAGTCAATGAAACCCAGGTAGGCACTCCTCTGGTACTCTCTGCTTTCTGCCAAGATCCATCTGACACTGGCAATAATGCCTCTAATACGTCAAGCTCTTCTAAACTCAGCGTATATTTCTTCTGGTAGTTCTCTGTCAATGTACTGCTCCAGTTGTTTTTGGATACTTTTCAGTAGGATTTTAGTTACGTGTGATATTAGTGATACTGCTTGATAATTTCCATACGCTGTTGGGTCACTTTTTTTTTTTTTTTTGAATGGTAGCTCCAGTCAAAAAAATCAAAATACATACTTGTTTGTTTAGTTTTTTTGGTTTTTTTGTTTTTGTCTTTGTTCTAAACAAATATACTGTCAAGGACCTCTTTAAAGTACTCAAGAGCAAGAATTCCACTTCCTTTTTTCCATTCTTTTCATAAATGTCTTTCTTAATTACTATGACAGACAGAGGACATTGAAACTGTAAATTTCATCTTGCTTGGATCCACAATTAACACCCTTGGTTCAAGCAGTCAGGAAATAAGGAGATGCGTTGCACTGGGAAAATCTGCAGATAGAAACCATTCTAAATTATAGAGGAGTAGTGATGCCAGTTTGTGGACTAAGGTGCATCTGATTCAGACCAGTCTTTCTGATGACTAGCTATGTATCTGAGACCTGGACAATGAATAAGGGTTACAGGAGAAGAATTGATGTGTTTGAGCTGTGGAGTTGGAAAAGATCACTGAACATCCCATGGACAGCCAAGAGAAAGAATAGATATATCTTAGAGATGGTACAGCCAGCCTGCTTTTTTGAGACAAGAGTGATGAGGCTTCCCCTCACATACTTTGGGCTTGTTGCTAGAAGCAACTATTCCTTGGAAAGGGACATAATGTTGGGAAGGGTGGAGGGTCAGCAAAGGAGAGAAAGACCCTCAACCAGGTGGATTGATGTGGCGACTGCTGCAATGGGCTCTTGTGTGTCAGGAAGTGTGAAGATGGTACAGAAGAGAACAGGGTTCTGATCTTTTATTCATAGGGTCACTATGGGTCATGCTGTATTGGACGGCACCTAACAATAACAAAGACAGCTTGCTATGAGATACATAAGGAGACTCTAGTGGCTTAATAGTAAAGAACTGCAATGTCAACCCAAAGGCACACTATTCAAACACATCAGCTCTTCCTTCAGAGAAAGATGAACAGTCACCTGTGTAATTTACTGCCTTTCAAAAGCTACTAGGGGGTCAGCTATGAATCAGTTCTGACTCAACAATATATAACAATGACAACATTGAGATGTATAAAGGTTGTGGTTGTTGCTGCTGTTGTTAATTGCCGTCAAGTTGAGCATGACTCATAGTAACTCTATGAACAAAAGACCTAATGCATTTCCATAGCTGTCATCATATCTCCAAGTTCATAAAGTTTCCAGAGGCATGTGGTTTAGGAAGTGGATGCCACTCCTGCTTCCAAACCTGTTTTACATCTGGAAGCTCCACCAAACACTGACCACTTTGGGAAATGATTATGGTAGTTGATATCCCAATAACACAAGGTTCAGCATCCCACCAAACCCAGGTTACTTAATACAGCACATTGACAAAGAGGGATGTACAAAGTGGAAGAACGTTCCTCCAGATATAAAAACACTAGTCTCATTTAGCAGTAGTTAATTGTCATCAAGTTGAATAAGACTCATAGTGACCCTTGCACAAAAGGCATGCCTCTGTTCTACAACTAATGTCATTTCTGTACGTTTATATAGTTTCCAGAAGCATCTAATTTAGGAAGTGGATGTCACTCCTGTTTCCCAACCTGAATCAATCTGAAAGCTTTTTCAAACATTGTACATGATGTGTAACCATTATGGTATTTGACACGACAATGGCACAGTGTTCAGCATCACAGAAACTCTCAGTTATTCAGAACAGGAGATAGACAAACAGTTGCTGTATCACTTAAAGAATATTCATTCTAAAACTAGGGGATTTTAAAGACCCGAAGACTCAACCCCTCACTACAGGATTTTTTAAGACATACCCTTAAGCAGACCTCCACCCTTGGTACAGAGTTCAACTTACACCCACTTTGGGGGAGGGGAACAGTAACACACATCAAACACAACCCCAAAAATTTCCCTTACATGACCACCATCAAGACTCTAGGAGCCAACTCCTAGAGGTATTTATGCAAATTTCAGCATTTTAGTTGATAAGTTGAGAAGAACGGGAATCCCAGAACATTTTATTGTGCTTATGCGAAACCTATACTTAAACCAAGAGGCAGAGCAGGCAGACACTGCATGGTTCAAAATCGGGAAGGCTGTCTGCTAGGAATGTATTCTGTCTCCATACATCCAGGATGCTGGGCTGTACGAGGAGGAATGTGGCATCAGGTTGGTGGAAGATTCATCAATAACCTGTGTTATGCAGATAACACAACCCTGCTTGCTGAAACTGAGGAGGACCTCAAGCGCTTGCTGCAGAAGGTCAAGGACTCCAGCCTTCAATATGGATTGAAGTTCAACATCAAGAAAACAAAGATTCTCACCTTTGGACCAATTGGCAGCATCAGTATAGATGGTGAAGAGATTAAGATAGTAAACAATTAAAAAAAAAAAGATAGTAAACAATTTTCGTTTGCTTCTCTCCACAGTCAACACTCTTGGTACCAGCAGCCAGGAAATCAAGAGATGAATTGCATTGGGAAAGTCAGTTGTCAGGGTCCTCTCCAGAGGACTGAAGAACAACAACGTTCCTCTGAAGACTAAGGTGCACCTGATCCAGGCCATAGTCTTTGCAATTGTGTGCTGTGCATCGGAGAGCTGGACAATGACTAGGTATGATAGAAAGAGAACTGATGCCTTTGATCTGTGGTGCTGGAGAAGAGTATTGAATATACCATGGACTGCTAGGAGAACAAACAGGTTTGTCCTGGAGAGTGTAAAACCAGGCCGCCCCTTGAAGTCAAGGATTCTGAGGCTTCGTCTGACATACTTTGGGCATGTTGTAAGGAGGGACCAGTCCTTGGAAAGGGGCATCATGTTTGGGAGAGTGGAGGGACAGCACAGGAAAGGAAGACCCTCAATGAGATGGATCGATTCAGTGATATGGGCAATGGTAGTGGGTGTGTCAGAGACAGTGAGGTTGGCACAGGATAGAGCAAGGTTTAGGGCTCTTGTATGTAGGGTCGCTATGAGTTGCAAGTGACTAACAGCACACAACAACAACAGTTAAGCATATTTTCACTAAAGATTACATTTTAAATAGTTTTTCTTTTTTAAAAAACCAACAGCTAAAATACTGATGACACCCAGGATACCAATTTAAAAATTAAGGTGCATCTGACTCAAGCATATGCACATCAGAGTCGTTCAGTGAATAAGGAAGCTTTAGGAAGACTTGATGCCTCTGAATGTTTATATTGGTGAAGAGTACTGAACGCATTATTGACTTCCAAAAAAGAACAAACCAATCCATCTTGGAGGAAATGACACCAGGGTGCTCCTTAGAGGCTGGGCTGATAAAACTTGATTTCACACACTTTGGACATGTCAGGAGGGGCCAGTGCTTGGAAACCAGACATCTTACTGGTGAAAGTAGAGGGTCCACAAAATAGATTAAGACCCTTGATGAGCTGAAATGACAGAAATCTACAACAAAGGGCAGGACAGTGAAGGGTTTCAACGTGTCGTTTACAGGACACTACAAATTGTGGCAAACTTGATGACAATTACTTAATAGCATGGGAAGTGATTGTCCATCCTTCTCCCACAGAACAGCTGGTGGATTCGAACTCTCTGCATTCGGGATTGCAGTGCAGCTTCTTGTCACTAGGCCACCGAGGACAATATCTTTGTGGAATTCAAATCTGTTTGCAAAAACTAGAACTTTGCTCTCTTATTCTGGCCATTTAAATCCACGTTTGTGTCCACTGCTTTGCGTCGATGTTCTGACATCTTTCCTAGAATTACTCACTCTCTTTATGAAAAAGGTTGGTAAATGTACCCTCCAAGTTACTAACCTAAGTTTCATTTTGTTTTTACTTACCTAAGGTCTGATGATCCTTATTTCTTCATTTACCCCCATGTTTTGGAGATCTTTATCATGCATATATTTCATAGTCCTGATTTGATTTACTACAGTGTTATTTCTACTCCTGTGACATTTAAAAATTCTGCTTTTCAATGTTTACTTTAAAAACATATTTTCCCCCTTAGAACTTTTTAAAAATTTCTGCCTGCCTCTCAAACTGGTTCCAATTTCAAATCTGTTTATTATATTATCAGCTCATCTTTCAACTTTTATTTTATAGAAGTCATGTTTTTTCAATACTTGCAAGATCATGAGATTACTTTATGAAATCTATTTCTGTTTCCTTCAGTATTTTTTTAAAATAACCATTTCTCTGTGAGTAGTAAGAATTTGGTTATACATATCTCACTCTCTGTCTCTTTCTGTGTCTCTGTGTGTGTGTGTGTGTGAGAAAGAGAGAGGGAGAGAGAGAATATATGCACGTATTCCAAAAGACTAAACATAAAACTATAGAAAAAGAACAAAACTACCCAAGAAGGTAGTTCGTATCACATCATCTAAAAAGTCAGAAATTTATTATTGTGGGTACTTTTCTAAAAATAGAGTAGCAAGATAAAGCTAAAAATAAGTTTCTTCTTGTTGTTAGGTGTCACTAATGGTTGAAAATCTTTAAGGGTTCCTCTTGATACTTTATCTACTCAGCTAGAGGGCTTTCCTGAGCTCAGAGTAATCTCTTCAGAGAGATTTACTCCTTGAAGAGAAAAACCAGGTGACAATCCTAAATCAAGGTCCATGTGCATAGCTGAGGGTGAAAGTTAACTTTGCCCTGAAAGTGGAATTGGGAGTTTCAGCCAAGTTTCCATATTGAGCTGTAAGATCTCTAACTACCTGTGTTCCTTGGTGAATCAGAACGAACTCATAGCTGACCCTCCAGACGGTTTTCTGAAGCTTTGAATCACACGGGAGGAGACTGTCCATCCTGCTCCTGTGAAAGAGCTGGTGGATTCAAACCAAGCGTCTTTGGGTTGGTTGGCAATGATTTCCTTACCCACTAGCCCACAAGAGCTCTCAAAAAACCAACGGCTTTGATTTGTGGTGTGGGAAATGATTACCAAATATCCCATGGGCTGCCAAAAGAATAAACAAGTCTATCTTCGGCAAAGTGCAACTAGGGTGCTCCTTCTAGACAAGGATGGTGAAACTTCATTTCACATATGTTGGGCACATTGTCAGGAAAGGGCAGTTTTTGGGAAAGGACCTGAGACATGATTCTGGGAAAGGTGAAGAGTAAGAGAAAGAGGAAGACCTCCAACAAGACGGGATGACACAGTGGTAGCAATAAAGAATTCAAGCAGATCAGAGACCATGGGATAATGCAAGATAGGGCAAAACTCAAATCAATTGTTCAAAGGATCGTTATGAATCATAGTTCACTTGATGACTCCTCCACAACAAACAACATCAACAACAACCTCTGCAGGAGAGAGGAGGGTTCTCTGAATAAAATATTCCCCATAAGAAATAGACGCTTAGATAATAACATTTAGAGGTCACCAGCTGACAGTTTATTCCCGCTCACCGGATTATCAATCTTTGCTTTTTAATATGAGCAATTAGCCAAGATTCACCATATAGTTAAGAAAAGTCTCTATGAGAAAATAGAGGCCAAAATAAACAAATTAAATATACTGGGTGAAAGAAAACAATGCAGAGAGAAGAGGGAACATATTAATTTAAAAAAATAGTATTAATATTCTCAATGCAATCAGAGAAGATTTTTGCATCATAAAATAATAACATGCTGCTATTTATAAAAGGAACATTCCAAGCACAATTGAAAAATGTTATAAAGAAAAGAAGATAGTTGAAAATAATTTCCAGAAAGAAAAGCCAGCATGCCAGGAATGATGAAAACTAAGAGAGAAACTTACAATAAAATTAGATAATGATGCTAAGGGTTTGCATTTAAATAGAAGGAATTCTAGACAAATAAAAACTAGAGGGGAAATAAAGAAGAGAAGATATTATAAAAAGCAGAGAATATGGTAATATTTGTCGCATTGGAAACAAATGGATTTTCAAGATAAAAATCTCAAATGCCCAGCCTGTTGAGTCACTGAACAGCAGAGAGGTTGGCCGTGGAATTTCAAAGTATCTGGGATGAATGGGAGAGCCTAAAGGTGTCCACAGAGATACAACAAGTTGTTTAGGAAGGATGGCTACTCAGACTGGACAATAGTGTAATTTGTAAGTCAAATTACAGTGGAGAAAACCTGTCTAAATACTGTGGGAAAAGAGTTCCCCTTCAGAACCTTGATTCCAGCCAAATGAGACATCATTTATCAAAGTAGGATAATGATAGTCTCAGAAGGTAAAATTTTCAAAACATTTCCATCCCGTGAACCTATTTACAGGAAGCCACACGAGGATGTGCTCCACCAAAACAAAGACGTAAACCACCAAAGAGGAAGATGTGGAAACCAGGAAACGGCAACTTCTACACAATTAGTGACTGCAGGAATTCTAGAACAATACTTATTCTTTGCTGTTGTATCAGAACAGACACCTTGCTGTTCCTCCAGGGGGCTTCTAAAGCTGTAAATCACATGAGAAGAGTGCCCATCTTTCTCCTGTGAAGCCTTTGGTGAGTCCCCTGGCCAGCGAGGAGCAACCTCTGGGGGAGCAGGAAGTCTTCCTACAGACTATACCACTGAAGCTCTCGTCTAAAATGATTAAAGAGGGGCAAACTTTTCCTGTCTGATAGACAGCCTCTGAAAACTCACTGGAAGGTCTACTGCTTAAAGGAAATTTCGGCCCTGAGGATGTCAACAGTACTGCAGGCCTAGAAGAGAATCAATTCAGATCGGAGCAGAACAATGGAGGGCAGTCAGTACTGTATCCCAGATCTCTTTCAGTTCAACAAAGAAAATAAATTCCTTTGTAGAGTTTAGTTATAAACTTATGATTATATAGACACTAAGTAAATAAACAGAAAAGTCAAAAATTACTAACTGCAGATACAATAAAAAGGTGTAGAAAATCTAATTTTGTTAGGTACCATTAAGTTGAGTATGACTCATACTAACCCTATGAACAATAAATCTGAATCCTGTCCGATCCTGTGCCATCCTCATCTTCTCTGACACATTCAAGCCCATTGTTGCAGCTACTGTGATAATTCACGTGACTGAGGTTCTTATCTTTGCCTAACCTTGGCTAATCTTTCCAAGCATGATGTCCCTTTCCAAAGAACAGACTATCTATCCTAGCAACAGGCTCAAAGTAAGTGAGACAAAATTTCACCACCCTTGCCTCCAAGGAGCACTCTTGCTGAACTTTTTTCAAGACGTAACTGTTCTCTTGCCAGTTCATGCGATATTCAGTGCTCTTCTCCAGGACCACTCAGAGGCATCAATTTTGCTGTCTTTCTTACTCATTGGTGCAAATGAATAAAAGTGGTTACCATAATAAGCACTCTCACAATGGCCCTATTTCTAGGATCATACCTTAACTCTCTATTCCCAGAACAATAGTCCATTAATTTTAGAATCAAAATAATGTTCTTGGCAATTTGCTTTCTCTGATAGTAATTAGACAAAATTCCAATTATATCCACTTTTCAGTTACTGACACATTTGTTACACACACACGCACACAACAAACCCACAACCAAACCTTAAGCCTAGGCTATTATAAAAAAATTTACTTTTCCAAAATTTGAAGATAACTACATAAGATCACAATGTGAAAGATGGAAGGCAGAAGATGACTACATCCTTATATAGCTGCCAAGTTATAGCATGACATTATGTGTCAAATTAAAATCATTGCATGACTATCAAACTGCTGAGAATCACGACCTAGGCATGTTGACACATATCCGTCACAGCCAATGCCATGTACTCATCTTGTACTTCTTCATTTGTTACTGCCAGATGCAAAGCCTTAATGCACAAAATAGTCAGGTACTATATTTTCCCCCTGTGTTGTAATTATGCTGTAAGATTGATTCCGGCTCTTAGTGACTTTCCATCAGATTTCTGAGGTTTTGAATAGGAAAAGAAGGAGATTGCCTCATCTTTCTCCCCTGGAGTGGCTGGAAGATTTGAACCAGTAACCTTTCCATAAATAACCCAGGATATGACCACTGTGCCACCATGGCTTCTGTCATTGCCTTAAATGAATGAGAATTGGAATAAGGAAGAGAAGAATAGCATTCCAGTTGACTTTTTAAACTACTACTAAATATGCTATTTTGATAATAACATAAATTCTATTTGCAATGAAAGAATGATAAAGGAAAGGAATAGAACCAAAATACATTCACATCTTTTTGTCATGTCTGTGCTTTCAAGGTTGTATCAAAATCAGAAATCTAGATTGAAAGAGAGGACAAAACAAATGCAACAGTTTCACCCATGAAGCATTTGTATCCCATTTCTCTTTGATATAAAATCTCGGCCTGCCCACGTGTATAATGCTAGAATTCATAAATAACATTTCATAATTTTATGTGTGGACTATACTGTCTATCTAAAGTTCACCTTATGTGCATGTTTTGATATTTAGGCAGCAACAGTGATGTAGCTTTATCTCTGTTTCATTTTCTTACAACTATGCACCTGTGAAACCATCATGGCTCCCCAACATTGCACTATCAATGCTTATTGTAGCAGGGGCAGGGGGCAAATGAGAAGTATCAATTCTTGAGTGAAACAAAAGATTATTAAACAACATGAGAATGGAAAAATCAGTGAAAGTTATTGCTCATGATTTAGCATGTCACACTTAACAACCTAGATGATCTTCAAAGACAAATTCTCCACACTGTTGAAGGATCTGCTTCATTCAAAGGCACAGGCTAACAGAAATTTGAGAGGGACTTAGATGAATAAGGAGAAATTACCAGTGACACATATTGAGGACCAAACACAAGATATCTCTCAGGACATTGAAAATCAATGTTCAGGCATGGAGCATGTCTGAGGACCAGAGTAAAAATATGGTGTTTACCCAAGGTCCAAATCACATGCGTAGCACCCAGGTTCACAGTCATGGACAGTAAGCCACACAGGACCTAGGGTCTTTAAAATTATTTAAATTCTGTTCTCATTTCTTTATGATTCAAAGTTACTTACAGAGCACTTGTTTTAAAAAAAGAATCAGGAAGGGCTATTACTTGACAAAGAACATCATCATGGGAAAGGTGAAGGGTGAAAGGGAAAAGGTGAAAGGAAAGGTGAGGAAGATCCTCTCTGCATGCTGGACTGACACAGTGACAATAACAATGGACTTGAGCATGACAGAGATGACAGGGATGGGCTAACACAGGGCAAAGCTCACATCTGTTGTTCACAGGGTCATGATGTAGATGACTTGACTACACCTAGCAACATCAACAACAACTTAACGAAATAGTCAAAAGGATCTCTTTAGAACTGGTATTTCTCTCCTAACACGGTGAGGTTCTTCTTGGCTTCCTCTTAGAGGTCAGATATGGGGAAGATCATTAACTGTAGCTTCAAAGACATAGATCCAAAAGGAGGTTTGAACATCCTAGAGAGGATTGCATTTCAGCCCAGTGGGCTTGCTTTTGCAATGCGGGCCAAGCTACTATTTCAGGATGAATCCCTCGTGGTGCTGTTGCCTCTCAGGAAAAGAAATTAGCCTATGGTGATGATGCACTCAGCATAATATGGTGTTCAGAATGGTTCCCAAGTGATAGCACATAAGTCTAAAGATGTGATTCTCCTTCCTTTGATTTCTATTTCCCGGCAATCTAGTCAGGTCTTATAGTTCTTCCTTAACCCCAGACATATCACAGAGACCTCAGACTTGAAGTGTGTACGGATAATCTGTCACCTCAACCCCAGATTCACAGTCTCCATCCTGCAAGCCTGAAGGAGCTAAAGGATAAATAAAGTAGGAACTAAGATGCCAGGCCAAGCCAGCAGGGAGCCCAAGTCATTGTCATCATCACATGTGGCCCCATATGACAACCCAAGTACGACACGTGGGTCAACCACACTCTAGAAATGGTTTCTCCAGCTTCTGGAGCCCAATATCTTGATTGTTCTGTGGTTGCTCTGAAAGCCCTAATGCAGAGTGCTGTGGATTCTTCCCTTTCCTGTGTGGTTTCAAGCTGGGCAGAGGGGAGGAGACGCTGGAAAGAAAAATTGCCCAGTGCACCATGACAGATATATAATTAGGAAGGCAGGCTGGTGCTATGACATTTGTCATTCAGCAGATGCTCACACGCCTGGCTCCATTGCCAGGTGCTTTCAACAATGAGGTGTTGATAATGTCTTTATAGCCTGAACCCTCAGAGCATTCAAGGTCAAGTAGGCCAGGCAGAAACCCGGGGGGAGGAGAATGGGGGCTCGGTTATTTCTCTATGTTCATTCATAATTTTGCTATTAAAAAACTTAATGTTTCCTTAGGAACTTTTTAACATTACTTTTTTTAAAAAAAACTAAAACACGAAAGGACTCTAGGAAACATTTGTTGTTGGGTGTTTTTTTTAAATTTTTTTTATTTTGCGGGACTTCTGTGGAGTTCCCTGATGGTCCATGGGTTAGTCCTGGGCTATAACCTAAAGGTTACAAGTCATTCTAACCCACCAGCCCTGCAAGGGAGCGAGATGAGGCAGCCTGGTGTCATTAAGGTCGACAGCCTCGGAAGGCTCTGGGCCTATTCCACTCTGTCCTGTGGGGCTGCGATGGTCAAAACTGACTTGAAAGCCACATTCCACACCCACCATGTTACTGCTGGAGCTCATTTCAACTCACTTCCTTTAATCACCTTTGCATGATCTCATAGAAATCCAGGTTCTTTCTCACGTGTGTCCTTCATTTT
>NW_006399764.1:18183548-18194668 GCF_000299155.1 Elephantulus edwardii | reverse complement strand
CTCTATCCTGCGCCAATCGCACTGCCTCTATATTATACTAGACAACATTTCATCCATTGCCGGTAAAGTCACCACGAGTAGGCACAAAGGCACCTGAAACAGCAGTTCCTCCTACATTTCCTGCCATTCCTCTCTGTCCTTTCCTGGATACCTAACAGCAATCCCGGGACATAGTATTACCTGAAGATGAAATATCTTGTCATTTTCTAGGCTTGGAACTGAAGGCTGACTTGTATTTTGAGAATTAGCCCAGGACCTACTTCTCTCCTTTGAGAATTGTCCCTCCTTCACTCTGTAACAAGCTCCCCAATGTGTTTGGTTTTGCCATATGACCCTCTCCCTTCTGTCCACGCACCCTCACTGTAGGCACCAGATATTAGGTTCAAGGTGGGCCTGTTCGATTCTCTGTTCTGAGGATTTGCATAGAAGCTGAGGAGGCTTGAAAATCTGAGCTGGTTCTTAACACTGACTTCTTTGGATATTTGGACTGTAGGACAACCATAAGCATAAGAAGCGGAAAGTGCCGATCTACTGAGAGAAGTAAAGAAAGCATCAACAGTGAAGAAGATCCAAGAGGCATGTGGCTTTAGAGGACAGGAGGAGACCTAGAGGGTAGCTGACCTGGTTCTTGACAGCATTCCAGCTCCTGGCTCCAGCCCTTCAGAGGCCAATCACTCTTCCTATCCTTGGGGCCAGGGCCATTTCACTCTGATCTGAGAATTCAATTCTTCTGAAGTTATTCTGAGTGGGATACTGTTGCTTCTTATGACAAAGGTGAAAGTTTTATAAGTTGAAAATCTCCAGAGTGGAAACTTGGGTTGTTTCAGAAAATACCTTGATAAACGGTTGTGCTTACAAGGTGAGATCCAGGGCATGCAGGTGTTGAAGACAGCAAAAGAAGATGTTTTAGTTCTTGCACTTGAAAAAGAATCTCCCCCTCCCCTTCTAAAAGAGAGGGGATCATTTAAAGAGAGGAGCTGAGAAAAGAATAAAAAAAGGTAGTAGAATGGCTCGAGGCTGAACAACATCAAGAAGCACAGGGAAATTCCCTGGAGGTGGGGTAATAACAGGTCACGTTGAGGGTGGAGATCTCTTAATGTTCCATTTGCAATTATTTGCTACTGCAGTGCAAGCCTTCTCTTTGTTCACCCCCTACTTTGCTCCAAATCTTCTTCACCCATGGATGCTTCGCTTGCACCTGGATTTATGTACAAATTAACAAACGAGCTGAGTATCACATCTGTTCATGAAGACAACGTGGATTTGGATCATCCACTTCTGGGGATGGCAGTGCAACCGCCAATGCCAGCCAGGCTACCAGAGCACCCTTGAGAAAGTAGAGGGTCAGTAAAAGAGAAGAAGACCCTCAAAGAGATGGACTGACCACACCCATGTTTATTGCAGCTTTGTTCGCAATAGCAAAGAGCTGGAAACAACCCAAGTGTCCATCAACAAATGAAAGGATAGGGAAGCTGTGGTATATTCACACAATGGAACACTATGCAGCATTGAAAAACAAGGAACTCATGAAATATTATGCAAAATGGATGACCCTGGTGGACATTATGCTGTGTGAAATATCTCAGTCACAAAAGGGCAGATATTGTATAGGGCCACTGCTATAAAACGGGACTGACATGAGGGAAGACAGAAAAGGAGGGGAGGAATGATGTATACTGCATTGAAACAGATGGGGGAGAAAAGTGTTTAAAAGGGATATATGAATGGGTCATGACAGGAGTCCAGAGTGAAGGCTACTTTAGTGGAGTGGACTGGGGGAGGGGGGAGCGATTGCATAACAATGAAAGAATTTTTCTTTTGCTTTTCAAGGAGAAGAGTGAATTGGGGGGTGGCGGGGACAGGGAGAAGAGTGCAACAATGAATGAATGGAAATCCTAAGTCTCTGTAAACTTTCATTAACATTAATAAAATTTAAAAAAATTTTTAAAAAGTATACTCAAGGAGGTCAGGAGGACAAGTTTAACAAGATCTGCATTTATTTGGGGTTTGCACTGTGTAAGTAATCTGGTCTTGTTTACAGTTTGGTCTTGTTTTTGCTACGTACCCTTGAGTCAAAACTGACACATAATTGATCCTTTAATAGATTTTCAGAGGCTAGAAATCCCGTTGAAGGATATGGTCCGTTTTGCCTCCGGAGGGCAGCTGATGGATTCAAATCACATAGCATGACTTTGTTTATTGTTTATCTTCAATAAATTTTTATAGTGGCTTTTAGTTGCCAACAAGAAAAAAAAAATAAAAAAGAGACGGGCTGACATGGTGGCTCCGACAATAAGCTTGAGTGTTGTGGAGATTGTGAGGATGGCGCAGGAGAAGACGAGATTTTGATCTGTGTTCATAGAGTCACTGTGAGTTGTAGTTGACTTGACAGCATTGAACAGCACAGAGAAAGCAGGCAGCCAGATGTAGAGGTCCACACGGTCACTTGGTCTGACCTTCTCATTTTTGCGGAATGTGAGATCAAGGCAAAAGAGTACCGTGTTAGAACTCAAGACCCCACAAATCTCCACTGATCTCCATTTCACATGCCACCTCATGAACCTTGTCTGGCTCAGGCATAGCTTCTCCATTGCTTGTAAAGTAACTGAATTTGCAAACTTATCTAGCATTGTTATATTTCATTCAAGTCCCTGTGGATGTGTACATTTAAGCTGCATGTGACAACAACACTCCAAAAAACAAAGGTTTGGTGTGTTTTTAGGGTTTTTTTTAAGCCTTTGGGCATTAATAGATTGAGGAGAAAACAAGAAAATGATCATGGTTAAAGAAATGTTCTCAATGACTCCATGAACTTGATACAAAGAGAAAATAGCAGTGAAAATTTATTCTTCCCAAAGATATTTTGCTCTCCAAAAAGGGTCACACCAGCATTCCTTTAAGTAGGAAACTCATGCATTTAAAGTAAGATTTCATTTTGCACAATTGATTTACAAGTAACTCTTCAGGGATCCTCTATTGATAAAGAAAGGTATACCTGTTATGCAAAGCACTAAGTACCATGTGGAGTAATTCCTGGCCATTATTTCTTAACCTATCTAGTGGAATTTGCATTTGTTTTATAGCTTTTCCCCTCCCTGATTTACATTTACGAGACAATTGAGGGGAGATGATGTGAGATGGTTTTTATTTTTATGAGCCAAAGGAACCACACCAACCACAAGTAGCAAAACCCTGCCATGCCTGAATTATGTAGGTCACCTCAGTGGAGGGAAAATGAAAAGTCCTTCTACTCTTTATGATGAAGTCATGCCCCAAGGATGCCTAGTGGACAATGCAACTATAAATACAAAGTTGTGGTTGCTTCTACAGTTGCTCATGTTACCAAGATCTGAAGCCAATTCAGATGAGCTTAAACTGTAGTTAAGCCTGGGGGTGGGGGGCGTTCATTAGTGGTTGGATGCTGGAAGCCAATATAACACTAATTAGTCAACCAAAATAATCAAGAGCAGCCTAATTAATCTCTTTCATGACCATGAGAAAGTATCATCAAGATAATGTTGAGTTGAAATGTAAATGCACTCACTCATAATGACGCAGCTCAAGAGTATGGCATCTTTCCCCTGGTTCTTTAAAGCCAAACACTAAGATAATTCAGTGAATATAAGCCCCTCACTATTACTGCCCCATTTTACCTGCATATTGACATCACCAGAGACTGTGCTTGAAGCACATGACCCCAGCCTAGTCCAGAATTAAGTTGTCATGTTAGAATTCACATCAGTATATCTGGATCAACATTTGAAAAGTAAGAAATGCCACCTAAAAATGTCTAGTTTTAAGATCTTTTTTAACAACTAAGTAGTCATACTGAGCTGGAGCTTCATATGACAATTACTCATTGGAGCTAAAATGTTTGATTGACATATGAGCTTCTAGAGCTAACACAGATGACACCCTATTCCCCTGTGTTTCACGCAGCTTATTTACCTTCTTAGCCCTGCAGTTCTAAGTGATACGCATTAAAACTAAGTCATTGGGACGATCCAAGATGGCAGTGGAGGCAGAGACAGCGTGGTGAGCTGTGGGAGCAGCAAACCACTTAAAGCAGGGCCATTATGGCCTTCCACAGATTTCAGCTTGTTGATAATTGAACACTTAAACAGCTGATGACTGGCCCTCAGTGAAGATCGAGGCTCAACAACAGGAATTCAAGGATTCCCAAGGAGAAATGGGTGAATCTCATGGCTCCCAACCCCCCCTGCAGAGCCTGCGCCACGCCGCACAGCCGCTGCAGCTCCATGAGGCTTCCACAGCCTGAACGAATGGATTCCCTCACCCAGGATGGATGCTGGGCACCGGCCTTCCTCAAGACTGGTACACTGATGCCACCACACTGCCACAAGGTGGACTTGGTCTGGAGAGAATTCTTGGAGCCAGGATGGCGGCTGTAGGGGAAGCAGGTGCCCTCCGGCCACCCGCACAAGAGGGGCCGCACACCCGCTGAGTGCCCGTGCAGCGGGGGTGGGGGGGTGCCTCCAACGGCCACCTGCACTGGGGGGGGGACGCGCCTCCCGCAGGCCTCCCACACTCGGGGGAGCTTCCACCCCGCTGACCGCCTGCGTAGGAGGTGGGGGATGGGATGCATGTCTGCCATCTGCAGGTTTGGGTTTACTTGGACAGGCCAAAGAAAACAATTACCTATGCACTGGACAGGCCAAAGAAGATGATTACCTATGCATTGGACAGGCCAAAGAAGACGATTACCTATGCAATGGATTGCTGAAAGTCACTGTGAGTCTGATGACCTTAACAGTGGCAGCATGCACAAGAGGATCGACATCCTAAACGCACCACATATTTTGTTCTGTTGAATGCTTCTGCCAAAAGATGGTTAGACCTGGGGGGAGTCTGTTCACAATTCTCAGGTTCCCTTTATCACATATAAAGGGGGAGGGCAGTGACACCTACATCAAAATATAGTATGACCACTTATGGGGGGTGGGGGTAAAAGTGGCAGTGCTGGAATTGGAAACACTATCCCTGACCACAGAGTCCTCAGTCAGGCGAGGGGACCAGACTGGGGTAGGGGCAATTGGAGGGGGAGTATACCAGCCAGCTCCTGGGGGGAGCTGCCTTGTCCCCGAGATGGGCTGCCCTTGC
Organism: Elephantulus edwardii; assembly: GCF_000299155.1. Classification (NCBI taxonomy): domain Eukaryota; kingdom Metazoa; phylum Chordata; class Mammalia; order Macroscelidea; family Macroscelididae; genus Elephantulus; species Elephantulus edwardii. Next base: position 18,189,547 of record NW_006399764.1, on the reverse strand, counting down.
CCCCCGGCTCAGGGCGAGCTGTCGTGGCCCTCTGCCCGGGGCGGGCTGCCCTCGGCCCCCAGCTCGGGGCGAGCTGTCGCGGCCCTCTGCTTGGGACGGGCTGCCCTTGGCCCCCAGCTTGGGGCAAGCTGTCGTAGCCCTCAGGGTGAGCTCCTCAGTCCCCAGATTTTGCCATCCGACCCCTGGGTGGGGAAGGAAAAAAAAAAGAATGCCTAGGGTATCCAATGTTACCTAGGCCACCTTCTGCCATCCTTCCCCCCAATAAACCTGAAAGCAACACCCTCAAAGCCCTTCTATTTGTAACTCACAAGTTTGTTCTCTCTAGGTTTGCTCCCTTTCCTATAGGTAACCTTAATACTGAGTTTTACTCCAGAATTGACCCTGAACCCAGTGCCTGTGACAAAAAGGAAATACAACTGACAGCTAAGGAAGCAAAGGAGGATGGAGCCTCTGGGTTCAACCAGCCATCCCTACTGGACCCACCTGGGAAAACCCTTTGCAGTACAGAGGGGAGCAAATGACAGGAAAATATCTTCTAACAGAGCAAGAAGGCAAGCAGCTTTAACCCAAGACCACCAGTAACGTGATAACGCGTCCTCCCTTCCCCCCTTTATATCTATGCCCCTGTTCAGCATGAAGAAGCCAGGGAGTTGGCATCCAATTCCCAAATCAATAAGACAGTTGGTTTAATTACTATTGGAAAATACTTGTCATTCCTCTGTAGCATCTGGTCCCCACTGGACCCTCATCATTTCCTTCACCTGCTCCCCCCACCGACCAAACTGCAGCTCTGCAACTGCATCCTGGCCCATCCTCACCCTTCTACCCCCAACCCTCACGTATTTGTACCCCCAATATGTTTTTTTAAAAATAAAACAAACTAAGTCATTGCCCCTGAGTGGGAACTGAGCTCAGAGTTGGCCCTCCATTGGGTTTCCAAAGCTGGAAAGAACATAGGAAATTACATGGTAAATTGCCCATCTTTCTCCCACAGAGCTACTGGTGGATTTGAACTGACAGAGAGGCTCAACCTTTGGACAATCAGTGTAACTCAGGATGGTCTAGGCCACTAGAGCTCGCCTAGAGCCCATTCCGAAAAGAAGATTCAAAAAACTGAATTAGAACATGATGGTAGCTTTGTCCGTATAGCGATATTGGTAAACCAGGCTTATGAAAGTGTTTTTATTGTTATCTCTATCTAGAAGGAAAATTTAATAACAATATCATGAATTTCTGCATTAAATACTGCTCAGAAATTTACAGAGCTTTGTTGTGGTTTCACATGCTGATAATGAGGTCTGTCTCCACTCCTACCTTCTAGTGATGTCATGAGTCTCGGAAACTGACAAAGAACCCTAGGAAATCTGAGACCCTAGTTTTAGCTTCTGAACATGAACCTATCAGCTACTCCAAAGACAGAAAGATAGGCAATCCCCTTCTATCCTATACATTTACAGGCTCTGAAAGCCCCCAGCAAGATTAGCTCTGATTGAGTTCCAGTTTGGCAGCAATGAGAGAGATGTGGCTAAACACTCAGAAAGCAGTTCTATATCCAACTGTACACCTTAAAACACAGTTCTATGACATGACTAGCACCACAGATTCTAATCATACATCTCTTTCGGCATTCTTTATTACTACAGAGTGCACTTTCATCTGCCTTATTGATTTCAAAACAATTGTTTAAAAGAGAAAAGTTATTGTTTATAGGGAATCTCTTCTGAGAACTAACACTAGGGTTGTTGTTATTGTTGTTGTTGTTGTTGATTGCCTTTAAGTCGAGTATAACTCATTGTGACCCTATGATCAAAAGGCCTGAAGCCTCTCCACAACTATCGAAGTTTATCGAAGTCCAGAGGGTTTCTGGAGGCATGTCATTTAGGAAGTGGATGCCACACCTGTAGGGAGAAAAACAATTTAGCACTCAGTTTGAAAAGTATTGTCCTTTTTTTGATAACAATTTTTCTAAACCAACATTGATTAAAATATGTAATAAAGAGAAGTAGATTATAACAATAGTGCTAATGTTGTCACAAAAATGAGAGCTATTACTTATCGGTAAAAATTCAATATGAATATAGTGATGTTAAGGTTTTATGGCCATACATTTACACACTTGTAGCTATAAAACACCTTTACTATTGAAATTCCTGGACCTAAAGAAATAATAATAACTCAATTACTATACATCTGAAATTTATAATCCTGAACCCCTTTTTTTCTGTTGAAACAATTGTTATATGAGGTATGCTTTCCAGAGAGTTTTCTTATTGCTCTTTGGCAAAATATACTGTATTGGAGAGTATTTACAATATGAAAAGTTTACTTTTTCTCCTATGAAGTATTTGTAGTGTTTTATACTTTAGTCCTCCAGCCTTATTTAAAGTTTGATTTTTAAAAAATAATAAATTGGTTTTTACTTAACTTTTCAGTTTGTTATGTAGCTAGTAAAGAAGAACCGAATGGCTGTGTCCTAGCTAAGACCCATCAAGTGCCATAAATCTAGCTGTTTTGTTCTCACAAAGGTAGAATGAACCCTAAGTCATTTCCTGTGTTTATATGCAAATCAGTAAAGGAAATAGATTTCCTGGGTTGCAGTCTAATATTATAATCAGCTCTTGATTTTGATTGCCTCCAGATCTAAAATGGCAAACCATTTAAAAATAAATTTGTCCATAGAAGCTCGATAGACATTGAGCCTATAAAACCGATTGTCTTCCAGTTGATTCTCTTTCATAGCAAGACTACAGAACAGACTAGAACCTCCCATGGAGTTTCAAAGGCTCTTGGTTGAAACAGACTCACATCTTTCTTCTGCAAGGCAAGTGGTAGGTTCAAACCACCAACCTTTCTGTTAGCAGGTAAGCCCTTCAGCACCGCACCACCAGAGTTCTGGTTGTAACTGTAAGATGATAAAAAAAAAAAAATACACGGGCTTTGAAGACAGACTGATCTTACAGTGGCATCTAAGCCGTGTGAATTTAATCTCTTGGAGGCTCAATGTTCTCAGATATAAACAAAGTATAATAATTATTTTCTCATCACAAAACTTAAGATCATGTAATGATTAATGTCTCTTTTTTTAATAGCACACTAGGTTAGGTGCCATCAAGTTGACCATAACTCATAGCAACTCCAGGAACAATAAACCAGACACTTTCCCTAACCTGTAAGATCATCCTCATGGTATTAGACATGTTTGAGATCGTTGTTAGAGTCACTACGTTAATCACTCTGACTGAAGGTCGTCTTTCCTTTCCCAGCATGATGTCTTTTTCCAAGGACTTGCCCTTTCTGATAACATGTCCAAAGTATCTGAGATTAAGTGTCACCATTCATGTCTCTAAACAGCCCTCTGAATGCATTTTCTCCAGATAGACCTGTTTGTTTGTTTGACAGCTGATAGGATAGTAAATGGTTATAGTGTCTTTTTTGTGTGTGTGGTGGACTGACCCTACCCCAAGGTAGTAATGCTCAAACTAGAGCCTGAATCAGAAACACAAAATAGGGTTATTTATTAAAATTCAAATCACTAGGGTCTGTCTCCAGATTTTCTGGTTCAGTAGACTTGATATGAGATCTGTGAATTTAAATTTCTAGCAAGTTCTCAGCTAATATTGATGCATCCAGAGAACACAATTGGGAAATTATTGCTCTAATGAATGTTATAGCTAAATCACAATAGGTTTTGTTGACTCTATATAGATCCTCAATATCTTGATTTCTTCCCTTTGACCCATTGGAATCCAGAAGAGATAAAGTCAATTTACTAACTGTATCAGCTTGAAAAATATTACTTTCTGTTGTTTTTCAATTAAGTAAGTGCATGAATAATTCTGGTATTCAGAGATCATGTTTGTTTTGTTTTGTTTTGGTTTGGTTTTTGTTTTTTCCTGGATGAATCCAGAAACTCAGATTAAAGGTTAAAGACGGGAGCGCTGGTATTGTCTGTAGGAGGTAGTGTCTCTAACCCAAAGGCGACAACTTACTGATGGTTCAAGTCCATCAGTGACTCTGAAAGTTTCGCTCCCGTCAGAGTTACAGCCTTGGAAACCTGCTAGAGAGTCAGTTGTGAGTCTGTTCTGAATTGATGGCAATGAGAGAAAGACCTGAATGTCTTGTAAAGCATGACTAATCATTGGAGAAATCGGCTCAACATTTCAACCTTGTAAAAATGGAGCAAAGCCAAGATTAATGTCAGGTTAGGGTATCTGCAATGTAAGCCTTAAGGGTGTGTAGGTATATGTCTAAGGTTAGAGACACTGACACAGATAACCGTATGAAAAGTCTTCCTCCTGGAGAGCTCAGCCAGAGACGCGGGGTAAACCCGTGCTGTCTTCACTCTTTCTCTGTCTTCTCTCAGCCCTCTTTGTTGAGCTTGCTACTGTTCCTTCTCCAACCTGCTGGGCTTTCAGTAAGTTTCCTGTTGTGCATTGGGATAGCTGCGCTCATGGAAAATTGCTTTGCCTAGATGATCTGAGCCAGCTCCCCTCTCCATTTTTCTTTATAATTTAGAGACAAGTAACACAGTGCTTATGGGCAAAGAATCTACTCCAGGAGATGCCAAACCATTCGTTGACATTTTATAGTCTAATCCCAGCTTCAATTTCATAAGCCGTGCTCAAGATGGGGAGACGCACCGAAGTGTGTGCTTGAAAAGACATTTAGGGCCTTTCGTCTCGAGATTTCAAAACCATTAACCAGCAGACTCAAATTCCCTTCAAATTCATATGGAGAACTAATACACTGTGCTCTAAAAAAGAACTTGGGGAATGAGGGCTGAGAACGATTCAATAACCGGTTGTGAAGGTAACAAAGACTAAAATCAGAATTTTCACAAGAGCCTGTGATTTAGGCACAAATTTCAAGTGTCCTCCTCAGTTCTTTTTCCAGCCCGAAAATAGAGCTCTATCAAGAAGAGTAAATATTAGGAGGTACCCCTTTCTGGCATCTGCATCAAATTACTTGATTGGTGTTTAAACAAGATGACAATAGTAGTAGCTTCCTTGTATGCACAAGAGTTTTGCATGTGTCAATTTGTTAAAACTACATAATAAACATGAGTTAAGTACTAGTGTTACTCCCACTTCCCAGTGAGGAGCCTGAAGTTCTAAGAGGTTAAGTAACATGGATAAGGTCACATAGCGTGTGAAACACAGAATCAGACCTGGAACGTAAATATTATGGGTTAAGGAGTTCCAATGGTGCATCGTTAACGTGCCTAGCTGCTAACCAAAGTGTCAGTAATTCAAATCCACCGACCACTCCACAGAACAATAAGGCAGTGAACGTCTCTAAAGCTGTACAAGCTGGGAAGCCCTGCAGGGCAGTTCCACTTGTCATGTAGAGTCACCATGGACTAGAATTGGCTCATAGCAAGAAGGCAGTATGGGGTTGGTTGGATTTTTAGTATTATGGGTCAACGGAAGCTCACAGAGGAAGCTATTTGGGCAAAAGGAAAAGGGTGACTTTTCACTCCTCAAAAAACTCTCTCCAAATCGCATCATTGGAAAAAACAATCAAGTACATTTGACATAAACCTAAAGTTCTAGTTACTTCTCATTTTTCTTGGTTGGTGATCAAATTCCTCTCTAGGTCCTGAGAAGTTCCAAACACCACCAGTGAGCAGAAATTTCCTCTGTCTCTTCCAGATGACCCATGTGTCCAAATTAAGGGAAGGATCAGCAGCTTCACTGTCCTCAGACTCAATACACTGCCCACTGGGTCCCACAGCAGAGTAAGTTGTCCAGGAAGAAAAGCAGAAACCACAAAGAAAGTCTCCTATGAAGACGCCACCTCCCTACATGACCAGATAGGCAATCTCTCGTCATGCAATTTACAGCCTCTGAAGGGTCAGCCATGCATCGATTCCAACTCGAAGGCACATAGCAACAACAACTACTTAGTTCTTCAAGATGTATGGTCTTGGAGCTCTGGTGGCCTAGTGGCAAGAAGCTGCACTGCAATTCCAGAGGCGCGTGGGTGGAATCCACCAGATG
>NW_006399764.1:18148495-18183448 GCF_000299155.1 Elephantulus edwardii | reverse complement strand
ATAATAAAATAAATGTAAAAAATAAAAAAGATGTGTGGTCTTGAAGCACACATGAGGCAGTTCTACTCTGTCCTATAGGATGTTATGGGTTGGAATCCACCAGATGCTCTGCTGGAGAAGGAGGGGCAATCTCCTCCTGTACCAGTCAGATCTGATTTGACAGTACACAAATACAATATAATAAAATAAATGTAAAAAATAAAAAAGATGTGTGGTCTTGAAGCACACATGAGGCAGTTCTACTCTGTCCTATAGGATGTTATGGGTTGGAAACCACAGCATCTTGGGAATAAGATGAGGAAGATGTGATATTCATCATTATGGTGCTCAGACATCTCTGTGCCTGTTTCCTTCCAGTCGGAAACAATAACTCCCCTCCACTCCTTGCCAAGATGGCCACACGGATTTCTGAGATCTGAAAAACGTGGGAAGGAAAATTTCTGCAAAGACTCGATACTTAGAAAAGCAAACTCGTCAGCCTCGGCCCACCACAGCCGCTCCAGCAGGGCCCCTCGCCAAGCAGCGGGCCCAGGCACGGGCTCAGCAGGGGCGCCCTGTCTCCAGCTAATGGCCCGCTTTAATGCCTCTCTTCCCTGAACACTTTTAAACTCTTGTTTCTGGAGTTGACCCAAGCTCGGCAGAATTTCCAGATCTTTGGAAGTGCAGCGTGCGAGCAGCCCGTTTCCTGACAATGCTGCAAAGCTTCAGGGAACACATTTTGTTATTTCCACATTTATGAGTGGAGCTGACTTCTGACCAGGCTGCCCCCCACCTGGGACAGCAGCAGGCCCGAGGAGGGGAGGAGCACAGCCCTAAACAAAGGCAGGAACATTGGCTGAAAAGTTCATAAAAATAAATGTTCCAGTGGCTGCTTAGACAGAAACACTGGCATCCAATGGGGTCTCTAAAAGGGACTGAGGTGTGAAGATCATTTTCAGAGCACCATTCGAGACTCTTCCTGCTGTAGTGTTCTGGCATTGTTGCAAAGAAAGCAAGATTGGAGAGAAAGAGTTCAAACTAACTGCACATTCTCTAAATGAGCTCATTCTTTCTTAAACGTAACTTGCAAAGTGAGACTGAGGGACTCCACAATAATAAAGAATGTTCGAGCACTTTATGTATGTGCAGTGCTGTAATAGGCTCGGTCAACTACACAGACACATGAGACCGTCAAACACACTATTTTCCAATGACATTCTTACTTGCCAGAAAAGACATATAGAGCCTGACCCCAGACATTTTAGGACTTTTCAGTCCTGTTTTAGAGAAAGAAAAGAAAAAAATAAAGCTAGCTATGCTGAAAATAATTAGAAATAAGGACATGATGTTATAGCTATTAGCATTTCCCCCCTATTTTCTTGAGAAATGTTGGGTTAAGTTGGCTTGTCAGAAAAAGTACATTTTGTTGGTTGAAAAGATATTTTGGAAGCGAGGAGCTGATTCTGCATCCAAACCATTAACCAGAATCATTAAATGGAGAAAAATATTTGTTTTAAAGGTGAAGGAGGGAAGTGAGATGCCATGCCAGGATTCGTTGCTCTTCATTGCATGCGACAGAGTCACAAGTTTGGAAGCTGGTATTCCTTGTCACGTGGAACTTTTCCTGTTGCCCTGGGGTTTCTATGAAAGCTCATTCTGAGGCCTGACAATAAATTCTCCCACACTCTAATTTCAAGGAATTAGGAGCCAACTACACCTTTAAGGCGGCCTGGGAGGCATTAGAGCCGAGACAGCTCTACCAATCACCTCCATCTCATTCCACTCCTGTCACTATGGAAAAAAGACAGCGAGACATGGAGTTGGATTCCTGGATGTACACAGCGTCAGAATCCCTTCTTCATTTCAAAACATGGTGCAAGGCTTTTCCCAAGTAATGAGGAACTCTCAGTGAGATGTTGTACAGCTGGTCTCTAGGGACAAGAGTTGATATAAGTTAGAGGAAAAAGCAGCTGAAAGCAGATCTTCCCAGTCAAGCCAGGGGACAAGATAATGGGAAGCTCCATTCAGGCTCATCTGAAGAGCCAACTACACCTCAAAAGAGAAGTATATCAGCAGCATAGGGTCTATCAAAGGCCGCCGTGACCAACCTGTCCCACGGTGAAGATGTCTGAATCCCTTTATTACCTTCACACTCCCATACCAGATGGGAACCAGTGAAAAGAGGAGCCGGTTGTTGTTACTATGCCATCCGGTCATCTCCAGTCCCTAGTGACTCTGTATATAACAGATCCATCCCATACCCAAACCCGTACCATTGGCATAACCTCTGTTGTGCTCAAAGCCATTAGTCACAGTGTCCGCCTATCTCGTTAAGGATCTTCTCCATGTCTGTCTCTCTTTGTTTCCAAGCATGTTATCTTTTTCCAGTGAAGAGTGCTCCCTGACAATAACCCCAAATTATGTGAGTTAATGTCTCACCATCTATGCTTTTAAAAAGCACTCCAACTGTGCTTGTTCCAAATTTTCTCTTTAAGCAGTCCACGGTATTTTCAATACTCTTCACCAGTTACACAATCTAATAACATCAATTCTTCTACTATCCTTATCCGTTGTCCAACTTTCATATGCCTAAGAAGCCACTGAAAATAGCATAGTTTCTATTAAGGGCTCCTTAGTCTTTAAAATGACACCCTTACTTTTTAGCACTTTCATGAGGCCTTAGGCAGCAGATTCGCCCAATGCTATCCTTATAATTGCTAGACTGATGCTTTCCTAGGCGTGGCTGGTGGATTCAAGCAAAATGAAGTCCTGGACAACTTCAGTCTTTTCTCCATCTGTTGTGGTGTTTCTTACTCGTCAAGTTGTCATATTAATCTCCTTTGGTCATGCTTCAAAGCCCTCTTCAATTTCTGAAGCCAAGGCTATATCATCCGTACTTCGCAGGTTGTTAGTTAGTCTTCTTCAGGTAATTTTTATGATTTTCAAAACTTAAGCACACTTAGGAATGAAGGAAGTTGTTGTTATTGTTGATGATGTTGTTGTCATTGCTGCTGCTGCTGTTAGGAACCATTGTGTCAGCGCCAACACAAGTTACAACATAGCAAAACGTTTGTCAGTCCTCTGCCATCTTCATAATCTGCTGTGCTTAGGCCAAATCATATAAATCTCACCTATTCTGGGGAGGGGGAAAGAAATTTAAAGTAAGTTTTGACTTTTAAAGTGAATAAAGCTAAGCATTAGGTGTTAAAATGTAACTGCCTTAATAGTAAAATGGTGGAGATTGATAGTGTCCATGAGAACTTTAAGGGAGCTGCCAGCCCATAAGGAAAGAAGGTTTTCAACACAACACAGTTGGAGACTTGGAAAAATTAAACACTTTTAAGTTTATGCTAAGAAGCCAAGGCTTCCATAAATCAATTAGAAATACCTTGCACCACACAGAAACTGTTATTGGCTGAACAGGACAGTATACAAGGTCTTCAAGCATGTAAAATGTACACTGAGGAAAAAAAGGTGCTACATAATGGTAAATAAACAGCAGCATATGAAAATGCACAAGGCAAACAAGTAAAATACACAGCTTAAGTGCACAAGCCAGTAACGAGGTCAGAGCCAGTCCTTCTCTGTTCCTCACTGGGAACCCCTGAATGAGCAGCTTCCATTTCCTCATCTAGAAGCCAGGAATAATTTATTTGCCTAGTGAGTTGTAAAATGCCGTAAACGTGCCTAGGAAGATGCATGATAACAAAGGCTCCTTGTGTCACACTCAACAAAGTCTAGTCTTAGATGCCCCTTAAATTTCCCCAGAAATCTCTCAGAGAATGAAATAATGTTTGCAGACGATTCTAGCACAGGGCCTTGCCCAATACACATAGACGCAGGTTGATGAACTCCCAGGCAGCTTGATAATGCTTGGAAATGTCAAACTCTAAGCCATTTCATGTCAATTCTGTGTGCCTACATAGTTAAAGAAGGTTGCATCACATACACTGTCAATTGAGTAGTGTGTGTTTGTGTTAGAGGCTGCAGAAGAAGAAAGATCCTCAGAAGAAAGAGAGTCTTCCCCAGTGCTTATTGGTTAGTGGCTTGTTAAGTTGTGCTGCCAACCAAAAGGCAGGTGACCAAATCCATCAGCTGCTCTGTGCTGAAAGATGGGCAACTCCCTCCCGTTTAATTTCTTGCCTCTGAAAAGTCACTAGAGTTTTCAATCAGTTCTGAGTTGAGTCTGACTTAATGGTACAGAACAACAACAACAATGCTTATTATCCACCCCCAACCCCTAAAAGAAAACAAATGCCAAGGATTTGGGCTCAAGAATAGTTAGGACCAATTCTTAGGTTCTGGCTAAGGAAATTAATGTATGTTCTCGTCTTCCAACAAAACCCCAGGCTTAAAAAGAACAAAAAATAATAATTAAGTTGAAGAGATGCAGGGGTTGATGAGTAAAATAAGCAAAAAACAAATGCATAACTTTCAGCCAGAAAGCAATATTGTAGATGAGGTAAGAGATAAATCTACTTTTTTGGCTTTGGAAATAGACATTATGGACCAATATTAGATAAAGTACGGTGATGTGGGCTAGAGGGAGTTGGAAGGATAACTGAAAGGCAGAACTTCCTTGGTAGTTAAATTCTCCAGTGGCTCCCGGGAAGGAAGATGAGCAAACACCAAGCAAGCAAGTTATAGCCTGAGAAAATCTACTGGAGGGGCTGCTATCAGTTGGTGCCGACTCAAAGCAACAAGTCAGAAGTCTTCTTCCAAATACCCTAGAGTTTCCTTTGGACATTTCCTGATCAAATCTACTCAAGTCCATTGTGGCAAGAGACTGAGCACGGTAGAGAGCATGAGGGGCACAGAATAGGGCAAGGTTCAGACCCACTGTTGATAGGGTTGTTATATGACACATAGTTGACTTGATGGCACAACAACAGTAGACTGTATTTAATAGTGGGCAATGCCCATTCATTTGGTCACACAACAAGACACATTGATCAACTACTGTGTGAAAGATACTGCATCATCCATTTCACATCCTTCTGCCCCATTCCAGTACATATGTGACAGCATATGACATAGAGAGAAGGTGGTTGACTTTAAATCCACTAATTAGAATATTAAAAGGTAAAACAATGTATTAATTTCATGGAAAAAATAGCACCGCTTAATTAATGTATCTATACTTCTTTTGAGAAGGTCATGTGTATTAATTAGATAGTTAAGGTGTAGTAGTGTTAATATTTGATAACCAAAAAGTGCACAATGTCATATTCCTCTGTGCAGGTTTTGTATCTGTAGTTATACTGGGGAATAATAAAGCGTCATAAGATCATGAAAGGAGTCTCCTTAAGACCTTCACTAATTCTCATGCAGGTGCAGTGCAGTACCTTCTCCTCCTATCACCTCACCAGGAAGACCAAGAAATGGGTGGGAATTTTCTGATGATCAAAACTAAAATTGGGTATTATCACTGCCATTTAACAGGAAAGAGCTAGGGAAGAAAAATGTATGTCATGTATGCATGTTATCTCCTATATGGAAGAAGAGTGGTAAAAGGAAGGGAAGAAGAACCATTAACATGACAGATGTTGCCGTGGGGACTTTTATATATTTTTGTTTACCGTCAAATCAGGGAACAACTTGTGAAACAACCTAAGGACTCTGACATCAAAAATGTTAATGATTCCCCTACTGAGATATTTTTTCATAGTCTTAATCAGTATCAGTCACCAGATTTTGTCCTATAAGCTTTGGAATAAGCACATCTCTCAAAGTGGTAACTGAAATAGTCTACATTTCACAGACTATTTCAATCTTTTAAAAAACATTGAAGGAGAATTATATATTCTCATCATCATTTCATAAAATAAGAAACACTGAAACCTCTAACATTGGGAATGATAACCTCAAAATAATTGAACTTGAATTGAAAAGTTCCATTATTATAATTTTTCTCACTCCGTCACAGAGCACTTACAACCTTATCATGTCCAATGCTCAGGCTTCAGCAGCTACTGACCTAAACAGCTTGGATGATTTGATTTTGGCAAAGTTAGTTTTTGAGAATGAGGGCCAGGGAGGAAATCAAAGACTTATCAGTGAAACCAAAACTAAAAGCATGTCAAGTTCACTGACTTTGAGACAATTCCTAACAATGGTGACCCTCCATTGGGTTTCTAAGACTGTAAACCTTTATGGAAGGAGACTGTTTATGTCCTTTTTAAAAGATAGTGGATTTGAACCAGCAGAGACTTAAGGCCTTTTGGTTAACACCATAACATGCTACAGGCTACAGAGCTCCAGGAAGGCCTGAATCAGTGATCCTGAGGAAAAGAAAGGGAATCAGGAGGAAATTATGAAAAGCAGGAAGAAAGTTTGTGTTTCTGGGAAGAAAACTGTGTCCTTGAGTTTTTATCTGCTTTTTAAAAAGGATGATTAGACTCAGAAAGCCATCGTCTGGCAAATGCACACTGTGGGAGAACCAGTTTCTTCATTTAGCGTTTTGTCAAAGGCTTTTCTCTCACTTGATCTTTTGAAATTTCCCGTGGTGGTTCTTTTCACTAGGTGCCCTTGTTCGGCCCTCCTCCCCACGGCAGCATCACCTTGGCCATTTGGTTATAGTCTTTCAGCTCACAGATAACTCCTTCCAACTACTTCTGCTATTCACCAAGCGTGATCAGTAACATAGTCCAGCAGCAGAATGGCAAGTCTACTAGCTTTAGAGGAAATAGGTCAGGACTGGGTTTGAACCCTCGTTAATCATATTCCCGGATGGCATTGTTTAACCTTTTTAAGCTTCAGCTTCTGTGTCTGACTATAAATTTAGTATTACCTAATGCACAGAGGCAATGGGAGTTGGTGTATCAAAATTAGTCAAACTGGCTCAGGACAGGGCGGGATTCAGAGCTGCTGTACGTACATAGGGTCGCTATGGGTCACAGGCGACTCAGTGACGCATACCAACAACAGCATGCATGACCTAAGTAATCATAAAGTAAATTGCACATGAAAAATGAGGGAAATACACTGGAAGTAGGAGTGGCATCCACTTCCTACACAACATGCCTCTGGAAACGTAAAGAAACGAAGATAGTTATAGAAAGACTTCAGGTCTTTTGTTCATAGGGTCACCATGAGTGGTGCTCAACTCGACAGCAATAAACTACAACAGCAATGCACAGAGCTAAAGGTCAAATGAGACCATGTATGTCTCACATAAGCTACTGTCATGAAATGCTAGTTTTTTACTTTTTCTCACTCTTCTATATTTTTCAAAATTTGTCTGCTTTTTTTTTTTTTAAATTATACTGGCTTATTCACAAAGTTTGTATGCATTGTTTCTCACACCAGATATTTCCCATTTCCTTTTCCTACCCCTTCCTCCACCCATCAAATAGTGCGACCCTATGATTAACCACATCCTTCCCCTCTCCGTCCCCCTGCCGCCCCCTCCCTCTTTTGGATCTTCATACACATTCTACAATAGTGGGTTTATACAGTATTTGTCCTTATGAGACTGAGTTAGTTCACTTAGCATAATGCTCTCCAGTCCCACCCAAGTTAGGTAGTGATTTTAAAAAATCATTGCTCCTATAAGCTGTGTAGTATTCCATCATGTGAATGCACCATAATTTCTCAATACCTTCAATTGTGGCTGGACATTTGGGCTGTAGTCATCTTTTAAAAAACAATTTATCTCTTATCTTTGTAGACTAACTTTGACAGAAAATTTTAGACCATTCAAAGCCTTAAGTTGCATCAATGAGGGATTAGGTGGGCAAACCTACTGAATGTTTTAATGAAGCATCAAAAGAAAATGTATGTCTCCCACATTAGATGTGATACCAAGGCCCCAATTCCTGGAGAAGGATACTGTGCTTGGAAAAGCAGAGGGTCAGCAAAAAAGAGAAAGGCCCTCAATGAGATGGATTGAAACAATGATAGCAACAATGGACGGGCCCAGCAAAGTGCAGAGAGTGGGGCAGGATGGGGCAGGGTTTTAGTCTATTTGCATTGAATTGCTGTGAGTCAGAGCCAACTTGACGGCATCTAGCAACAATACTGTCACCAAAGCACTGTTGGCACAATAGTTAATTATTTGTGTAGCAACAATACTGTCATCAAAGTGCCGTTGGCACAATAGTTAATTATTTGTGTGCTAACTTGATGGCTTGAGCCCACTCAGTAGATCTATGGGCGATCTGGTGAGTTAGTGGTAAGGAATCACTCTGCCAACACAATGGTCCGTGGTTCTTACCCACCGGTTGCTCTCGGGGGAAAGAGTGACAATCTCCTCCCATGGGATTTACTGCCTTTGAAAACCCTCTGGAGGTTCAGCTATGGGTGGGCTTCAACTCGATGGCGCAGAACAACAACGGTGCTGTAGGAGAGAGTTCTAGCAATCTTCTTGCAGAAAATTACAGCAGAGAAAACTCTGTGAGCAAGTTCTGCCCTGTTAGGTGGGTCATTATGAGGCAGAATCCACTGGATGGCACCTAAGAGCACAGTGCTAGAAACCAGGTTGCCAGTATCTCAAATATCAGCCGCTTCACCCATGAAGGACAAGGTACAGTGGAACTTACAGATTAAAATTAGGAAGAGAGGACAGATGATCCTCTTGCGATAATTATCCAACAGAAAACCTATAAAATACAATAGGACAGTGGCCAATAGAGTGCGAGAAAATGAGCACTCTACTTTGGAAGGCACTCAAAGTCTACAGTGACTGTAGCAATGAACTTGAGCCCAACAACAATTGTGAGGAGGGTGCAAGATCCGACAACATTTTGTTTTCATGTGCGTGGGGACCCTGGAAGTCAGATTCAACTGAGAAGTTGACAAGCACAACAATTCAATGTAAGAAAACACGTTTGTTTGTTTGTTTGTTTGTTTGTTTGTTTGTTTGTTTGTTTTCCCTGGCCTCCTATACTTCTTCTAATGAGAAGCAGTGGATCAATACATAGTCCTATGCCGAGGCAATGAATCTCAGTTAGTTGGACAATATGGGCTTAAATTCCAGCTGTGTCACTTATTTTGTGGTTGTGGGAATTATTCAATTTCCTTGATTTCTTCATCTGGATAACTGAGGTAATGATAGTCTTTGCCTTATAGACTCATTATGAAGAACCAAAATTGGTACAAGTGATGTGTTTAAGACACAGTCTAGTGTCTGCACCATGTCACTTATTTTTGTTATCATTAAGTAGTAGCTTTTCAACAATTACTGAATACATACCTAGTGTTAAGCATAGCCCTGAGGTCTATGAAAGATTAAAAAATGTTTCATCATCTCCTCTTTTCTTTCAAGAAGGTCATAATTGTGAGTAAAGTAGCTATGAAAGACTATTAGCTTACGAAGTACCTTTCACAGGTAAATGGTGTAATTATTATTAATTTACATATGAATAACAGGAGTTTTGGGATTAAGTGTCTTACTCAATGTCACTAAACCGAGGAACATTAAGCCCATACTATGTGCAGAGTTTTTAACTCCAGAAATCCCTATTCTTTTACCTCCAGCACATAGTGGCTTACAAAAGGTGTCAGACATTATCTCCATTTTGTGCTCATTTTTCCAGCATTTATTTGGAGCCTACTAATGTGAGTGAAGCCATAGCATATGATCAGAGAGACTTCTTTACCACAGCTCAGTTAGAGTGGGTGGCACAGAGCATCCTCCCAGTGTAGGGAACAGCACAAGGAGTGTAACTTTGGCCTTGCCTGGAATCACTGTCTGAAGCTGTTCTTGCCTACTCTGAATCTATAATTGTATACCACTCTCCAAAAAAGCGTTAAAGTCTTAGATCAAGATTGAGATTGAATGTTGTTGTTGTTGTTGTTGTTAAGTGCCGTCAAGTCGCAGGTGACTCATAGTGACTTTATGAAGGAGAGTCCTCGACGCTTGGGTACCTTTCATCCTCTCTCCAGGTTCATAGGGTTTCCAGAGGCAAGCTATTATGGAAGTGGATGCCACTCCTCCTTCCACTCTTGTTTAATCAGGAAGCACCACCCCATTCTCAGTCCGCATTGGGTAGCCAAACATTAATGCATTTGATACATCCGTGTCACAGTGTTCAGCCTCACAGCAACCACAAGTGACCGTGAGATGGCAACTTGTACACCAGGGCTATATGACCTAGAGGAATGTCTGAACAAAAACAATGAAAGACTGGCCAGAGGGCCACAAACTAAAAGTCATCCACCTTTGTCTTGGTCACATCGCTCTCTTCACTGGGCCAGCTGATCTCTCTCTCTCTCTCTCTCTCTCTCTCTCTCTCTCTCTGTTGATGTTATTGTTAAGTGCCTTCGAGTTGCAGGCGACTCATAGTGACACTCTATGGGGACAAATATATTTACTGGCAATGGCAATAGATAAAACAGATAAGCTTTATAGGCTGCTTAAAATTAACTCCAGCATCTGGCACAGGGGTGGGTCCATAATGGTCCCTCAACAAATAGGGGTTTTTTTGGTTGGTTTTTTTATTGTTGTGTTTTATTTTTGTTGTTGTTGTTGTTGTTTTTTTTATTTTTTGGGGAAAACATGTTGGGGATACAGGAGGTGAGGGTTGGGAGCAGAAGGGTGAGAATGGGCAGGGATGAAAATTGCAGGGGTGCAGTCGCAGAGCTGCACAATTTGGTTGGAGGGGGGAGCAGGTGAAGGAAATAAAAAGGATCCAGTGGGGACCAGATGATACAGGGCAATGGTAAGCATAGTCCAATGGTGATTAAACAAACTTATTCACTTGCGGGTTTTTCATTTGGGAATTGGGTGCAGACTCTCTGGCTTCTTAATGCTGAACAGGGGCATTGATGTGAAAGGGGAAAGGGAGCACGCTTTATCACCTCACTGGTGGTCTTGGGTTAAAGCTGCTTGCCTTCTTGTTCTCTTAGAAGATATTTTCCTGGCATTTACTCCCCTCTGGACTGTGAAGTGTTTTCCCAGGTGGGTCCAGTGGGGATGGCTGACTGAACCCTGAGGCTCCATCCTCCTTTGCTTCCTTAGCTGGCTGTTGTATTTCCTTTTTGTCTCTGGAACTGGATTCAGGGTCAGGTCTGGAGTAAAACTCAGTGTTAAGGTTACCTATAGGAAAGGGAGCAAACCTAGAGAGAACAAACTTGTTGAGTTAAAAATAGAAGGGATTTGGGGGTGTTACTTAGGGGTGTACTGCGGAAAAGGGTGGAGGAGAGTAGCCTAGATAAAATTCTCCATACACCCTAGGCAGTTTTTTCTACCCAGATGTCAGATGGCACAACCTGAGAGGGCTGAGGAGCTCACCCTGAGCCAAGGGCCAAAGACGGCTCAACCTGAGGGCCGAACTCTCCCCAAGGGCCAAACAGCCCACCTGAGGGCTGAACTGTACCGCCCCGAGGGCCAGGTGACACACCCTAGGGGCTGGCTGGCACACTATCCCACCAAAGTCCCCCCCCCACACACACCTGACCGAAGGCTATGTGGCTGGGGACAGCATCCCCAATTCCAGCACCACTACCTTTACCCCCCCAATAAGTGGTCATACTGTAATTTGAAGTAGGTGTCACTGCCCTCCCCATTTATAGATGGAGAAGGGAACCTGAGCGTGGTGAACAGACAGGGAACCTGAGTGAGGTGAACAGACTCCCCCCAGGTCTAAATAGTTCTTGGCAGAGGCATTCAACAGATCAAAAGGTGTAGTGGATTAAGGATATCTGCCGTTTTTAACATGCTGCCACTGTTAAGTATCCTCAAGCTGTAGACGGCTCACAGTGACTTTCATCAGTTCGTTGTGTTGGTGATCTTCCTCTCTGGCCTGCCCAAGGAAACCTGAACCTACTGCTGCATCTCCCGCCGCTGCCATCTTGGCTCCAAGAATTCTCTCCAGAACAAGTCCACTCTGTGGCAGTGCAAAGGTGGGGGGAGGTAGGGGAGGTGCCCACCGTCCATCCCAGATGAGGGGATCCCTGGGGTCCGGCAGTGGGAGCCTCATGGAGCTGCAGCGGCAGCATGGGCTCGGCAGCAGGGGGGTGGGAGCCATGGGACTCACCCATTCCTCCCTGGGAATCCTTGATCTCCTGATGTTGAGCTTCAATCAGCACTGAAGACCAGTCCTAAACTGTTCAATTATCAATAAACAGAGGTCCGTAGGAGGCCATGGCGGCCCTCCTCCAAGTGGTCCACTGCTCCCGCAGCTCGCCACACTACCTCCGCCGCTGCCGCCATCTTGGAGCCCCCCCCAACAAATAGTTTTTGAATGAATTAATGAATAACCACACCAGACAAACTCGAAAAAATTCTTTAAAAGTTGGGTTTTGATACTTATTAAAATAAGAAATATGGTTCACTTTTTAAGAACTGGGTTAGTTAATTTTAAAAGTTTTGCTTGCTCTGTTAAGAAGATAGCAAGGCACAGCAGAAACAAAGTTGGACAACAAATTCAGACGAAATCCTGAGTTACAACTGGCTTATTTATGGAACACAGATATGCTGAGCATTGATGTCAGGCCTTTATCATAATAGTTTTCTGTTCTTTAAAATGGAAGAAGTGGCCTAGGTTAGCTCTCACTGTCTATAGAGCCCACATATAACAACTTTTGTGATATCTGTAGAAGTCCTGGAAATGCAACCATGTAGCACTCAACTGCTTACCAGAAAACTAGCAGTTCAAATCTACCCAGTATCTGTTTCCTTGAAAGTCTTCTGCTATGAATATTATCACCTGGAAAACTCTACGAAGCAATTGTATTCTTCCAGATGGGGGCCCATCAGAGAAGATAGAATTAGAAGCACCTAACAACAACGTTCTTAGAACCTGAAATACATGATGGCAAATGTTTGGTGGGACATGTGCATCCTTTTCTGGAGATTACCACGCCCTGGATGAGTTCCTCACCTTTTACAGACCACTTTCAAACTGGCTTTCCATTTTATATTGGCTTTCATTTTGTATTACATATCAAATACTTAATGTTATATTCATTTCCTTTTCTGTTTTTTTTAAAGCACAGCCTATTACTACAGAGCCTAGTGGCTTAAGACAGGAAATAGTTCTATTTTCACAGTTTCAGTGGATCAGGGACCCAAGCACAACTTTGTTTTTGTCTTTGGCTGAGCATCCCTCATGAGGTTGCAATTAAGCTGCGGGGAGGACTACAGTTGTTACAAGACTCGACGCTGGCTGAAGACGACACTTCCAAGCTCGCTCACGGAGCTGTTACCAGGCTATAGTTTCTTGCTACGTGTACTTTTCCATAAGCTACCAAAGCATCCTCACCACATGGCAGCTGGTGAGGTGAGAAAGGAAAGTCAGAGAGGGCCCAAAAAAGGAAGCTACCATTACATTATTTCTTAAGTAATCTTGAAGGCGACATCCCATCACTTTGGGTATATTCTGTTTCTTAGAACTTACTCAACAAATTCATCCTCTACTCAAAGTGAGAAGATTCTAGAGAAACAAAACATCAGGATTGGACCGGGATTTGCTCACCAGGATCCAGCACTGACTTGTCAACAACTAATAATAACTGGGGTCACTGGAAGACGTCTTCAAGCCTGCCGACCATAACAATCACTTAAACACTAGTATGTTTGAACTTTAGTCATTATGATTATTCAGGTACATTAATTTTAATCTTGAGGTCTCAGTTTCTATTCCCACTATGAGGAATTTCAAACTTGCACTGCAGTAGTAGTTGGTAGGGTAGTATGTTATTGGAAAGAGAAAAGAGATGGCTCCCATTGTAAGTGAGACAACAGCCATGTTTGTTGAATTCTACCATATGCCAATCACTCTTGTGAACACCAAGGAGACAAAGCCACATAAAATTCATTGTCATTTCCCCAAGTCACAGCTTGTTGGTTGTTGACTAATTCCTTCATTCAACCACCATCCCACAGGAGAAAGAGCTGAGAAAAGAGTCTCAATCTGCTTGACAACCAAAAGCAGAAAATTATGGCACATGATTCTCTCACCATCTTGTCAATCATTCACATACCATTTAAACTCTTAAAAATGTCATTCTCTCACCTGGAAAAAAAAATAGTAAAATTAGTCAATCAAACTATTTTATATGGTGAGGGTGAAAGAAATTACTTCTGAAAAAAAATAAAATTTATTACTACCCATCTGTTGCCATCAAGTTGACTCCAACGTGGTGACACCATTGAGTTGGAATAGAATTGTGTTCTATGGGGTTGACAATGGAAACACATGCCAAGCCATTCTTCTGAGTTACCTCTGGTTGTATTTCCAAACTTTGAGTTAGCAGAATTACACTTTCACTATTTTTGCAATACACGAACTCTTGGAAGAAGATAATACAGTTGTGTGGTTCTTCTTGAGTTCAATGAGAGAGCTCAACATCTCTCCATATTTCAACATTGTCAAAACAACTCCCACTAGTCATTGATAGAAAAGACATCATTACAGTTCAAAAGCGTAGCTTAACAACATTTTTCTAGTCAGGATTGCCTGTTATACTATATTGTTTTGTGTCATGGAGGAGGGATTAACTCAGAGTTGACCCTTCTGTGGGTTTTCAGAGTCCTTAAATCACGAAGGAGGAGATGACTCATCTTTCTTCCTTGGAGGAGGTGGTGGTTTCGAACCACCTGCCTTTGGATTCAGCACAATTCCTTACCAGAACTCCTTACTAGACCACCAGAGTTCCCTTGTAAACTATAGTTGTGGTTGTTGTTATATGCTGTCGAGTCACTTGCAACTCATAGCGACCCTGTGTACAAGAGCCCTAAATGCTGCACTATCCTGTGCCAATCTTGCCGTCTCCAACACACTCATTCCCACCACTCCACTCACGGAATCAATCCATCTCATCGAAGGTCCTCCTCCCCTGTGCCGCCCCTCCACTCTCCCAAACATGATGTCCCTCTCCAAGGACCAGTCCCTCCTTGTAGCATGTCCAAAGTATGTCAGATGAAGCCTCAGAATTCATGACTCCAAGGAGCATTCCGGCTTCACCTTCTCCAGGAAAAACCTGTTTGTTCTCCTAGCAGTCCATGGTATATTCAACACTCTTCTCCACCACCACAGCTCAAAGGCATCAATTCTCTTTCTATCCCTAGTCACTGTCCAATTCTCCGATGCAAAGCTCGTAATTGCAAAGACTATAGCTCAGATCAGGCACACCTTAGTCTCCAGCCTGACGTCATTGCTCTTCAGTACTCTTGAGAGGTCCTTCACAGCTGACTTTCCCAATGCAATTCATCTCTTGATTTCCTAGCTGCTGATACCAAGAGTGTTGACTATGGAGTCAAGCAAACTAAAACTGTTAACTATCTCAATCTCTTCACCATCCATACTGATGTTGCCAATTGGCCCAGTCACAGTCTGCAAATGTGTGGCTGTAACCCCCCCAAGGGTTGTTTTCTCGATTATGTGTGTTCATCCCTGCCCCAGTTGCACCCCAGTTTGTCTGTATGCACATCCACTCTGCGTCAAATCCATTCTATGAATCACTGCTCTTTCATTTCATTAACCAAAATAAACCAAGTGACCAAGGCTTAACTTCAGAGGGGTGAGTAATACAATCCTCTGCGCACACACACAGAAAATTAGGGGCACTTTAAGCCTCAGGAAGTAGCCCCAACTTCTGCCACTGCTGTCTGAGAAAATGAAGGGGTTGTGTTTCCAAGATCCAGGAGACAATTCATCTGAGACAGAGCTTTAATTTGTAGGCAAGCATTCTTCTTTATAAGTCACTTAAAATTATTCTTTTACTGTAAAGTAAGCAATTATAAAACTTCTTTTAAAAAAAAATTAAGAAAAGAGAAAGGTTTACTAAGTAAACCTTCTCACCTGCACTTGGGCCGTGGGTCTGTAACTCATATCTCCACAGAGACCAGTCCAAAGTGGGGCTGTGTGCATTTGTGCGTGTGCATATGTACAAGTGTTCTCAGGATCCTGGGAAATGGGAAGACATGATTGGCTTAAGGTCAAGTTTAGTCAGTGCTTATAAATTTCTATTTGCAAGGTTAATAATGACTTCACCCCTTCTAATTCAGCTGCACTGAAACTTGTTATAAATTTGTTAGTTCAGTTACATCTGTTTTAGATCGGCCTTTCAAATCACAGACCTCGTTTCCCGAACTTCCTCTCCCTTGGGTTTCTACCACCATGGTAATCTGAAGGAACGTTGGGTGGAGGCTCGCCTAGTTCCTGCTGTTAAGTTCCAGCTCTTCCACTAAGATGTGGCACCTTCCTTATCTCTAAAATGAGGGAGAAGGGCGGAGACTTCCTGCTGGCTCTGTGTAGGGTCCTAAGCCACACTGTGAAGTCAGACAGACACTCTGCGTGTTTGTCTTCCCCTTTCTAGTGTTTATAAGTAACTGAAGGAGCTGGCTTAGCTCAAGTGTAGCATCCCAGTATGGGACAGAAAATCAGTCCCGTTTCACCATCTCCAAACATGTAAGTTCTTCAGATTCTTCCATGTTAGCTCTAAGGTGCAGAGCCTCAGTAGAAGGTGCGTAAACTGTACCTTTTTCTCTGTTTGAAAAGGGTTGACACAAGTTACATAGATTGAATATAATTTATCTGATGATAGGGTTTTTAAGCTTGGAGCAGGAGTGGCATCCACTTCTGAAATTACTTGCCTCTGGAAACTCTATGAACAGTGCTAAGGCCTTTCGTTCATAGGGTGGCTATAAGACGCTATGACTTAACGGAACCTAACAACAACAACAGGGTTTTTAAGATCCCTGATGATGTTATTTTAAATTGGTGACTGGGAAAGTGACTCTTCAGACTTACACATCTTTATAGCACATAGCATATTAGTGGATGGATTCAAAATGGCTTACAGTACCGGTCTAGGAGAAGTCATATTCGTTTATAGAGTTTTAGGGACATGTAACCACTGAGTAAGTGACTGGAGTAGAGTAAAAGTACTCTCCAGGCACCTGCCAATAAACAGCTTCCCTAAAATTTTCTTCAGATCCAAGCTGTTTGACTTGGAAATATCTTCAACACCTTGAAAATGGTTGAGTCAAGACTCGCAGCCTCGCCTGACCTTCCCAAGCTATGGTGTGTAGCTTGGAAAGGCTGTATATTTTGGGGTCCTGGACATTTGTGTTCCAACTCTGTGTTTATTAACCATTTTTAGGTAACTTTTTATGAAAAGTGTAAGATCCATGTCTAGATCTAGAATTTTCCCCCATATGACTGGGACCATTTGTGAAACCAATCCTGTTTAGTATGAGTTTTGCTGTACTTCCCCTTTTTAATGGAAAAAAATTTTAAATCTTGTTGTTTTAACTTGAGCAGATAACTTTAATTCTTGTATTTATTTCTCAGCTGTGATATTTGGGTGTTGGATTTTTCTCAGCTATGAAATTTGGGTGTTTGTTCTCTAGCCCCTCTAGGGCAATGGAGAAGGGAAAATAGAGAAATGGCTTATATATATATATTTTTTCTAAGTTAAGGGAAAATCTATGCTTAACATATAATATAGTCATTTAACCCACCCAATAGGAAAAGAAGGTATCTGACAGGATTATTTCTTTCCTTTCCAGTGCCACCTTACATCTGCGGTCTTGTGGTAGCATGGTTGGTACAATTAGAAACCAAAATTAGAAACCAACCAGCCACAAGAGGGAAAGGGCCTGTAACAGCTCTGGGCCCTGACCCAGGGTTCTCAGCCAAGGACATGGCAGGAGCGTCTTGGCTTGGCCACACATCTGGTCTCCAGTCTCTGCCTCTCTGAAGAGCTGGCAGTCTCCACATTCCTTGCATGCGTACCTGGAAACCTTCATAATCATCTAACTGAGACATTTCAGCAAAGCCCAGCACCAAGGAAAACTAGATAACCAGTTACTTAACCAAAGGTCGTAACTCAACTCCTCAGAGAGAGTCCACAGCCCTACTGCCGCCATGATGCCCCACGAGAGAAATGCCCACGTGTTTTCCATCAGAACTACTGATAGGCACTTCCTTGACATTGAGTTATGGACTCTATTGTTATTTTAAAGAAAAAATTATTGTCAAACACATGAATTTTCAAACATCTGTTTTCATTCTGTATTCCTCCCCCCCCCCCCCACCAAGAAGCTTCATCAGTAAGAATTACCACTCAAGACAAAGGGATTTGGAAAAACTTCACAAACAGATATACAAAAAATAATGACTCTGTCACAGCTGAGGATTCCAGGGTGAAAGGGATGAAGTGGTCTATCAGTCAAAGGGACTTTCTGGCCTTAGAAGTATAAAAAAAAAAAGGGGTTCTTCTGAATTCTTTGCTGTCCATCCAATTGTTTAATGACATAAGGATGAATTGGAAGATTCACTAACAATTCAGAAATTGTGTCATAATTACTTCCAGCTAGTCTAAAGTGCTGGCCATTATTTTTATCCCACATCGGCTTAGAGAAACATGTTAGAACCCTATGGTCCAGAACTCCAGTGGAAACACCCAGGTGGAACAATAATACTTGCTTTCTAAAAAAAAGTATACAGGGGTGTGCTACTACTTTTTTTTTATTAAAATAGTCTTTTGAGTGGATTTGTTTATGTAACTCAAGGAGGGAAAAACCATTATGTTGGTAAATTATGTTGCAATTAGCAAGATTTCAGGAAAGAAAACAGTCAGTTCTTGTATCTTATGGCCATCTCACCCAAAATATACTCGTGTCTGTTGTACCAACAACCTTCTAGAGAGAAGTTCTTCATCTTTTATATTCGTAGGCCAGCAGGAGGAGGACAGGAGCAGTTTTTACATATCCACAGACTGATTTTGTTTGTTTCTCGTTGCAGGCAAATCATTTTGAGCACAAAGGAGGAAAGGGCAGTTGTAACTGTGCAACTTCAATGCAAAACACAGTGCGTTCTCCTTACGCACTTTCTCCGTGTGTAGTTCAGTGAGACATTTAATATTATGACAGGACTTTTGAGTCAGGTTCTTCCTGTGGGTCTCAAATCACAAAATAATGGCACAGGACAGAGTGGGCAAATAGCTGGATAGTGGTTTGGTGTGAAATACTGTTTCTTTCAGCTTCTTTCTTTTCTCCTTCGATGGTCACAGCTTGATGATGTGCAATAAGGGATTTCTTTAAAAAATTTAAAAGGAAAGACATCACTTCCATGACTACCTAACCCAAGCCCTGGCATATGCATGGGGAAGCAGGGCAGTTGAGAGAGAAGATAGGGGCTTGATGCATTCACATGGTAGTGTCGCTAAAGAGAGCTGGCTATATCTTGGCCTGGTAGGAGAATGAATAAAACTGTCATGGGAGGTGTTGGGGGGGGGCAGGGAGCAACCAGAATGTCCCTTAGAAGTGAAGGCAGAGACTGCATCTTGCTTACTTTGGACAGGATATTAGGAAAGACCAACCCCTTGAAAAGTCCATCATGTTTGGTAAAGTACAAGTTCAGTGTTGATGGGAGAAACTGTCGATGAGATAGTGACCTAACAGCTGTACACCAAAACCATGGGGTGACGCAGGACTTCTTTTGATCAGTAAGGTCGCCCACCACGAACCAGAGCTCATTCACAAGCCATCAACAAATAAGCAACATAAATGCCACCGAAACAAACACCCATGATTGTGGTTGACTCAGACCCTGGGAGCATTTGCAGTTCAGGGATGTTTCTGACATTTAGCTCAAGTCTACAGCTGAACCTGGGCCTCTCAGACCGTGCATTTTAGGCCCAGGACACCATGATCAGGGATACATTTAGCTCAAAATGTTGAGGGGTTGGAAGCACATGTTTCCCAAGATCTTAATGCACTTAAAACAAGGCAAAGTAGGTCAAGACAGTGTCACTTGTTATTCCCACAAAGGTAGGAGTTTCAGGCTATTTTAAGAACAACCTAGGCTTTGGTGATCTCTGCAGAGTTTATGAGTCGTCAGAGGAGAACATAAAACCTGCTCTATACATGTAATTAAAATACAGGGTAATCAAATTCATGTATAAGTAATAGGAGATCAGAGTGGAGCCAGGGGTTCATAATAAGCATCCTGCTTGAAGTGAAAAGCAATTTGTGGTGGGGCTTTCAAATTCTTACTTTAGTGGACAGATTTGGAAAGCTCACGTATAGTCTTCCTGGCTGGGTAGTTTACTTTCATAGCCCTTTCATTTTAAAAGAAACCCTACAAAAATAGCAGTGAGGTTTGGTTTGGTTTCTTTCTGCAGGGGAGAAAAAAAAAATCACACAGTGTTAAAAACGGACCACTGTTTCTTAGGAGCAAAAAGTAAGCTCACCAGTAATCAGTGGCCCCTTGACCAGCCCCAGCGAGTAGGAGAGCTGACTGGATCCTCAGTGACGGTGTTGCACGGTTCCACTGGCTGGTCAAATGCCGAAGCATATTCTCCATGTACATTTACGAAATAGAGACAGTGGGATGGAGGAGGGGAAGAGACACTAACTACTGAAAAGCAGATGTTACTAGCCACGCGGGGGTTTGCTGTTGTGTGGACCAAACATCTGGATGACGGGCTGCATTATTCACTTTTTCCTGGGAGAGTCTGGCATCAGGAGCACCCCAGCCTTCCCATCCAGATGGGGTAGTTTGGACAGCTTGGTTGTTAACTGTGCGATATGCTACTGCAAATTGGCGGGCCTCCTACTTGAGGAAGCCTTGGCATTGCGTAGAGGTGCTGGACTGTTCCTCCTAATAAGGTCTGTAAAAGAGACCCCAAAGAGCCGCAGACCCAATTTATAAGGTGGAAGGGGGTGGAGTAGATCGGAAGATAGGAACGCTCTGTGCAAGAACAAAGGAGCCTCCACCTGGTTGTGTGTTGTGACCTGTGGGAAGAGCAGTCACACCAGGAACCCTAGAGAGCACCCCCTCCCTTCTGTTTAAAGAAGAGAACTGTTACCTTGAACTTCAAACTGTGCAGTGCTACAGAACGCTAGAGGTCTGCAGACTTCATCTCACCCAATGGTTTCATTGCCTCTCATGGGGAAACAGAGCCAAAGATAAAGAGCACACGACTTTCGTACTGTACAATGGCCACCTGCCCTTGAACGATAGAGTGCAACAGTCAAGAGGAGACTGTGAGTTCTGGATGAGAGATATGTGGAGTCAGATGGCAACTCTGCCTAAACAGCGTATGTTTGTTGATGTCAACTGCCATCAAGCTGGTATGGGATTCGCTGTGACCCCATGTACAAGACCGAACCACTGTAACCCACAAGGTTCTCACTGGTTGCTTGTCAAAAGTAGGCTGCCAGACCATTCTTCCTAGTCTACCTTAGTCTGGAAGCTCTGCTGTACATAGGTTCACTGTGAAACAGGGTCAACACAGTGATTGTTGTTGTTGTTATGTGCCATCGAGTCGCCTGTGACACTCATAGCGACCCTATGTACAGCAGCCCTAAACCCTCCTCTATCCTGTGCTAATCTCACCATCTCCTACACACATACCTCAATTGCCCCAGTCACTGAATCAATCCATCTCATAGAGGGTCTTTCTCTCTGTCTCTCTCCTTGCAACATGTCCAAAGTATGAGAGAAGAAGCTTCAGAACCTTTGCCTCCAAGGAGCAGCCTGGTTTAACCCTCTCTAGGATGAACCTGTTCATTTTCTTAGCAGTCCATGATATATTCAATACTCTTCTCCAACACCACAGATGAAAGGCATCAATTCTCCTTCTATCCTCCCTAGTCATTGTCCAACTCTCTGACACATAGCAAGTGATTGCAAAGACCAAGGCCTGTATCAGGTGCACCTTAGTCTCCACAGTGACACCATTGCTTTTCAATACTTTGGAGAGGTCCCTAGCAGCAGACTTTCCAACTGCCATACATCTTTTAATTTCCTGGCTGCTTTGGTTCCTTAAAAAAAAACAATGATTGCAGGAATAGTGAAAAACCAGGCAGTGTCTGATTTTATTTTACCTATAGTTGTTATGAATTAGAATCAACCCAGTGACATCTAAAGACAATGAGTGCTAGAAAAAGTAATTCTTGTAGTAAAGTCGTTAAGGGCCTGGGTGGTAATGAAAAGATATATCAGCTGCTAAACAGAGATGACAGGGCAGTGTTCTTCTGTCTTGGGCCAGTTTCTCTAGAGAAGTGAAACTATCTACCTACCTATCGATAATAAATATATAGGTAGGTACATAGATACTGCTTTATCTCAAGGAAACAGTTCATGTGATTTTAGAGGTTCTTGTTGTTGGGTGCCATGGAGTCACATATGATTCACAGCAACTCTACAAACAATAGATCTGAACCCTGTCCTTTGCTGTGCCATCCTCCCAATTTCTGACACACTCAAGCCCATTGCAAGAGTCACTATGCCAATCCATCTGGTTGAGAGTGTACCTTCTTTTCACTGACCCTCCACCTTTCCAAGCAGGATATAACTATCCAGGGAATAGCTTCTCCATCAACATCCCCAAGTATGTGAAATGAAGCTTTATCATCTTTATCTCCAAAGAGCATTCTGGTTGCACTTTCTCCAGGATGTTTTTGTTTGTTCTTTGGGAAGTCAATGAGATATTCAGTCCTCTTCTCTAGCACCACAACTCAAAGGTATCAATTCTTCTGCCATCCTTATTCATTGTCCAGTTCTCAGATGTATAGCAAATAACTAAAAAGATGAAAGCCTGAATCATATCCACCTTAGTCATCAAAGTAGCATCACTGCTCCTCAATAATTTGAAGAGCTCCCTGAAAATTGGCAAGTCCCAAATTTTCAGGCTGTTGGCTTCTGGAGCTGGTGAATCCCAGATCAACAGGCAGTATGACAGGCTACTGATTCATATAAAAAAAAAGTCAGAAATGAAATGGTGACAAGCCAGATGCAGGATCCAAACTAAGCAAAAAAGCAAGTGAGCTTTGCCAGTCATATATATATATATTTTATGTAGGTCACAATCTCAATGACACTCACTGCCTTTCAACAGATTGGCTGCTCATAGCTGACTCTCTGGTGGGTTTTTAGAGGTGCAGAAGGAGACTGCCCATCCTTCTCCCAAGGAGATTGCTCCTACTTCACCGGAGGAGTAGCTGATCCCTTGATCCCCATGTCTTTGGGGCTGCAACACAACTTCTTACCACTAGGCCACCAGAGTTCCCTAGATTACATCCTAGAAAATACCACGAGCAGTTCTAGTCTATCACACAGAGATGCTGTGAGTCGAGAGTCCGCTTGACAGCAAACAACAACAAGGATATGCTCTGGAAGGAGACACTGACATGGCATCACTTGGCCTGTAAGGGCAGCTGAGCGGATTTAAGCAGTCCTAACTAGACGGGTCATACAACAATGCTGACTGCCCGTGTTTGTCAAGCTCTGAGACTTGAATAATACTGTGCACTTTATCTTTACAGCCTCTTTATGCTAACAGGCCTAGGGGTAGAGAAGGGCAGTGTACTATAGTCTGCTAAAAGCTTTGCCATTTGATTGCTTCATAATTTCACCATTCATCTAATTTGGAGTGCACATTCCTGCAACAAATCTGCCTGTCACCCTTAGCAGGCTCTTTAGGACACAGTGATCGCCCCCAATGTAAACAACCTTCTCTTTTTGCAGAGAAAGCAAGCGCACCCACCACATGGTTTAACTCTTACTGATGCAATTGCTTTGAATTTCCCCTTCCAATAGTATGAGGTATCTCAATGGCCAGGATTCCTCATCAGTGAAAGCTTTCTGATTATGTTCTCGTCTGTTGCACGGCTTCACTAGAGAGGGTGTTAACAAGTGCAGTAACAAAGGTATCACACTTCATCCGCCCGCTCATGGTCCGAGTCTCCCCTGCAAATAGCCTCCACTGTGGACAGAGAGGCCTGTTTGCTCTGCCCCATGACAGCTCACGGCCAAACCCTGAAAAGCCACCTCCCAGCGCTCTGCCCTCCAGGGCTCCTCCCCTCATCTCCTGCAAGGGAGGAGATTGCCCCTCTTTCTCCTACGGAACCTCTAGTGGATTAAAATGCGCTTTGATTTAGCAGCACAACTTCCTATGCCAGTAGGACTATGCCAGTAGGATGCCCTAGTACCCAGGAGCAATGAATTGCTGCACCCCCTGAGTGACAGGAGACTTGAACCCCAGTGTCACCACTCCCTGGTCACTTCTTTCCATGAAGTGCCACTCCAGGCAGCTGCTGGGATGTCTTGTATCACCCACCCAACAGGGTCAAAGGTACCGTCTGCACAGTCGGCATCCACGCAGTGACAACACTGGCATCTCCCCCCTCCCAAGTTTCTTGATGCACGTTTCCCTAGCACCCTCCTATGCACATGCCAAAGTGGTAGGTAATGGAAGAGATTAAATCCTAAGATTTGTACCTTGAAATCAATGCAGGAGCAGTTGGTTCCATTTAGATTTTCTGAAGAAGAGGCCGATTATGGTGAGAGAACACTTAGGAGCCGTTGGCTCACTGCTGTGAGAACCAAACCAAAGCTGATGCTCTGCTGAGTTTCTAAGATGTAAATCCCATGGGGAGAAGTCACTATCTTTTCCCACAGAGCCAGTGGTGTATCTACCAGAGAGATAGGGCCCTCGGTACTCTACTCAATGGTGGTGGGACTGTGGCAAGTTAATCATTCTTTCTCCTCTAAATGTTCCAATTTGCAAAATGGAGTTCAGATATTATTCACTCTAAAAGTAGGAGGAACTAAATGGGACAACATATGTGTGTGTACACATGTGTGCATAACATGTTTTATGTGTCATCGAGTCCATTGAAACTCATAGAGGCCTTATGAACAATGGGTATTAACTCTGCCCTATCCTGAACCGTCTTCTCTATCCTGGACCTGCCTGAGCCCATGGCTATGACCTTGTGTCCATCTCTTCTGTTGAGAGTCTTCCTCTCTTTCTCTGACCCTCTTCTTGGCCCAGCATGATGACTTTTTCCAAGGACTAGATAACACAGGAAAGTGAAATGAATACATTTTCATCGCTATTTTCTCTTCACTATAGGAGCTCTAGTGTACATAGGGTTTTTGAAGGCCTGTTATTTCAGCAGTGGATGGCCAATCCTTCTTCCTAGTCTTTAGAATTCTTTAGAGTAGTATCTGACAGACAAGCATTTTACAGAAAGTAGCAGATGAAAGATGGTTACCTAATTTTAAAAGTGACCAACAGATTCAGTGTTGCTACCCCCACTGGGTGCTTGTGTCTTGGCGCACCCCTTTCCCTACTCCACCAGCATCCCCTTTCCACTCCGCCTACATTACTCCACACCTCTCTCCCCTTATCCAGCCCTTGATACGATAACGTACGTCTCAAGCTGTCTGGTCTTCTTTGATTCCGAACACCTCACTCAACATCAAGAAAATGAAGATTCTCACCACTGGGCCAATTGGCAGCATTATGATAGATGGTGAAGAGATTGGGACTGTTAACAACTTTAGATTTCATGGCTCCACAATCAACTCTCTTGGTACCAGCAGCCAGGAAATCAAGAGACGAATTGCATTAGGGAAAGTCAGCTTTCAGGGAACTCTCCAGAATACTTAAGACCAACAATGTCAGTCTGGAGTCTAATGTGGCCCTGATCCAGGTCATAGTCTTCGCAATTGTTTGCTATGCGTCAGAGAGCTGGACGATGGCTAGGGATTATAGAAAGGGAATTGATGCCTTTGAGCCGTGGTGATGGAGATGAGCATTGAATATACCATGGACTGCCAGGAGAACAGACAATTTTGTCCTGTTGTTGTTGTTAAGTTGGATTGATACAGTGACAGGGTAATGAGGATAGATGTGTCAGAGACAGTAAATTTGACAGAGGATAGAGCAGGTTTCAGGGCTGTTTTACATAGAGTAACTGTGAGTTGTAAACAACTCGATGGCACCTAACAACAGCAACAGCCTAGGAGCTCTGATGGCCTAGTGGTAAGAAGCTGAGCTGCAATCCCAAAGGCATGTAGTTCGAGGCCACCAGCTGATCCATGGGAGAAGGATGAGCAGTCTCCTCCTGCATAATTAACTGTCTCTGAAAATCTTCCAGAGTGTCAGTTATGGGTCAATTCCGACTCTATGGTACACAACAAATAACAACAAACATAGGAACTCTGATGGCCTCGTGATAAGAAGCTGTGCTGCCAATGGAATACTATATCGTATTGAAAAACAAGGAACTCATGAAATATTATTCAAAATGGGTGACCCTGGAAGATATTATGCGGAGTGAAATATCTCAGTCACGGAAGGACAAATACTGCATGGTGTCAATGTTGTAAAACGGGGCTGACACAGGGGTTGGGGGGAGACTGAGAAAGATAGGATAAATAATATATACTGCATTGAAACAGATAAGGGAGAGAACTGTTTAAAAGGGATCTGTGATTAGGTATTATTGTCATGACATAAGGCTGCATAGTGGAGTGGTCTTGAGGGGAATGGATTGTATAACAATGAAAGAATTTTTCTTGTACTTTTCAAAGAGAAGAATGAACTGGAGGTGGGAGGGCAGGGAGAAAAGTGCAACAATGAATGAACAGAAATCCAAAATCTCTGTAAATTTTCATTAAAATTAATAATAATTTTAGAAAAGTAGCTGTGCTGCAATCCCAAAGACATGTGATTCGAATCTAGCAGCAGCTCTGCAGGAGGAGGCTGGCCAGTCTCCTCCTGTCCAGCTAACAGCCTCTGAAAACCAGCTGGAGGGTTAGCTACCTGTTGGTTCTGATGTGACGGTACCCAACAGCCACATATCCATTTCACCCCACCTCTATCTCTCTGTCTCAGTTACCACTTTTCCCCTTGTGCATGCAAATATTTAGGACTACAGCTTCCTAAATGGACTGAAGCTCAATGTAAAGAAAACAAAGATTCTAACCACTGGGCCAATTGGCAGCCTCAGCATGGATGGTGAAGAGATTGAGATAGTTAACAGTTTTCATTTACTTGGCTCCACAGTCAACATTCTTGGTAACAGCAGCCAGGAAATCAGGAGACGAATTGCATTGGGAAAGTCAGCTGTGAGGGACCTCTCAAGAGTACTGAAGAGCAACTATGTCAGGCTGGAGACTAAGGTGCGTCTGATCCGGGCTATAGTCTCTGCAATTACGTGCTATGCATCAGATAGTTAGACAGTGAATAGGGTTGATAGAATGAGGACTGATGCCTTTGAGCTGTGTTGCTGGAGATGAGTGTTGAATATACCATGGACTGCTGGGAGAACAAACAGGTTTGTCCTGGAGAGTGTGAAACCAGAGTGTTCCCTGGAGTCAAGGATTCTGAAGCTTCGTCTGACATATTTTGGGCATGTTGCAAGGAGGGACTGGTCCTTGGAGAGGGACATCATGTTTGGCAGAGTGGAGGGGCGGCGAAGGAGAGGAAGACCTTTGATGAGATGGATCAATTCTGTGACTGGAGCGGTGGGAATAAGTGTGTTTGAGATGGCTAGGTTGGCACATGATAGAACGGCATTTAGAGCTCTTGTACATAGGGTCGCTATGAGTAGCAAGCGACTCGATGGCACATAACAACAACAACATACAAATATCTACACACATCTAGGTAAAGATGGTGAGGAGGAATATACACATACATGCAAATCTGTGCAAAAAGAAACCTCGATGACACATTGGTTACACATAATCAACTGCTAACAGAAAGCTCAGTGATTTAGACTCCCCAGCAGCTCTGTGAGAGAAAAGGCAGGGGATTTGATCCAGTAAGATGCCCTTCCTCTCTCTCTCATGGCCACACAGTGAGAGCCAAGTCAATGTTCAGTCGTCTCCAAGGTTGTAAATCATGCAGGAGAATATTGTCTGTATTACTACCATCCTAGTGGATTCGCACCGTCAGAGAAGTGGACTGTCTTTGGGTTGACAGGATGCTCTTTCGTGACCTGAAACCCACATCATTCTTTCTGCAGAAGAGAGGAGATCCTGGCAGAAGAAGGCTGCCAGAGAGATAAGACCAACCTGTTCTGTCTTAATGACTGTAAAGCCAAAATTGCAGCCCGTCTATCCTTGAGTAAGATTTCAGGAGTTTTGTGATGTTTTTTCATGGGTTTTTTGGTTTGTTTGTTTTTTTTCCTTTTGTGCTTATTCCAAATGTTGCAAATGAACATATACTCACTTTTTAAAAGAATAAAGAGAACCCCTGAAAAGTCATTTTTCAAAAGAAAACATTCTACTATAATGCATGACTGAAATTTGAATCAACAATAAAATTTGTGATGCCATGACATATTAGAATAAGTGTCACAAAGCAAAGATAAGAAGTACTGTTATTTTTCTATGGGACGCTGGCCAGTGGTTACTTGGGATTTCTCTCCAGTTTCAGGGCTGAAATCCATGTGCTTTAAAAATGACAATAAAAAATGATTTTGAAAAGGAAATTAAGACCTCTCTAAGAAGGTTAAGAAAGCTGAAATGGGAGGGAAGAAAGGAGGGACAACTTATCCACTGAATTCAAGTGTATCAAAATTGTCGTAGATATTACATTGAACAGCTGTTCCCCAGCTTAATTTAGGAAAAGCAAGAAAAGGGTGTTTCACATTGCAGTATGAGATTGATATTCAACAGCAAGATTTTTCTAGTGATAAATGTAAAAAGCACTAAAAAGTCACAAATCTATGCACCTAGAAATGCTTAAAGCTAATACAAACAGAGTTCTAGTGGCCTAGTCTGTATGTAGAGAATTGTACTGTTAAAGATAGTGCCTTTCCGGTAGTTCAAATCTTCCAGCAGCTCCAATGGAAAGAGACAGTCTCCTCACATGTTATTTACAGCCTCCAAAACCCTGGAGGAGGGTGCACTTTGAGTCTGTTCCCATTCAGTGACAATGAGAAAAAGAGAATATAAACAGGAAATTCTCTTTAGGTTGTACATACAGATTTGCATGGAACCTAGCAAGCTACTTTATTGCAATTTTAATCTCCCTCTGATAAATGTAATCTAGCTAGACAAAATATGTAACATTTGTGTCAGAGTTAGGATAAAGTGATGTATACAATGCAGGGAGCTCTGGTGGTCTAACGGCAAGAAGCTGCACTGTAATCCCAGAAGTACATGGTTCAAATCCACCAGATGCTCTGCTGAAGAAGGAGGAGCAATCTCCTCCTGTACCAGTCAGATTCAATTTGATGGTACACACATACAAAATAATAAAATAAAATAAAAAAGTGTGTATACAATGCAAAGTTTCTTTTTAGTATGTTTAATTTAAACTACACACTGCTATCATATTTATGAAGCAGTTGATCAAAACTTAATCTCTACTAAAACATTTCCTCTCAAAGAAAGCAAAAACAAAATGTTTTAGAATAATATTGAAACTCTTCTCTTACGGAGTTATATTGAAAACTGGAATTATAATTAGAGTTATTCAATTTAAAATCATCAATTGACACTGCCAAAACAAAATATTCTGGTTTCCTTTCTTAGGATAAATTAAAATAACAGCTCTGTGCTTATACAAATAAACTCAGGGGATGAGTTGTCTTTGCTTAATATTCATGAATATTTATTTGTTATTCATCAAAATATCATAATGTGGAAAACATTTATAAAATATTTAAAGAACTTTTTATCTATAGCTTTATTTGGTCTTTGCAAAACCATGGCCAAAGAGAAGAGAACTTTGCAATCTTTTTAAAGATTGTGAAACTAACATTCACAGAACTTAAATGATTTCTGTCTGCGCATTGAGTAATCATTAAACATCAGTACTGAGTCCATGTGACTAATGTCTCAGACTCTTTTGATTTCATCCTTTTTATCTTAAAGCCTTCATCCTCTAGTAGTTTATAGTTTTATCCGTGACCTACAACTGAAAAGATTAAAATATTATATTAATATTGAGTCATTCTAAAAGGCAATGAAAAACACCCAAAAAACCCCCAAAAAAGTGATGAAATAGCAGCATAAAGTACAAGTTCTCCCTTAAAACGGAAACAAAAGAGGAGGGTCCCCAAGCATTTACAAAGTTAAGGAATCATGGTGTTAAAGCAGTTAAGTCTTGATTTCTGAAAGACCGAAAAAGAATCAATGTCTTTGAATAGTGTTATCAATAACTCACAGAGAAACAAACAAACAAATCTGGCTTAGAAGATGGGAGACCAGAGTGTTCCCTGGAAGCAAGGATGGTGTAGTAGGAACCACCGCCTAGATGATCCTCCAGAGAGTTTTCAGAGGCAGGAAATCACACAGGAAGATACTGCCCAACTTACTCCTATGGAGCTACTGGTGGATTTGAACCACATGCCTTGGGTTCACAGTGAAGCTCCTTACCACTGTAACTATGCAAGCTAGAGCACACTGGGGAGTGAAGATACACAGAAGGAAACCACAGAGGAGCTGATGTTTTATTGATGGAGGAGATAAGGATGATTCCCAGATATGACAATTTTGAGCCTCAGTGATTAAAGACGCTGGACTCAAACACACCAACCGTCACGAAGTTGGTACAACACCAGGGAATTTGTTTTCCCTTTTATATATAAGGTTGTCATAAGTCAGAAATGACTAATGGCAAAACAGTAACCATTAAAGACATGATAACATAGTCTTTTGTATTCAAATCTCACCTCACATCTAACCAACCAGATGTTTTTAAAATCATGAGATTTATGTAGTTTGCTCCCTAATTTTTAGTCTACACACCACAAGTGCTATACCAAACAGCTGTGTGTTCCCAGATTGAACAAGGAGAGAATAAGCTTAGTGCATGTACACAATGATTATAAAAGAAGGTTGGTCAATGCCATGATTTCATACTTTCTCTTACTTAAAAGAGACTAGCTCATATCCCAGAATCGCTATAACCTTCACCATTGAGTTGGGGGGAAAAGTTATGTAGTTATAGAAAAATTACTCCCTGAATGGAGTTGAAGTGATAGGGAGGTAATGAGACCCCACCCTATTGAGGTGATTCCCAAGGTGCCAAAGACATATCAGTCAAAAAAGGGGGGGGCAAAGACCCTTGCTCTCAAGAAGGTAAGCTGTGGTAGGGAGAAGTTGGCAATAGAGCAAATGTATATAATTAGTAAAACAAAGATGTATTCAGTCAGACATTTATACATAAAAATGCATAAAAGGAAAGAGCAGAGCAGAGAGGGCCAGGGATGTCCTCAGTGGTCCTCAGGAGAGCATTCATTCATTTAGAAGATGAGAAGGAGTTCCTGTGTCTTGGTTATGTAGAGCTGCAATAACAGAGATACCACAAGGAATGTCTTCAACAAGCATAAATTGATTCTATTACAGTTCACAAGATGAGAAGTTCAGATTCAGGGGACTATCTCCAGGGAAAGTCTGACACTCCGTGGAGAGATGCAAGGACCTTATCCTTCTCTCGTGTCAAGGAGCTTCCTCAAGCTGAGACCCAAGTCCCAAAGGACATACTCTACTCCTAAGAATTGTTTCTTTCTTCCTCTTTTTGTTTTTCTTTAAATACTCTAGGAACTTCTTTTATTTGTTTGTTTCTTTTATTATAATAGTTTGTTTAAAAAATTCGAATACATTGTTTTTCACACCAGATTCTTCCAACTTTCCTTACCCCCCCATCAAATTATACAACCCCATGATTAATCCTCCTGCCCCCCGCACATCCTCATCCCTCTGCTTCCACCCTCCCCTCCCCCACCTGTGTATGCTTATACTCATTCTGCAATAATGGTTTTATGCAATATTTGTCTCTGTGGGACTGAGTTCACTCAGCATAATGCTCTCCAGTCCCTCCCAAGTTAAGTAATCATTTACAAAGTCATTGCTCCTGCGTGCTGTGTAGTATTTTATTGTAAGGATTGTTTCTTGCCGTTACTAAGGTCTTCCACCCTTAGTTCTGGGAGCTCTGGTGGTTTAGTGACAAGAAGCTGTGCTACAATCCCAAAGGCACATGGTTCGAATCCACCAGCTGCTCTGTGGGAGATGGATGGGCAATCTCCTCCAATGTGAGTCACTGCCTCTGAAAACCCACTAGAGGGTCACCAAGAGTCTGAGTCCATTCTGGCGGCATGGCACCCAACACCACCCTTAGCTTGTCCATCCATGTGATGTTCAGTATTCTTCACCAACACCACAACTCAAAAGTATCAATTTTTCTTCTGTCATCCTTATTCATTGTCCAGCTCTCAGATGCATAGCAAGTGATTGGAAAGACCATGGCTTGAATCAGACACACCTTAGTCCTCAAACTGATATCATTACTCCTCAATAATTTGGAGAGGTCCCTAATAATAATTTGGGCAATTAATAATTTGAAGAGGTCCCTAACTACAGATTTACCCAGTACAAAAAAAATGTGAGTGAGGGCCATTTATAACCTAATTTTTAAAAGTTAAAAGGACAATAGAATTAACATTAGCAAATATACCATTTAGCAATTAAATTATAAAATATCTATGTTTTAATTATAGTTCACATTTATTGAGCTCTTACTACATGCCAGACACTGTACTATAACTTAACAAAGATCATCTCTCGGTAGGGATGGTATCTAAAATTGAAAAATGACTACTGAAGCCGACTGTGAAAAGCCAAGTTAGAAACATGTTTCCAATTGCCACCAAAGTATGCATATTACTTCCTTTGTGTATGAATGAGTGTGTTTACCAGCCTTGTAAATACTGGGTCATTCTATATACCCCGGACACCTCAAGAATTCAACAAATATTTAGATGTCAACTAGTTAAAATGGCATTAACTGAAACCGTCTTGAATATGCTTTTGTGATGGGAAATGGGTGATGGTATACGTTTATTGGCTGCTATTTAAATGAAAAGAATTACAACGCACTGTGATGTTCATTTTAATCAAATGATGCTCAGGGATTGAATTTCAGGCCGTAAATGTGGTGGGCACATTTGTCTCTCAGTGGGACTTTGAATCCCAGCTGTTGAAACGTTTGTGGGTAGGTGAAAGTTTTGTGAACTAATAGAGTCCTGTGTGGGGCCCAAGTTTAATGGAGCAAAAATATGCTTTCACTGAAAAGACAAATCATTTTATTCTTTGTCAACATATAAATGTATATAGAGATAGATGTACTAATTGTTGCACTTTTCATATATATATAAAATCATATAAAATTATCCACCTAAAAAGAACCTTGACACCAGAGAAGATGTAGCTAGTAAGGTAGTTCCTTAATATATGAGTGTCTGGAAGCTGGAATGTTGGACAATTTTCAAGATATTTACTGAGGGTATGTCAAATGTTTTCAAGCTGGTGTTCAGTTGTCATAAAAATTCTATGGCAGGAATACCTAAGAGAAAGCTAATGAAGTGAGTGATCAATAAAATAGTTACTTATTTCTTTAAAAATTATGCTGTGTTAATCTAATCCCAAACCATTGTAGTAAAAACCTAAAGCAATCTAGAATTGTAAGTAAGATGTCATAAAGTAAAAAAAAAAAAATTACAGAATTAGGATTTACAATCAAAACACATGACTTCAAATTCAGTATCTTTAACCAAAATACTCTACACATATACACATGAAAGAGAGAGAGAGGCAGACAAAGACAGGCTGACAGATTTAGACATAGCTTTGTTGTTGTTGCTGTTGTTGTTAGGAGCCATGGATGATACACACCAACAGCCACTTACTGAGCACAGATGACAGAGTGGAACTGCCTTGTAGGGATTTCTCATTGATAAATAGATGTGAGCAAACTGCTGGGTCTTTACTCTGCAAGACCTTTGAGTGAGTTTAAATTGCTAACAGTTTTTGACATCCCGACACCTTTGGGCAGAGAGGTCCTCTTTATGTAATTCTGATTAACTAAGACACCATGTTTCTTTTCCATTTCTAACACTTGAGGAGAGTAACATTTGGGGTTTTTTTTGTACTGACATTTTCTGCTTCCTCTTCCTTTGGCCAAAGTGCCCAGATTTTCTGGAGACACAACCCCTAACTCTTAGCCCCTGAACTTCAGAGGCTGACATCTCTTCTTGCCTCCAGGAGGATAGTGACCTCAGCCTGGTCACAGAATCACACTTCTGGTCATGGGACTGGTTCAGGGTTGGGCTTGTGACCAACCTAACCCAGACTGCAGTGAGATATTTTCAGCGACTAGAACAGAAAGGCAGGGCCTCTCTCCACTTGGACATGGAGTTGAGTGACCAGTAGGCTGGGACCAGTGCAGACATCATGCCACCAAGCAGAATCTCGGCAAGAGCCAAACTCAGATAAAGCAAAGAGGCCTCAGTCAGAGACGGCTCCTGATGTCCTTTGAGTCCTTGACACATCAAAACTCAACGTCATCTTTACCCCTCCCAATTTTTTACTAGTTCATCGGATACCTTTTCTTTAAACTAGCTTGTATTCTGCTTTCTATTGCATCATCTAAATAGGGAAAGTTCAAAAAAGGTAGTTCTCCATTGGCAACCCCCTTCCAGAGAAGACGGTGTAAGAGGGGATTATAGGCTATCCTAACCCCTGTATCTGTACATATGGCCACAGCTTCTTTGTTCTGTAAATGAGATCACACAAGCGTAGAGTATATTCTAAATGTAATCAGTTCCAAGTGTCATCTTACAATAAGGGCAGACCAGACACTGACAGGAGGGCAGACCGCACCAGGCAAGGATGGAGGCCGGTGACTCTGCAGTGCCAGAATGCCAGTGACTGCCACCAGCAGGGGGAGCTGAAGGGGACAAAGGCCCTTACCCTCTAGCAGGGCCCCAAATTCAGACTTCTGGCCTCCCAGACTCCAAGAAAACAAATTTCGGTTCCTTAGGGCCACTTGCTTGGGCTATTTTTGATGATAGTGACACTGGGCTAAGAGGGACTAAGAGGGAAAGACCTGAAGTAAACAGAGCAGACACCCCCCCACACACACACAAACACCCCAGGTCTCGACTAAGAGGCAAAGAGCAGAGACTGAAGAGTTAGTTCAGAAAATGGCGTTCCCCAACTGTTCCAGGGTGTCTAGCTCACCCTGCCTACTGCAAAGAGGTGCTTTCTCCCTCCCTGGTCTCTGTCTTTAGGATTTTGAGTTTGAGCAGATGGGTGAGAGGAAGAAAAACGTTCTTATGAGAAGAAGCATAGTCGAGAGGCAAAGGCCTTGTTTGGAAATTTAATAGTGCAGTTTTTTTCCACTCTTCTATCTTATCTCTCTGTTTCTCTTCCGTTCCCTCCTCTTCCTCCTTCTTTCCTCCCTCTCTCCCTCCCCCTCCTCTCTCTC
>NW_006399764.1:18116702-18147935 GCF_000299155.1 Elephantulus edwardii | reverse complement strand
GACACACACACACACACACACACACACACACACACACACACACACACACACACACACCCCTCTGTGTCTTTCTATTGCTCTGTCCCAGAAAGAGACTGAAAGGTTTTTAAAGGCTGAATGACTTAAAGAGGAAAGGTAGCATTTTCTAAAACAAGGGCCTAACCCTACCTTTTTCTCCCTGCTCTTTACACTCAAGATTTCAGGCAAAAACCGAGGCAGACAAAAGCCAAGAGCGTCAGCTCAGCTGCAGTGCAAGGGTTAAACCTAGATCAAAATCAAACGGCACGCTTCGCCATGTCTTCTGCATGACTGATACTGCAATCGATCTGCAGCGGTTCATTTTCTCGCTGGAATCTCTGCCTACTGAGAACAAATACAAACACATGTGGAACCAATAGGAAGCAGACTAAGGGCTTTAAGAGTTCTGAACCAACCTGTGTCAGAGCTCTCACTCGGCAGATGGGGCAATTAATAAAAGAGGCAAGCAGTAGGACTGCATCAAGGTTCCTGGATGTGCTAACAATCCGCTTTTGTCTTCTTACTGTAGACTGCAGATGGATTCCCACTCCTAATAAAACCGATATTGTGCCCTGGTTCCATCCTGTACGGAGTCCTGAACACCAGGTGTCTTCTGTCTCCCATTTCTAAGACGTACACAATACTGATTCTTTGCCCCACGAGTATTTTAAGCGGTGATGTGATCTCTAATCTAGAGCAAATTAAACTTTGTAAGTAATAAGTCTTTTAAAAACATTCTAAGAAAAGTTTGCCACCAAATCCTTGTCCGTGTGTGCCTATACCTTGCTGCCCATTGCTTGAATACTTAGCTGTGTCGCTCCAGTACTTCAATAAGCAGCGAGGGATTACTCAAGTCACTCAAGACTCAAGCAGGTGTTCTTGTCCTTTTTTTCTAAGTGGCAGGGAATGATGGGTCATGGTGGCCAAGGCTCATGGGTGGCCGTGCAGCTTTTTGCCAGTGGAGCCCTGGTGTATGGGGCATGTTCAACTTAACAAATTGCATTTTCTCCTTACCCTCCATCCCTGCCTCCATCCACATTCTAACCCCTGTGGTCTCCAATGGAGAACACCTTTCTTCCTCTCTCCTGCAGCCTAAACAGTGGAGATGCATGTCCCTCCCAAGGCAGCTGTGTGAAACTAATAACGGGCTTGGCTGGCCAAACTGAATGGTGCTCTAATGAGCTTTGGCCTCCCTCTCCTCCTTAAACTCTCAATTTCTCATGAGTCTTTGCCCATAAACATAAAACCACCATGTGGAGGAGCACACTGGAGGTCCCATTGTGTGCTTTATCTCCAAATGCTGGTGATATAGGAGATGGCCTCCCGGCAGCCATGGACTCTCTAGGGGCCTTGGAATTTCCCCTTCTCTTATTATTCTGTGCAATCTGTATCTGGATCAGAGGCATAAAAAGAGGACTGTCTCTTCACTTAGTTTACTGGAGACCGTAGAGGGCTCCTTGGGCTGTGAAGTGGTGGTGGTGGTGGTGGTGGTGGTGGTGGTGGCAGTGGTAGTGCTATGAGTGCTGTTGGGAAGGCGGAGTTCAGGTTTTACACGTGGTCTGAGGCTCAAGCAATGAGTGACTACTATGTTTAAAAAAAAAAGAAGAAAATTTCACAAAAGTTCTTGATCCTCAATTCTAACTAATTTCAAGCTTCAGTTTTAAGTTCTATTCCAATTGAATTAAGTTTTTAAGTGAAGGGACACTTCCTGATTGTTTTGTCTATAGTGCTTTGCTAAGGTGAAGGCCAGGGGAGCCAGGTGACTTCAGAATGTGGTGAATGGAGAGTGAAGGCCCCTGACTCAAGCCCAGAGACCCCAGGGATCTCATACATTCAGTTGACAACATTCTACCTTTTTTTTAAAATTGCACAAAGGTAGGGCTTTGGGGGAGTGGAGGAAAAGACTGCTCTTCAAATCCTTCTTTCAAAGAAAGATGGAGAGTAACTGGTCCACTGTTGTCTGGTAGTCCAAGCAACTTCCATTCCCCTCCCATCCATTCCACTATAAGGAGAAAAGGAGAGAAGAAACACTAACTATATTAAGACTAGAAAACACAGCTGTTTTAACAGTTACCGTGACAAAACAGTATTTCCAAGGAAGAACAGTATGGTTCCTTGGCTTGCCCAACAATCAAATTCTGGCTTACAAATTCTGTCTATTCGGCCACTCATCAATTCTCCAAAGCTTCCAGGACCGACTTCAAACACACCAAATATGGCAGAACTTCTGCTTCCCACACCAGCGTCCTCCGCTGTGCTGGAGATGACTAGTTGTAGATCAAAATCTGTTCTCTCTTCTTAACAATGAACAAGCTGAAACAAGGAACATAACCATTCAGTCAGCCTCCGTTGCCCATCACCCTCTGTAGCTAGGAATGGCCGTGTGACTGAGTTCTCCAGAGTGAGCACCAGAAAAGGGTGTCATTTATCGAGCCAAGCTTCACACCAATAGACACGTACTCTTCCCCGCTCTCTATTGTTTTTATGTGGCCCACAATATAGTGACAACATTCAACCAAGCAAGTGAATAAGCGTTTAAAGGAATCCTTAAATAAGCACAAGCAGCAGCGTTATCTGCCAGCCTAGTCCAACTCTTTATTATTCTTAGCCTTTATATTACAACTGCTTAGCCTTTACTCTAATACATATTCTTTTTAAAAAAAATTTTATCTTCTTAATTTTCATGAACATTTACAGAGATTTTGGATTTACCTTCATTCATTGTTGCATTTTTCTCCTTGCCCACCCCTCTCCTTAAGTTTTACTCTTCTCTTTGAAAAGTAAAAGAAAAATTCCTTCATTGGTATACAATCTCTCCCATCCCTGAGTATATATACTCCACTAT
The DNA here is from genome assembly GCF_000299155.1 of Elephantulus edwardii. Lineage (NCBI taxonomy): Eukaryota > Metazoa > Chordata > Mammalia > Macroscelidea > Macroscelididae > Elephantulus > Elephantulus edwardii. The sequence goes on along the minus strand of NW_006399764.1, from coordinate 18,145,072 downwards.
GCAAAACTTCATTCTGGATTCTTGTCGTAACCATAACACCCAATCTAGACTACTTTTAAACTGTTCTCTCCCTCATCTGTTTCAACGCAGTATACATAATTTATCCAGTTTTTCTCAGTCGTACCCCAACCCTAATGTCAGTCCTGTTCTACAACAGTGACACTATACAGTATTTGTTCTTTTGTAACTGAGATATTGCACCCAGCATAATGTCCTCCAGGGTCACCCATTTTGAATAATATTGCATGAGTTCCTTGTTTTTCAATGCGGCGTAGTATTCCATTGTGTGAATATACCAGAGCTCTATCCACTTGTTTGTTGACAGGCACTTAGGCTGTTTCCAACTCTTTGCTATTTAACTAATACATATTCTTATGTCACTGTTTGAGTACCTCAGGAATTCAGCTCAGAGAGTCTGATATACATACTGAAGAGGTTTGTTGTGGAAAGTTCTCAATACTGTGAGGGATAAGGGAAAGAGCATTTGGCTTGGGGGGCATTTGAACCACATTCAGGATTGGAGAGACCTCAGACAATCCTATAATGCACTCTGGAGTTGAAATGATACTTTGGAATTGTTGAATCTCTAATATGTCCAAATTGGTCAGTCGTTGGATGCTTTGACCCATTTGTTTCCCTGTTGTGAATAAAACATTACATCATCAATGATTTGATATTTTTTTCATTATGTGCTGCCACGTTGGAATCAACTTTTAGTAGGTTTTCAGAGGCTGTTAATCACATAGAAGGAGATTTGCTATCTTATTTTAAAGAAGTAGCTAATGGATTTGAACCACCTGACTTTGGGTTGATAGCACAACTCTTTTTCCCACTAGGATATTAGAGCTCCCTATTTGATAATGTCTGCTAGATATAACCTCTAACCTAGTGTTTAAGGTGTGCTCAGCTAATCCACAGCTGTATAAGGCTGACAGCTTGAGTATATCCATCTCTTTGAGTGTTTGTCTTCCAAGAGATGATATCTGAAAGAGATGGTGAGAAACAATATGAGACAGAGACATTGAAACGGCATTAAATTGGAGCAGAAGCCTCATCAAATCCTGCTGTAAACTCTTGAATCGATGTATTTTTTTAAAATATACACCTTAAATTAAGAGGGGTCAGACCTTTGCACATTTCTATCATGTTCATGTAAACTCTTAAGCATTCAACTACTTTCCAAACGGTTGATAGTTTGAGGCTTCCTAGTGACACTTTGTGTACTCTATTATCCATAGAGTTTTTCAAGGCAGGATTAGCCATCCACTTCCAAAATAACAGGCCTTCAAAAACCCTATGTAAAATAGAGCAAGACAATGAGATTGGCACAGGATGGAGCAAGGTCTAGGGCTCTTGTACATAGGGTTGCTGTGAGTCGCAAGTGACTCAATGGTACATAACAATAACATTATTTCAGAAGTAGATGACCAATTCTTCTTTCTGGTATACGTTAATCTAGAAGCTCCACTTTAGTACAGCATCTGACAGACAAGCACTGTATCCGTAAGAGTAGACTATAGACAAGCAAACAAATACATATCTAAGCTTTCCAGAGGAGCAACATGCAAAACACTTCCACAATACAAGAAACTGAAAGATAAATTATTATGTCCCTAAAAGAAAACTATAAGGACATGCAAACCTCACCAGGGCCCCCCACCTCACCAGGGAGACCTACAAACTAAGCTGTGAATGATCCAAGTCATAGTCTTCTCATTATCTTTCTGTGCATCTGAGAGCTGGACAATGACTGAGAGTGACACAAGGTACATTGATGCCTTTGAGTTGTGGCACTGAAGAAAAGGATTGAACATACCATATACTACCAAAAGAACAAATAGATCTCGTCTGAAGGGGGTGAAACCAGCTTGCTCCTCGGAAGCAAGGATATTAGCACTGCTTTATATGCTTTGAACATGTTATCAGGAGGGTCAGGTCCTTGGAGAAGGACATCATGCTTGAAAGAACTGAAGGTCAGCACAAGAACAGAAGACGTGATAGATGGATACAGTGACAACGACAATGGGGTATGTTGGAGTTGTGTTGGTGTTGATGAGGCTACCTCTGGATAGAGCAAAGTTCAGAGCATTGTTCATAGGGTCTCTATGAGTCATAGATGACTTGAGGGCACATAACAACAATAGTGAGCTTTGTAAGAAAGGTCTATAATTATGTTTGCAAAATTCAGCCATTGAAAAACCTCATGGAGCACAGTTCTAATCTAGCACACACAGGGTTGCCATGAGTCAGAACTGACTTTCTGACAACTGGTTTCTCTTAAGATGTATGCTCTTCTTAGGAAAGGATGGTGAACTTGAACAAAGCAGTGCTCTCTGAGGAAAATTCCCAGAGGGACTAAGTTGAGATCTAACAGTTAACAATACTCAACAGTGGGGAGAAAAGTCTCCTATTTTGTAGGAGGATCTTTCATTTTACCAACATTCTCTACCATGTACACAAAGCAATAGTTCACCAATATCATACCAAAATTAGTCTTTCCTGACTTAAAACATACCATTTTACAACCTCAGCTCTTCTGCATGAAACTGACTCATGTTTCTGTTTTCTAATTTTCTATTTAGTTTACTTACAAAATTCAAATACATTTGTTTTAAGAACAAATTCTTTCAGTTTCCCTCACCCCGCCCCCATAAAATTGTACAAGCCCATGATTAATTACTCCCCCTTCCCCTGCACATCTTCCTCTCTTTCTTCTACCCTTTCCCACCCCTCTTGGATCCTTATACTCATTCTACAATAATAGTTTTATACAATATTTATCCTTGTGGGACTGAGTTGGTTCACTCAGCATAATGCTCTCCAGTCCCTCAAGTTAGGTAATAATTTACAAAGTCATTGCTCCTGTGTGCTGCATAGTATCCCGTTGTGTGAATGTGCCATAATTTCTCAATCCACTCATTTGTGGTTGGACGTTCGGGCTGTTTCCATGTTCTTGCGATGGTCAGTGCTGCTATGAACATTGATGTACAAATCTACGTTTGCGCCTCAGTTCTCGTTTCCTCAGGTTACATTCCAAGTAGTGGAACAGTTGGGTCATATGAAACTGCACAAATATGTTCTCTCTCTCTTCCCTGACTTCACTTAATTTGTTCTGCTTTACTACCTCTCCTTCTTGCTCCCATAGTAACTTTTAGCTTTGTTTGATTACACTGTATTGGCATCGATTATTTAAACTCAAATTAAATAGCAAACTCCTTGAGGGAAGGAATCATGGCTTATTCTCCTTCACACTCCCAATGTTGACATGGTGCCTGGCATATAGTAGGCATGCATCCAAAGTGATTTATTAAATGTGTGAGTGAGTAAATGAATGAGTGAATAAATTAATGAATGTTCACATACGCTCTGCTTTTATTTCCAAAAAGAATTCAAGGCAGCCAAGCTAAAAAAAAAAAAAATACTGCAGCTTATGGGGTAGTAGCTCAAAATATGCAAAAACTGGCAGAAAAAGCATGTCTCAGAGTCTACAGGATTGTGCACTATTGGGGTATAAATATGGGTCTTGGAAAACCCTCCTTTCAATGCTAAAGATACCCAGATTGGTGCCAGCAGGGTATCTTCTCACAAGGATTAGAGATCTCAGCCAATAGCACTTTCAAGAATGTGTAAGCAAAGAGTTAACAGTCTCACAGCTGCCTTTCATTGGAGGTGTTAATGAGGTGGCAGAGGGGGAAAGATTTTAAAATGAAATTACGTTCCCTTATTCCTCTTAAATTCCACTACAATGGGAAGACCTGTCTCTCCTCCTCTCTTCCTCACTCTCTAGCCACATCCTAATGGAATCTGACCTCAGATTACACGCCTCAGAACGATCCACAAAGGACTTGGAACTACCCACTTGGTTTCCAAACCTCAGGTTGCCTTGGGGAGGTTACTAAAATTTGGTTACCAGAGATACTTGGAGTAGGGAAGAATTATCTAAAAAATCCTGTGTAGTGAGTGAGACAGATCTAGGATGTTATCTGTGCGAGCCATCAAAAACCTAGCCATCCAGTCATCCAACTGCTTGTTGGTTTGGAATTCTCGCCTTTTGTGGCATGAAGGCATGAACCTAAAACAAAAGGGTAATATTTTAGAAAGAAAGGTTCCATAGGATACTGTTGCAATAGAGTCTTTGAAATGGATTTCAAACATGGTCCAAAGGTAAGGTAGTCCTTCCAATCAAATGTTCTCAGTTATTCCTACAGTAATTCCATCCTGGTGAAGTTACAGGACAAAATGATGTTACATGCACATGTGCTGCTTTGAGTACCCTTGAAATTGGCTGACACGACATTAGAAGGCCTTTGGCTACTGACATAGAGATACACACTACTTGTGCAAAGTTAGGCATATGATTGACACCTCACAGAGTCTCAGGTTTCTCTTCTGTAAAACAAGGTTAACCTGAGACTCTACATCACAGGAGCATTAAACAGCTTCATTTTCCTAAAAAGAAGAAATATTTTAACACAAGACCAAGAATATTATTATTATTATTATTATTATTATTATTATTATTATTATTTTATTATTAGGACTTTCCTCCTCATGTCTTGATAACAGGCATATGCAATTAAGTTTAATATATACTATTAAGAGAGGAAGAATATCCACTTCATTTTCTCAGCATTGCCTAAAAGCAAATATAAGAGATAACCTACCAAGCTTAGAAGGCCTAGTTCATGGTATAAAAAGGCTTACAAATACAGCCAGAAATACACAACCAGGCAAGGATAAAATTGATGAATGAGACCTTCTAAAGATTAAATTCCTGTGCACATCAAAAACATTTTCGAACAGAGTGAAAAGAAAACCTACTGACTGGGGGTGGGGGTGGGGGGAAGACAATACCTTATCAGACAAGGGTCTCAAAACAAAAGTTTGCAGGATCCTATGAGTCATCCATGAGAAAAAGACTAAAGACTGATAACACAATCACAAAATGGGCAAAAAACATGCAAAGACCTTTCACGGAGGAAGCTATTTGGATGATCAACAGACATGGGAAGAAATGTTCAAAATTACTGGCAATAAGAAAGATGCAAATCAAAACCACAATGAGATCTCATCTCACCCCAGTAGCAGTGGCAAAGTTCAACAGGACAGCAAGTTATAAATATTGGAGAGGATGTAGTGAGATAGGAACTTTTATACAATGTTGGTGGGATTGTAAAATGATATAACCGTTCTGGAAGGCAGTTTGGCGTTTCCTCAATAAGTTGAACATAGAAATTCCATATGACTCATCTACTCCATTGCTTGGAATATACCCCGAGAGAATTAGAAATGAGACACAAACAGAGATTCGTGAACCAATGTTCATAGCAGCATTATTCATCATTGCAAAAAAAATGGAAACACCCTAAATATCTAACTACAGTTGAATGAATTTAAAAACTGTGGTCCATACACATGATGGAATACTACATGGCATGCTGGAGCAATGATTTTGAAAATTACTACATAATGTGGGAGGGATTGAAGAGCATTATACTGTGAACTAACTCAGTCCCATAAAGACAAATACTATATAAGACCATTACTGTAGAAATAGAAAGATAACTAATAAAATGGCTATGAGGATCCCAGGGGGAAAGGTAGGGTGAGGATAGGTCGGGGGTAATCATAGGGTCGCACAATTTAATGGGTAGAGAGAATGATGAGTAAATGAAATGGGAAAGATCTGGTGAGGAAAACCATGTTTACAAACTCTGTTAGCAAACCAGTATAAAATAAAAATTTATTTTTTAAAAAACATTGAATTATATATGTAAAATGAATCATATATATGGTAGATAAAACAGAATTCAATAAAATTATAGTTATATTTATCATTTTTTAAATAAAAAATCATATTTGCCAATTTAACAGCCTCTCAACTCTTAATTGACAAAATACAACTTAAGAAAATAATTTGTATTAAAAAAGAAAGACAGCCTAGCTGTTCAGTTAGGATGCTTTGTTTTACTGATAAATTATTTGGCGCTTAGAATAATATACGTTAATGGAAAATTGGAATAAATGTTTTCAGTCTCACCATCTTTCTTTTGCAATATGCCCAAATGGATTCAATTTTATTTCTTCTGTTTTAAATATTTAATTAAAACACTATAAAACAGATTTTGTGGCTTAGTCACTTTTTTTAAAAAGCTCTTATTCTTTCTTTACTTGCTTCACATTTTTATTGGATTATGGTTTTGTCAGGGAGCTGTGGTAACCTTGTGGCGAGAGGCTGTGCTGCAATCCTGAGGCCCACATTTCGAGGCCACCAGCTGCTTTGCAGAAGAAATATGGGCAATCTCCTCCTGTGCGATTAACTGCCTTTGAAAACACACGCTGGAGGGTCAGCGATGATTCAGTTCTGGCTGTACGATAAACAACAACATAGTTTTATCTGTTCTAGGAAAAATTTCCATTTCAACTCATTTTTTACACTCTTGGCAACTGGTCAAGAAATCAAAAGATTAATTGCATTGGGAAAGTCTGCTGTCAGGGACCTCGCTAGAGTACTGAAAAGCAACAGTGTCAGTCTAGAAACTAAAGTGTATCTAATGCAGGCCATGGTCTTCACAATTACTTGCTATGCATCCAAGAGCTGGACAATAACTAAGGATAGAAGAAGGATAGAGGCCTTTGAGTTGTGGTGTTGAAGAGTGTCGAACAGTCTGTGGAGTGCCAGGAGAACAAACAAGTCTGTCTTGGAGAGGGTGAAACCAGTTTGCTCCCTGGAGGCAAGGATTTCGAGATTCTGTCTCACATACTTTGGATGCATGGCCAGTCGTTGGAGAGAGCCATCATACGTGGAAGGGTGGAAGGACAGTGCAAGAGAGGAAGAAGACCCAGGATGAGACGGATTAACTCAGTGACTAGAACAATGGGATTAGGTCTGTCGGAGATGATGTGATTGGCTCAGGATACAGCAGCTTTCAAAGCTGGTGTACACAGGGTCACTATGAGTTGCAGGCAACTCGATAGTCTCTAACAACAACAGCAACATATACTATTTATTTTTGCAACATCACGAAACAAAAATATGTAATGAGAAATATAGCCTTCCACATAAACAATAAGAATCTTTGAAATATACTTGTTCATTTCCTATTTTAATTTAGTCTCATAAAAATGCCATGAGAACTGTAAGGTGAATTTAGTTATACAGTTCTATTTTCTGGCAAGTATCGCTCTGGGAGTTAATAAATAGGTTTAAGACAACAGCCTGTTGACTAGAAGATGTACATTCCAAGTCTCCTTACTTTCCCCCAGTTTACATCTTATATATCCCATGCCAGGAATTAGCTACACGTACATTGGCCTTCCAGTGTTGGACTAGCAAAAGGGAGGAGAAACAACACAAGCAGAAATTGCTTAGTACTCTTGGGGTCAATGTTACTGGAAGGAAAAGAAAGGAATAAGACTGTAAGAAAGGACAAGATGTTCTTAGAGTCTGGTGAGAGGTCCCAGGACCAGCTGACCATCCAAATATATGGTTTCTCGGGGAAACTCAATATCCACATCTTGTGGCATTTAACTGACTTTCCTAATTGATTTTTGTCTTGGAATAAAAACACAGAAGAAGAAAAACAAATTTAAAAAAAAAATCTAACATAGCAACAGGGAGTATACAAGATTTTAAAGACATTCCTTTGAAATCTAATCATCGGTGGCCTCCAGCCATGGCCTGGAGCGGCAATTCCACTAGCTCCCCTGAGCAAGCTGGGGCAGGCCCAGACTGGGAAGGAGGGAGGAGGGCTGGGGCCTACCCAAGCACTCGGAGAAAGTGGAGCTTTCTGGAAAATGCCTTGTTTCTCTAGCTCTATGGCCTACGGAATGCCAGAGGCCTGTAATAGAGAAGTGCAAATACTGACCAGTGTTTACCATGTATAGACAAAAATAAGAATTTTAACCATCTCGTCAAATATTGCTTTAAAAAATTATGATAGGATGTCCAGTGGGTAAAAAGTTGCTCTGTGAACCGAAAGGTTGAGTCGTCTAAACCCACCAGTTGCTCTGAGTGAAAATGATGGGTAATCTCTTCCCATGCAATTTCTAGCACCTAAAAATCCACCAGAGAGTCAGTGCTGGGTTATTTCTACCTCAACAGCAATGAATAGCAGTAAGAGTAACAGTTATAATTCATATGTGTTGAGTTTACGATTCGTCAACTACTTTACTAAGGGATTTAGTATATAATCTTATTTCTCTCTCCCCAAAGCTATCTGGGCCAGGACATTTTAATGTTGTTATTTTAAAGATTGGAAACTTGAAGATGTAGTTTCTTGCCCAACATCTCATAGTCTTTTAACTGTAACAGGACATTGGGACACAAACTCAGACTGTTTGATACTAGAAACTCATTCATCGCCAGTACTGCCTTTTCCTCTGTGTCTTCAAAGGAGGATTCTTTTACATCCCTAGTTTAAACTCATCCATATTTTTGTTCCCATGAAGCACTTGCTGTTCTTTGGCCAAGAAAAGCCATGAAGAGTTCATTCTACCAATTACAATTCTTTATACCAAACAATGGGTTTGGTATGAAACCCATTTTAACATTAAAAAGTGAGTTGTTCACAATCGAATGGATTGAGAAATTGTAGTACATTCACATGATACAATACTATGCAGCATGCAGGAGCAATTATTTTGAAAATCACTGTATAACTTAGGAGGGACTGGAGAGCACTATGTTAAGTGAACTAACTCAGTCCCTTAAGGACAAATAGTATATAAGACCAATATTGTAGAAATAAAAAGATAACTAGCAAAACATGTATGAGGACCCAAGGTGGGAAGGATAGGAGCTGAGAGGTGAGGATGGGCAGGGGGTTATCATAAGGTCACACAATTTGATGGGTAGGGAAAGGATGGGTAAAGGAAATGGGAAACATCCAGTGTGAAAACAATGTATACAAACTCTGTAAGAAAACCTGTATAAAATAAAAAATTTATTTATAAAAAAAAAGAGTTGTTTCTTTAATTTTGTGCACCGTTCCCCCCTCAACAGATGTTCAGCATACACACTGTCGTTACACTCAACTTGTATGTTGTTGTTGTTGTTGTTGGTAGGTGCCATTGAGTTGGCTGTAATCCATAAAGACCCTACATACAACAAAAAGAACAAAGGCCTACCTAGTTCTGAGCAGTTCTCACAATCTTTGCTGTGCTTAAGCCTGTATTGCAGACACTGTATTCATCCATCTCCATCAGCAGCTTCATCTTTTCTGCTGACCTTCTATTTTTCCAAGTATGACGTCCCTCTCTAGGGACAGGTTCTCCTGATAACTACCCAAAGATGTGAAGTATGTAGTAGTAAAAGTACACAGTATGTGGAATACTACACTGCACTGAAAAACAAAGAACTAATGAAATATTATACCAAATGGGTGACCATTATGCTGAGTGAAATATCTCAGTCACAAAAGGACAAGTACTGCATAGTGCCACTGTTGTAAAACGGGACTGACATTGGAGTTGAAGGAAGGGGATACATTATGCATACTGTATTGAAACAGAAGAGGGAGAGAACTTTTTAAAAGGGATATATCATTAGGTATTATTGTCATGACAGGAGTCCAGAACGAAGGCTGCATAGCAGAGTGGACTTGAGGGGAAGGATTGTGTAACAATGGAAGAATTTTTCTTTTACTTTTCAAAGAGAAGAGTGAACTGGGGGTTGGGGGGGAGTGGTGGGCAGGGAGAAAAGTGTAACAATGAATGATGGGAAATCCAAAGTCTCTGAAAATTTTCATTAAAATTAATAGTAATTTTAAAAAGGAAGAAAAAGAGAAGGGAAAAATAAAATGAGGAAAGTCCACAGTATGTGAAAGCATATGTTAATGTCTAACATAAGAGTGTGAGACAGCCTTACAATCCACACTTCTAAAGCACACTCTGGCTGTATTTCTTCCAAGACAGATTTGTTTGCCCTTCCAGAAGTACACGGTAGGTTAGTGTTCTTTGCTAACGCCACAATTGAAAGGCATCAATTCTTGTGTCTTCCTTGGGCATTGTCCAACTTTCGTGTACACACGAAGCAACTGAAAATCCCATAGCTTGGACAAGTGCAGCTCAGACTTCAAATCCACATCTTTCCTCAACACTTGTCAGCAGAGCAGCTAGTTACAAATTGACTTGCTTGGCAACGACTTTTCTTTTCTTGCCTTTTGTTTGGTTTTGTTGTTTTGTCTTTCTTCTCTTGGAGGAGTCTAATCCTAAAACATTACATTTCTAATTTGTGAAGTCTGAACTAAAGAATTATTAATAGCATTTTACAAATATGACTCGTATCAAGTTGCCAGTTAAGGGAAAGACATTAGCACAAAACTAGATAAGGAATAAAATGGAATAGTCATCTGAAATCCCAGTGTTTGGTCAATATCTGGAATTTTGTTTTTTATTATTGTATCTTTGTTTATAGTGTGTATTTAAAAAAGAGGGTGTTGTTAGGGAGTTCTGATGGCCTTAGTGGCAAGAAGGTGCACTGCAATCCCAGAGGAGTGTGGTTCGAATTCACCAGATGCTGGGGAAAGAGGGACAATCTCCTCCAGTATCAGTCAGATCCAATCTGACAGTACACACACAGAAATTAATAAAAAAAAATTTTTAAAAGAGGATGTTGTAGTTGTTGTTTATTGCCTTCGAGTCGAGCACGACTCATAGTGACCCTATGAACAAAAGGCCTGAAGCCTTTCTATAATTAATCATCAAGAAAGAAGATACACTTCCTAATATTTTGTTAAAGAAAAGATTACTAACTCCAACTCAAGATCGTTATAGAATATCCTAAGAATCGTATTCATCCAATTAACCTGTTAGTTATAAATCATTCACTCTCGAAGCATAGATGTGTACATACAGTCAGAGAAAATCTATCAGAGGAGAAAATCAATTTAGCAATGGGAACATACTATCTTACATTTGATAGAGAGCAAATGCCAAAATAAGATAAGGGAGGTAAGGAGAATTTCAAAAACCTCTTTGTTAGAGCTTTTCACCTTTATTACTAATGTACAAGGACTCCTCTCTCACCTCCTAAGCTCTTGCCAATGCCAAGACCTCCACTGCAGCAACTGGAAAGCTATTATCTTGCTCTTAAACAGACAATAACCCTCTGCACAGTTCAGAGTTTGGCAAAGCCTTGAATTCAGAAGCACTCAACACATTCTGAAGCAGTAATATTTTAATTCTTGCTTTTTAAAAAACACAAGGAGGTTTTCAGTCCAACTTGGCAACATTGAGCCATTCAGTTGACCTGGAAATTCTTCAGTTCCCCTGTTAGAGTTCTTCATGTACAAATTCAGGTGCCAAAACTTTAACTGAGCCATAAGACTACCGCTTAACTGCCTCCTTTGCCTACCAGTGTCATTGAGATACAGCTACGATGCTTAGAGATACTTAAGGGAAAAGGATTGTCAAACCACATGCTACAAAGTGACTGCGACATGTCTGATTCTTAGTCTGTAGCTTTCTCACCCAGAAAAGCATTTGAATCCATCAAATGGACCAAATAAACCAGGAGTTTAACTCAAGATTTGTAGTGTGTTACAATAATCCATAGACCTCGGATGACCATAAACTGACTTTGCCTGGGATAGTCTTGCTGTTTGACTTTTGTTAAAGTGTAAAGAACAGCAATGCTCGCTTTCACTCTAGTTGTTCTAGTTTTAATAAGTACCCGGTGAATCATTCTCTTTAAATTTATAAAACACAAAAATATCCAAGAGGATAAACATCTTAAATAAAAATACACATTCTCATAAGCTTCATAACTCATCTCACCACCCTCCTGGCAGTTACTGGCAATTCCAGTGTTGAAACAGAAAGTCAAAACCTAGTATACCTCTCCCACCTGTCACTCATTACCTTATTGCCACTTAGTGGGAACCCTGAGCCTTCAGGTTGTTTTCAGATGCTGCAAATCACACAGGAGGAGATTGCCCGTCTTTCTCCTATGGAGCAACTCATGAAGTCAAGCCATCTGCCTTTGTGTTGGCAATGAAACTCCTAGCCACTAGATCATTAGAACTCTAACACAGAAGCTACAAAATTATAATTTTATAAAATGGAAAATATCAAATCACAAGACCTGTTGGTCATTCATATAATTCCAAAATAGTTATTGTATAACTTCCCTTTACAAGCACTGTCTTGGATTCTGGGATCCATAACGAAGCATTCTACTCAAGAAGCATCTACCATCTTGTGCAAATTTAAGATAGTGTGATCAGTGGTATAATTAACACTCTGTGAGTATACAAAGGGCCAACCAATCAAGCCTCAAGAAACTTAGGCAGTTGTTACATTGTTCCTACTCTCAAAAAAAAAAAAAAGTATGTTGGAGGACTAACACATAAGACCCAGGAAAGAGATCTTGTTTGAAAACAAGATCTTTGCAGACATTAGTTAACATGAAAATGTATCAGAATCAGATAAATCAGCATTTTAAGTGGTGTCCTTACAAAACGGAAGAAATAAATAGTCTGAAGGTCAATGAACTCATGAAGGTAAAGGCAGACTGAAACATTTCCAAGGTAAGGAATGTTAAAGACTGCCAAAAATTGCTGGCTGTCAATAGAAATTAGGAGAAGAGCATGGGACAGGTTCTGTGTCAGAGTTCTCAGCAAGAGCCACCATGGCAAACACCCTGATTTCAGACTTTCAGCCTCAGAATTCTTTTCTTAGAGTTGTTTTTTATTTTTGTTTTCTTAATTCACCTAGTTTGTTATGAAAGTCCCAGGAAACAGTTCAAGCTGCTTCTTAGAAAACATAGCATATACCTTACTATACGGAATTCATTACTAAAAATAAGATAGAGGAAGATTCTTTCTACATTTTAAGGCACAAGCATACTTTAGGATTATTACAGATTCTGTTCCAAACTAACACGATAAAAAAAAAACTATCACAGGAGGTTTTCTAATTGTTTCTCAATACACATAAAAATTATGTTGTTTACACTGTGCTATTGTCTGTGTGAAACAGGAGTAGGAAAAATCCTAGATTATTTTGAGAATTATCAAAATGTGACCAAGAAAAATGAAGAGAGCACAGCACATGGCATTGGGAAAAAGGGGCTGACAGACTTGTTTGATGCAGGGTGTCCACAACTTTCAGTTTGTTAAAACATATCACATTGCTGTACCTAAGGTCAAGGACTGCAGCCTTCAATATGGATTGAGGCTCAATATCAAGAAAACAAAGATTCTCACCACTGCACCAATTGGCAGCATCAAGATAGATGGGGAAGAGATTGAGATTGTTAACAGCTTTAGTTTGCTTGGCTCCACAATCAACATTCTTGGCACCAGCAGCCAAGAAATTAAAAGATGTATTTTGATGGGAAAGCCTGTTGTTTAGGACCTCTCCAAAGTACTGAAGAACAATGACGTCACTCTGGAGACTAAGGTATGTCTTTGCAATCACTTGCTATGCATCAGAAAGCTGTACAATGACAAGGGATGATAGAAGGAGAACAGATGCCTTTGAGCTGTGGTGTTGGAGAAGAGTATTGAATGTACCATGGACTGCTAGGAGAACAAACAGGTTCGTCCTAGAGAGGGTTAAACCAGACTGCTCCCTGGAGGCAAGGATTCTGAAGCATCATCTGACATACTATTGACATATTGCGAGGAGGGACCAGTCCTTGGAGAAGGACGTCATGCTTGGGAGGGTGGAAGGACAGCGCAGAAGAGGAAAACCCTCAATTAGATGGATTGATTCAGTGACTGGGGTGATGGAAGTAGATGTGTCTGAGACAGTGAGATTGGTACAGGACAGAGCGGGGTTTAGGGCTTTTGTACACAGGGTTGCTATGAGTCACAGGTGATTCGATGGCACAACAACAGCAAACAACATGAGGTGCAATAAAGCAGAATGAAATCAAAGTAGGCCTATAACAGGTTTTGTTAAGGGAGCTGGAAATATTTAGCATTATTGGAATTTAGATGGGAAAAGTAAGTGAGAAGATAGGAAGTAGGAAAGAAAGAGGAACAGAGAAGGCTGCACACACTGAGTCAAGAAGTTTCAACTTCACACTAAGGTGACAGAAAAGCCTACCTGAGCTGAAAGTAAAACAGTAATTTGACAAGATTTGATTTTAGAATGGTCACTTTGACTATAATATTATGACAACACAAAATCATGGAATATGTTTTGTTCCTCATGACAGAAAGGGGCATCACTTTTATATTTTATGTGAAGGTATTGAATAGTTGGTGGAGAACATTCTCCGTGGTAAAGTCAACTGTGACTCAGTATTATTAACAATCTGGGTTCAGTGCCTAATTCCAGGGCTTAATTCTCTGATAACTTTGGTCAAACCACACTGGCTGACTGGAACCTCAATTTCTCTGTCTATAAAACATGAACTGCTGATTCACCTTTCTTACAGAGGGATGTGAGGAACTTTTAATGAAACGCAGCCAACTTAAGGGGGAAATGGTACAGAAATGCTTGCTAAGTCCACCTAACAGCCAGGAAGGATGAAAGGAGCTTGTCAGATGTTCAAGTGTACAGTGTAAGAGTTTCAACCCTGAGATTTAAAGATCTGGAGGCTCATTTCCACGAGTGCCGTCGGCTCCAGCTCAATCTGGGCCTCGGTTACAGCCTTACTTGCCAATTAAAACATCAGACAATCTGAAGTCATCCTCACTTTAAAGTGTATCCTGGTATCTAGACTGGGGCTCATTTTAATAAGAGCACTTCTATGAGTCAGTTAATTTGGCTTGCAATAACAACAACAACAGTATAGAGAGAGCTGGCCTAGTGGACAGAAAGTGATGCTACCAAGCCAAAGGTGGGGACTTTAATCCATGACCCTCAGGCCTGGTTTTAATTGATTTTGGTCAAACATTCTTCTAGGTCATACAGCCCTGGTCTGTCCATTTGCTGTACAGAGGTAACTTATGGTTGCTGTGAAGCTGAACACTGTGACACTGATGTGTCAAATGTGATAATGGTTACCCATGGTAGACAGTGTTGGGTGGAGCTCCCCAATTAAAACAAGCTTGGAAGCAGGAGTGGCATCCACTTCCGAAATAGCTTGCCTCTGGAAACCCTATGAACCTGGAAAAAGGGTGAAAGTTATACAAGTGTTCAGGTCTTTCGTTCATAGGGTCACTATGAGTCACCTACAACTCGACGGCACTAACAACAACAACATTGTGAAGCTATGCCCTGTTGTTGCTGTGGTTGTTGTTGTGAAGACACTGTTGAAGCGGTTCTGATGCACAGCAACTCTACACCCAACAGAACAAAACACAACCCAGTGCTTCACAGTTATTGCTGTCTTTGAGCCCATGGCTGCAGTCACTTCCCATCCAGCTCATTGACGGTCTTCCTCATTTGTGATAACCTTCTATTTTTAAAAGCATGTTGTCTTTGTTCTTACACTGGTCTCTCCTGATAACGTGTTGAAAGATTGTGGAATGAAATCTCACCATCCACGCTTATAAAGAGCTGAGCTTCCTGAACAGATTTGTTCATTCTTCTCACAGCTGACTGGCCGACTGACTGGATGAGTTCCTTATTTCTTCCCATTCCTCAAAAAAGGTGACTGCTGGAATGTGGAAAATTATTGAACCGTATCATTAATATCACATGCAAGAAAATACTGCTGAAAATCTTCCAAACATTAGATCGTCCAAAAATGACATTGACTGGGAGCTACCAGAAGATCAAGCTGGCTTTAGAAGAGGCTGTGGAAGTAGAGACATCATCGCTGATGTCAGATGGATCCTGGCTAAAAGTAGAGAGTATCAGAAGAACGTTTGCGTTTTATTGACTATGCAAAGGCATTTGACTGTGTAGATCCCCAAAAAACTATGGCTAACAGTGAGAGATATAGAAATCCCAGGACCCTTAATAGTGCTCAGGAGAAATCTGCACCTAGACTGAGAAGCTGTTATACAAACGGAACAAGGGAATGCTGTTGCTGTTGTTGTTAAGTGTCATTGAGTCATAGATGACTCATAGTGACCTTATGAACAAAAGTCTTCAACATTTGCGTGACTTTCATCCTTTTCTCCAGGCTCGTAGGGTTTCTGGATGCAAGCTATTTAGGGAAGTGGATGCCACTCCTGCTTCCAAGCTTGTTTTAATTGGGGAGCTCCACCAAACACTGTCCACCATGGGTAACCATTATCCCATTTGACACATCAGTGTCACAGTGTTCATCTTCACAGCAACCACAAGTTACCTCTGTACAGCAAGTGGACAGACCATATGACCTAGAAGAATGTTTGACCAGAAACAAATAAAAACAGGCCTGAGTGCCACAGATTAGAGTGATCCACCTTTGGCTTGGAAGCATCACTTTCTGTCCACTAGGCCAACTGGTTTCTCTCTATGTTGTTAAATGTCATCGAGTCGTAGATGACTCATAATGATCCTGTGAACAAAAGTCCTCAACATTTGCATGACTTTCATCATTTCTCCAAGGGGATGCTCTATGGTTTAAAATGGGGAAGGGTGCATGTCAGAGGGTATCTTTCTCCATATTAATTCAATCTGTATTCAGAGAAAATAATTTGTGAAGCTGTACTCAATAAAGAAGAATGTGACAACAGGATTGGAGGAAGACTCCTCAACAACCTGTAATATGCTGATGGCACACTTACTTGCTGAAGAGGATCAGAAACACTTTTAGCAGAAGAGCCATCTTAACATAAAGAAGACAATGTTCCTTACCACTGGGCCGGTGGGTAACATCATTATAGATGGAGAAAAGATTGAAAATAGCTAATGATGTTTTCTTACTTTGATTCTCACTCAACATCCTTGGTATCAACAGTCAAGTAATAAGGAGAGGTATTGCTTTGAGCAAGTCCACTGTCAGGGGTTGCTCCAAAATCCTCAAGAGCAGTGCTATCAGTTCGAGAACTAAGGTGCACATGATTCAGGCCATAGTTTTTTCAATTACATGCTGTGCTATGCACCTGAAAGTTGGACAATGAATTAGAATGACAGAAGAATTGATGCTTTTGAGCTGTGGGGTTGGCAAAGGGAAGTGAACATCCCACGGACTGCAAAAAAAACCTTACAGGTCTGTCTTGGAAACGGTGCTGCCAGCGTGCTCCTTGGAAGCAAAGATGACAAAGTTTCATCTCTCATGTACTTTGGACATATTGCTAAGAGAGGCTTTTTCTTGGAAAAGGATATTATTCTTAGACGGATGGAGGGTCAGCAAAAGAGAGGAAGAACCCCCCCACACACACAATGGATGGATATGGTGACTGCAGCAATGGGCGCAAGTGTATCAGAGACACTGAGGACGGGACAGGATTGGTGGGATTCAGGTCTGTTGTATATAGGGTCATTATGACTTGTACTTGGCTTGGTGGCACTTAACAACAATTGCCAATCCATAGAATATTCCGTATTCCCTGGCCCTGGCTTCCAACCTGTTAGCATCAACTGACCAGAGTCTGTGAATTTTCCACTCTGAGCCCACCTGAACAGCCCTGATCCCAGCTTTTGTATCCCCTGAGAACACTAAGAAGAATGTCCCTGCATCAGTTTTTGCTTGAGCCAATCACCAGCCACGCCTGGGATGGGGTTCACACTTAGATAGCCCTGAGCCCCAATAATCACGAAGCTCATGAGCTCAAGGAACACAACCGACACATCACAGGCATTGACTGGGCCCCCAAGGGCCAGGGCATGGTCGTCTGTGGGGCAGACTGTCTGGAGTCAGAGGGATGGCGTCTGGAAGCGCACGCTGGTGATCCCGCGGGTCAGCTGGGCCCCCACGTCAGTGGTCACCCCTGGGGAACAAATTAGCCATGGGCAGCGGGCATGGCTCATCTCCACCTGCTACTTTGGGTCCGAAAACGACTGGTGGGTCAGCAAGCACTTTGAGAAGCCTGCCCACTCCCCGGTCCTTGGCTTGGCCTGACATCCCAACAATGTCCTGCTGGCAGCAACCTGCTGTGCTAACTTCAGGCGCAGGAGGTTTTCTGCCTACACTAAAGAAGTGGACGAAAAGCCAGCCAGTGTGCCATGGGGCAGCAAGATGCCTTTTGGTCCAGCTGATGTCTGAGTTTGGTGGCAGTGGCACCGGGCGGGGTTTGGGGCACCATGTCCAGAGCAGACACCTCCAAAAGCGTGCAGGTCTCCCCACTCTGAAGATGGAGGTCCTGACCCTCCTAAACATGTCATTTGTGTGGGACAACAGCGTCCTGGCCACTGGCCCTGACTGCTGCCCGATGCTCTTCAACTATGATGACCGTGGCCTCTGGACCTTCGTCTCCAAACTGGACATTGCGAAGCAGAGCATCCAGCGCGACATAGACAAGCAGGGTCCCACCAGGGACTGTGACACGGCCTGGGAGATGCTGTACCAGGATAGTGTCACTCAGGTGTCCATGTACGGAATAGACGAGCAAGACCGCTGTAAAGTCTGGCATCGATGGAGCCGTGACCACTGGGGATTTCAAGACCTTGGAGTCTTCCATCCAGGGCCTCGCAATAATGTGAAGCTGAGCGAACCTCGGAGACTGAGCCCGCAGGTCCAGCCACAGCTGCCTGCCTCCCCCCACAAGAAACCTGAAAACACAGGCCATGCAGATGCTCCTGTGTGTGCGCACGTGTGAGAGAGAATAGAATTGTGAAAGTGTTGACATTTTTAAAGCAGTAATGATTCCCCCACCCCCACTTTGGTTTCATTCCATTTTTGACCAAAGCTTCTCTTTAAACAATTGATACTGGAAAATTACCATATTAACCTAAAGGAAGAGGGACAGGTATGTAAATCGTCAGCTAGAAAATTGAATAAAAATGTTAAATAGGAAAAAAAAGAATATTCAATATTCTTTGCCAACACCTTAATTAAATATATCAAGTCTTCTTCTGTTTTCCTTACTCATTATCTAAGACTTAAAGATGTTATTGTTGTTGTTATCTGCCATCAACTCACCTGAGACTCATAGTAGTCCTATATACAATAGCTCTGAACTGTGTCCTATCTTGAACCAATTTCACTGTGTCCAAAACACCTACTCCCATTACCCCAGTTACTGAGTCAATCCATCTCAACCAGCTTCTTCCTCTCTTATGCTGTCCCTCCACCCTTCCAGGCATGATTTTTTTTTTCTTTTCTCCAAGGACTGATCCCTCCTGGTCACATGCCCAAAGTATGTGAGATAAAGCTTCAAAATCCTTGCCTCCAAGGAGCAGCTCAGTGTTACCCTCTCCAGGACAGACCTGTTTGTTTTCTTGGCAGTCCATGGTGTGTTCAATACTCATCTCCAGCACCACAACTCAAAGGCATTGATTCTTTTTCTAACATACTTAGTCACTTTCCAGCTCTCAGATGCATAGCCAGTAATTGCAAAGACCATGGTTTGGATTGAGTGCACCTTAGTCTTTAGACTGACATCATTGCTTTTTAGTACTCTGGAGAGGTCCCTGATAACAGATTTTCCCCTGCAATTCATTTTTTTGATGTCCTGACTGCTGATGTCAAGAGGTTGATTGTGGAGCCAATTAAGCTGAGATTGTTAATAACCTCAGTCTCTTCTCCATCTATCATGATGCTGCCAATTGGCCCAGTGGTGAGAATCTTTGTTTTCTTGATGTTAACTTAATCCATATTGAAGACTGCAATCCTTGACCTTCAGCAGCAAATGCCTCAGGTCCTCCTCAGTTTCAGCAAGCCAGATTGTGTCATCTGCATAACGTAACGCAGGTTGTTGATGAGTCTTCCTTCAAACTTGATGCCACATTCCTCCTACTAGAGTCCAGCCTCAGGAATGTTTCCCCCCCCCCATATAGATTGAAAAGATATGGAGATAGAAAAAAGTTTTATTCAAGCAATTTTAAAAATAAAGAATTGGCTGTGAAATAAGCGTGAATTATTACCAAATCTCTCCATTTCCCTCTTCAAATACTGCCAAAGATCGATCTTTTCATAAATAAGCCATCAATAATAACAAGGACTGTTTCTTGAGAGCTTATTATAGACAAGGAAATATTCTAAGTGTTTTGTAAGCATTTCATTAGTCCCTCACATCAGAGGGTTTTCACCATTTCCAATGACATTTCAACTTTCAATATTTAAGTTTGGAGAGGTGAGACTATGCCCACATTGGCAGCAGTTGGCTTGACATAGAACCCAGGCTGATAGAGATCTAGAGTTATGTTTGAATCGTCTACACTAATCTGGTAAAAACTATTAAAAGGTTTATAATGCCATTGCCTTCCTGCCGGGCACCTGCCCACGCCTACCCAACCCTGCTACTCATATCATCACTGGCATGTGATGTTGCTGCTTCCAAACTATGAGTCAGTCAAGATAGGAAGCTTCATTTATTTTAGTGGATATGTGTCAGTGACACTATTTTTATAAAGTGCATCATGACAAGTTGCACATCACACAAAATCCCTGCACTGAGTTGTGCCAGCATGACCCCAAAAGGGAGTAGCCCATCCCATGTACACCACCGTGAGTCACTTAGAGCAGCTGGGGGGCTCATGCCAGTTCATGCCACAATGATGATGAAAAGTCCACAGACTTTACTGAGAAACACCTCCAAGGGCAATGAACATCAATATCATTAAGACAAAACCTGGGGCATCAATTGGTAAGATGGGTAGTTTCTTCTTGCCATGTCATAGACCAAAACAATGGGCTGTGATGGTCACCCCAACAGTATGATAGGTTTTAAAACAAAAGGTTTTTTAAAAAAATCTCAGAAATCCCAGAAACACACAATTCAAATTCATTCTAAAGTATCTTTTTTATTGTTTTAAAATTTGGAATAAGATTGTGAGGATGATTCTGGATACAGGAGTGTCTCATTCTGCTGTATGTACCTAAGGTCACTATGTTATCAGAGTGACACAGGATACAGAATAGTTTCATTCTGTGGTATGCATAGTTTAATTGAGTCAGAGGTGACCCAATAGTACCTACCAACACAATTTGATAGCATTCATAGATCAATAGTAATTCATTACATAAAATACAATGTCTATAAAGAACTGTATAAAACCCCATGTACATAAAGGAAACACACATAAATGAAAACTTGTATAAAACACAATGTATATGCATGAAACACAAGGTGTTTGAATGATTAAAAACCAATAAAAAGATGGAAAAAGGATAAAACTGAGAATAATAGTTGTTATTGTTGTTGTTGTTGCTGCTGCTGCTATTGTTGATTGCCATGGAGTAAAGGTTGACTCACAGCGACTCTATGAGCAAAAGACCTAATGTCTTTCCATAGCTATCGAGAATAATTGTACATGTATACAAATTCATAGGTTCACACTTCGTATGTGCTCTGAGAGTACTGAACTGCCCACGGTGTGTTCCCAATAAGAGGTAAACCGAGACTGAAGAAGGCAGGGGCATTTCAGAGACAAGCTTGTGGGTTACACAGTAATGCAGGCAGCTAGGAGACCTGCACCAAACCCTGGACCGAATCTGGATAGAAGATGGTACATGAAAGGTCTGATTGGTTTCAAGACCAAGAACAGAGGCCATTTGTTATTCTTTTACTAAGTACTGCTCAGAGAGTAGAGGGATCAACTCTCTCTAGTACCTGGAATAGATGAGGCAAGAAGATAATGATATTGTTGTTGGACACCATAGAGTCAATTTCACAAAGTCCCATTTCACAATGATCCCATTTGCCAAAGTCAAACTGCCCTTTAGGATTTTTTTGGCTGTAATCTTTACCCAAGCTTTATCATCAGGTCTTTCTCTCACAGAGCTACTGGGTGGAATAAAACCAACAGAATTTTGATAACTAGCCAAGCACTTACCCACTGGCTCTTTAATAAGAGTGTAAACGGCAAATAATCTGGCAGAAGGACCTTAGAAAGGCCCATGAATACATGATGACATGGAAGCAAAAATTTGCCACATGGTAGAGGAGAACAAACCATGAGATGAGAGAGAGGAACCCAGTGAGTCCTTACAGAAGCCGGGACTATAAGTGAATGGCAGGAAATCTGGTTAATGGCATTCCCACTGCTATATAAGCACCCAGGAGCCATGGACAGTATCTTGTGAATTGGAGAGAAGATATTGAATTACCTTAAAATCACGTTAAGCAAAATGACATAATAAGAAGCCTGAGATAAAAGTAAATCTAGCTCAGCAACAAGAAATTACATTTTTACACAACTTTCTATAGGAAAAGACTTAGGGTTTCATTGTTTACTGAAAAGATTTTGGTACTTTTTGATTGAAGGTGGGAGGTACTAGCTTCTTACAACATTCACATGAGTTAAGTTCCTCTGTTCAGGTGATCAGGGATTGAGCTTTAAAACAAAATTTTCCTACCTGTCTGATTCCAGACTCCTAGCTCAGTTTATGTCAAGGGTTTTTTTTGTTTTGTTTTGTTTTGATACTTTCAAGGTTAGGTGGTTGTTGTTATGTGCCGTTGTGTTGCTCGCAACTCATAGTGACCCCATGTACAAGAGCCCTAAACCCTGCTCTATCCTGTGCCAACCTTGCCGCCTCTGACACACTCACTCCCACCACCCCAATCACAGAATCGACCCATCTCATTGAGGGTTAGAAAACAGATTAATGAGCTATTATAATCTCAACTATTTGAGAGATTATTTGATTAAACTATTTTATGTTACACAGCTAAAATAAAACAGAGATCTAAGGTGGATGATAAATTGGGTATGTGTTGGTTGATTTTATGTGTCAATTTGACTAGAGAATGGTTCACAATAGTTTGGCAAATACTAGTCTACTTGCTGTCCCATAATGTATTCTTTTTAAAACTGTAATGTAATTACCTTCCACAATGTAATCTAATGTTGTTGTTGTTTACCATTGAGTTGGAACTGACCCATAGCTGACCCTCTGTTGGGTCAGAGGCAGTTAATCACATAGGAGGAGATTGTTCATCCTTCTCCCGTAGAGCAGCTGGTGGACTTGAACCATGTGCCTTTGGGATTGCAATGCACCTTCCTGCCACTAGGCCACCAAAGCTCCCTAATCTAATATACCATAGTCAAATAATCACTTGAAAAAAATTGTTTCCCCAAAGCATATTCTACTTGCAAAATATAAATTGATATTTTGGCCGAGCTTTACTCTCGATTCTTCCTTTCTCCTGATCATGGGCCACAAGGCTATTATGGATTTTGAACTTACAATCGTTTCTGTGTGACTATAGTCAGTTCTGGCATAGTGACCCTACAGAACAGAGGAGAACTGCCCCTTCGGGTCCCGAAAGTTACTATCTTCTCGGAAGCAGACTGCTACATCTTTCTCCATTCAGGAGCTGGTAAATTGAACAACTGACGTTTCAGTTAACAGCCAAGGGCTTAATTACTTTATCATCAAAGCTCCTTTTTTGGACTTGCAAGCCACTCACAATACCATGACTTAATTCTATGATGTGTGATATATATATATATATATATATATATATCTATATATCATGTATATACATATACATATATATGTATTTCTATATATCATGCCTAATTAAAATACGTATTGAGTTTCTTAACGTATCGAGTCACATGTGGTTCATTTCTCATTAAGACCATAAAGTATGTTATTGGAATGGAAGTGGTTTCTTAATTTCACCTTCATTATTGATTTTTAATTTTCTACTATAATAATTGAGCTGATGTTCCTAGCACCATTAACAACCGCAGTGATGAGTCTAGAACACTCTAGTAAACTCGGCTACCTCTCTTTTCCTGTTTATTGTTCATGATATTGTTAGTTGTCATCAAATTGGCTCCAGCTTATGGAGACGATATGTATAATAGGTTGAATTATTGTCCTGTTCTTGGCCACATTTATGATCTTTGATCATAACCATGGTAATGGGTCTTTTGCCAGCCCATCTTACTGAAGGCTTCCCTTTGGGGCTCGAGCATGTCAGAGATCAGGAAGATGGTCACAGGCTAGGGTCAAGTTCCGGGCTGTTGTTTCTAAGGTCACGATGAGTTAATGAACTAGATGACACACAACAATTTTACCAACCATGATGTTCTTTTCTAGCACTAGGTCTTACTTGGTGATGTGCCCAAACCTCAGTTAAAATAACCTTCTCTCTACATATCTTTGTTGGGGAGGGGGGAAAAGAAACCCAGGCACCAGTCTGTCCAGACAGCCTTCCCTGAGGCCCCAAGGGTGTCCTGGGACTTAAAGTGTGGTGGATCCTAATCTTTATTTCCGGGCATCCAGTGATCTCATCCCAAATGCCACTGCCCCTGTCTGGGCCTCTGCTTTCCTGTCTGCCAAGTAAGAAGTTTCTACCTCCTAAACTCACATGGTACTGTAAGGTAATGAACGCAATTGGCAAACAGAAGTGTTTCTCAATCTCAACAAGCATGCCAAAACAGTGGCAGGAAACCACATGTCTTTGAAAACAAAGTTTAAAAAAAAACCAACAAAACCTTAAAGGTCAAGAATTACAGCTTTGATTGCCACTTGCTTTTGCCTTTGCTTTCTCAAAGGTTGATGACATTGAAGAAACTAGAAGCTTTGCAACCTGACAAATTGAAATTCTAATCCCTAAACTATGCTCTCCGTCAGCCAGGGATTGAGTATCACTCAGGTTGTATCATCCGTTATTTCAAATACTTCCTCTATCTTGACACACTCAGAAAATTCTCCACAGGCAACCTCGTCTGTGCCTATAGCCTTTATAACTACCTCTTCTACATCAATGCCTCAAATTTCAATGTCCACACCAGTTCTCTCATCTAAACACCAGACATACTTATCCAGGCTTTTCACATATTTCATGTTTAAAATATATCTGACAGGATATACAAATCCAATGTTATAAACCTTCACCTCAAGTCTAACCACCTTCCGTCTTGTATTGCACACCTCAGAAATAGTGTAGGTTCAATTCCAGACTATCACAAGAATATGAATATCACAAAAATCAAACCGAGTGTGGGGCCCTGGTGCATATGTTTGTTATTGTTGTTTTGTTATGTGCCATCAAGTCACCTGTAACTTATAGTAGCCCTATGTACAACAGCTCTGAACTCTAGCCGTCTCACTCACTCCGACACTTAACCCATATTTACACCCTACTGCAGACATTTATGAGAAGCTCTGATGCTGTAGTATGTTATGTGTTGCGCTATTAATTTAAAGGTCAAGTCCACCAGCTGCCCCACAGGAGAAAGGTGGGCAATCTCCTTTACAAAGATTTACGACCTCAGAAAGCTGATGAAGAGACATCACGAGTCAGAATCAACTAGAAGACAGTGGGTTTAGTAGTCTATTAAGTGGACAATAGCACTATCTAAAAAGTTTAAAATATTGTGAAGATTGTTCAAATACATGGCTATGAAGCGAACATACACAGTTGGAAAAAAATGATACCACTAGATTGCTGGAGGCTTAGTGGTAAGGAGTTGTTGTGTTGCCAACCCAGAAAGGCATGTGGTTTAAAGCCACCAGCAGCTCCACAGAAGAAAGATAGGCAATCTCCTTCTGTCCAATCTACTGCCTCTGAAAACCCACTGGAAGGTCATTGCTATGTATCAGTTCTCACTCAATGGTACACAACAACAGATTTGTTAGATACAGGGTCCCCATAAACCTCCAATTGGTAAAACAAAGAGAAGCTTAATGGGAAAATGTTGTATACCTGTACAGAAAATCCTATTGTCAAAGAAAATTTAAATAAAATGTCAATAGTTTTCTATCAATTACTTTATCTCCATGTCCATCAACGCCTTTCAACTAGAACCTCCTAACTAGCTTTCTAAGCTATTCCATTTTCATTGTTATCCCACCACCCTATTCTTCTTGTTTTCACAAGAAATCAAGTATAATTCATAGCTACCCCATGGACAGACCTGAAATCTGTTCTCTCCTGTGCCATCCTCCTCATCTCTGACACACATGAGTCTGTTACTGCACTCAGCATGTCAATCCATCTCACTGGGGGTCTTCTCCTCTTTTATTGGCCCTCCACCTTTCTAAATATAGAAGAAACAGCCTTCCTGCCAACATGGCTGAAGTGTGAGAGATGAAGCTTCACAATCTTTGCCTCCACGGAGGATTCTGGTTGCACTTTTTCTAAGACATATCTTGGTTCTTTTGGCCCATTCAACGGATATTCAGTACTCTTCTCCAATACCACATTTCAAAGGCTCTATTTCTTTTCCTGTTAACCTTGATCATTTTCCAGCTCTCAGATTCCTAGCAAGTTAACAAAATAACCATGGCCAGAATCAGGTGCATCTTAGTCTTCAAACTGACATCATTATACTGCAGAATTTTAAATAGGTCTTTGACAATAGACTTGCCCAAAACAATGTGTCTCCTGATTTCCTGACTACTGGTACCAGGCTGTTGACGGTGGATCTGAGTAAGCTGAAATCATTGACAATTTCAATCTTTTCTCCATCTATCATGATGTTGCCAATTGACCCAGTGGTAAGGATCTTTGTTTTCTTGATATTGATCACTATCCTTACACTAGTTCAACTCTTTTCATCTCTTAACAGGGCTATTGCATTAGGCTAGTTTGCTTAACTTCACATATCTTACTAGCTTCTGACCCACAATTCACATCAGAGCAGAGTAATCACATCATTCATGTGTCAAACCATTGTAATGGTCCATTCTATTTTGAGACACAGAAATCCTTAAATGGTCTGTAAGGTCCTGCATGAGATGAGGCTGCCGTTACATTTAAGCTTCATATACACAACCTTGCCCCCCTCCAGCCACACACACACACACACACACACACACACACACGCACGCACACACACACACCCCTACATTCCAGAGGTAATGTGATAGTTCAGCCTACTTTGTCATAGTCCTTCCCACCACAGGGTCTTTGATCTTGCTGACATTCCTCCCATTTTCTTTTGAATTTGTTAACTCTGACTCATCCTATACATCACCAGCTCAATTATTATTTGAGCAAGTAAATACTACATCAATTAAATACTCTATTAATAGTAT
Source organism: Elephantulus edwardii (assembly GCF_000299155.1). Lineage (NCBI taxonomy): Eukaryota > Metazoa > Chordata > Mammalia > Macroscelidea > Macroscelididae > Elephantulus > Elephantulus edwardii. The sequence goes on along the minus strand of NW_006399764.1, from coordinate 18,118,140 downwards.
AGGGAGCTCCAGGGACCTAGTGATAAGGAGTTATACTGCCAACCCAAAGGGATGCGGTTCAAATCCGCCAGCTGCTCCTTCAGGAATAAGATGGGCAATCTCCTCCCTAGTGATTTACAGCCTCTCAAAATCCACTGGAGGGTCAACTGTGGGTTGGTTCCCACTTGAAAGTATATAGTAAGAAACGTTAGTGGTACATAGCTCTCCATTCTAGCAATTAGCACAGATACAATTTTACATTTGTTTGGGTTGTTATTTGACTTACCTGTCTTTTTGAACTTTATAAAAACAAAGGAGAGGGAACATGGGGTTAATTTTGTTCATTATTTTATGTTTACTACTTGATACTTGAAGAAAACAAATGAACAATTTGTGTGTGTGTGTGTGTGTGTGTGTGTGTAAAGAAAAAAGATAAACAAGCTTTAGCAAATAAAATACTCTTCCTAAACAAACAATTTAATACATGGATAGAATCTTTTTCTCTTCTAAATTTATTTTAGCAGCAATTCTTATACCAGATTTGACATTCTGCTGAGTAAAATATCTCACAAAAGGACAAATACTGTGCAGGATCACAGTTATAAAAATAGGATGGACGTGGGGAGGAGAGTAGGGAAAGAATGGCTAGATAATGAACACTACAGTGGAATAGGAGGAGGGAGGGATTATACGAAAGGAATAAATGACTAGACATTGTGTGCATGACAATTGACAATCTAGAACAAGACATAAATTAACAGTGAATTGGGGGGAAGGAAAATGTATATTTATAAATGAATGAAACCCTACTTTTTCTGTAAACTTTCACTAAAATCACAACAAAAATTAAGATTATAATAAGGAATATTAGCTCTGTGACTAACAAATGGAAAACTCTGGTGGTCCAGTGCTTAAGTGATTATGCGGCCAACACAAACACAGCTTGTTCAATTTCATCAACTGCTGTATAAGAAAAAGATTGACCATCTCCTCTCATGTGATTTACAGCCTCCTATTACCAGCTGGAAAATCAGCTAATGAGTCAGTTCTGACTTAACAGCAATGAGTTGAGTTTTTGTTGTTGAAACTAAAAAATAGTAGTGTAACAGTAGGTATTGGTTCTCTCCCTTGCACTTCTTTATTAGGTAGCTTAAGTAAGGAAAATCACCTCTTGAATAAATAAACAAGAGATTTATTAAAGGCATGTGTTTTTTAAAACACTGCAGTGTTTTAAATAGTTGAGCAATAAAAATGCAAAATGCAAGGTCTTGAGATTTTGGTGGAAAACGTTAAGTTGGGGAAGACATAAATTAGAAATAAATAAAACATACGCAGCATTGAAAAAACAAAAAAACTCTTGAAATATTATGCAAAATGGATGGCCCAGGAGGACATTATGCTGAATGAAATAACTCAGTTACAAAAGGACAAATATTGCATAGGGTCACTGTTGTAAAAC
>NW_006399764.1:18056877-18114688 GCF_000299155.1 Elephantulus edwardii | reverse complement strand
CTGTCAGGAGAACAAACAAATCTGTCTTGGAGTAGGTGAAACCAATTTTCTCCTTGGAGGCAAGGATTTTGAAGCTCCATCTCACATACTTTGGGCATGTAGCCAGGAGGGACCAATCCTTGGAGAAGGACATCATGCTTGGAAGAGTGAAGGGACAGCACAGGAAAGGAAGACTCCAGATGGGTTGGACTGACAAGTGATTGAAATAATGGGGGAATTGTGTGTCAGAGTCAGTGAGATTGGCTGAAGATAATGCAGGGTTCAGAGTTATTGTACATAGGGTCTCTATGAGTTGCAGGCGACTTGATGGTGCATTACAACAACAACATTTATATTTCTAGATATTCCAATCTCATATAGGATTAAATGCCAAATAAACTAAGAGTGCTATACTTTGAGAGAAGAAGAAACTATGATGCTGGAGGTGGTGCGATACAGATAGCACTTCTCAGCATGGAAGATGTGGGAGGATGTGTGAGGGAGGAATGGTCAGCCAGAGTGAGGATAATACGGGAACAAAGGGAACGGAATTGCTCCAAGAACAATGGATAGACTGAATTGCCTAGGGCACAGGAGCCACAATGAATATAAAGAGTAATTCCAAGCCAGGTGTGTGAAGTTTGAGAACGCCAACATAATAGAATTTTTACTCTGTTCCCTGAGGAGAAATATTGAGAGCATACTTAGGCTTTTACAAATTTCAATGAAGTACAATCATCCTAAATATCAAGTAAAATATAATATAGCTTCCACAATTTCCCTAGATTGATCCTTCGTTTCTCCAACATCTACAGTTCAAAAAGGAAGGGATAGAGGTTGCAGAAGTCTATGTCTCATCAAAGCTTCACATTCCATGTAAATGAACATATGGTTTAACAATATCTGTGACTCTCCAAAGCAGATCAGTTTTTAGAGCCTTGAGAGCATATCCATGGAACATTCCTGAATGATGAGTTTCCTTGCCAGACTTACATACTCAGAGAAGAGGCATAGAGTCCTAGATGGAATGAGCATTAATGTGTAGTTCTACAGTCCTTGTAATCATCTTGAATTTTTCCTATGTAGTTTGATTCAAATTGTTTTTCTGTCAAACATTCTTCTAGGTGGTATAGCCCTGGTCTGTGCATGGCTGTACAGAGGTAACTCGTGGTTGCTGTGATGCTAAACACTGTGACACTGATGTGCCAAATGTGATAATGGTTACCCATGGTGGACAGTGGTGGAGCTTCCCGATTAAAACAAACTTGGAAGCAGGAGTGGGGCATCCACTTCTGAAATGGCTTGCCTCTGGAAACTCTGTGAACAGTGCTCAGGCCTTTCATTCATAGTGTAGCCATGAGTTGTCTAGAATTCGATGGAACCTAACAACAAACAACAAAAGATAATTCTGGGTGGCCTATTCTAAACTTCCTGCCCATCCACCGTCTCTCATCTCATCCTACTTTCAGCAGTTCTAGAAATATCAGGGTGAAAAGGCAATTAGTCTTTGCTATAAAGTTCAATAAACAGAAAATGATATGTAACATCTGAAGGGCAGAGCTTAAAAGGCAATCCATTCATCTCATCTTTTACTTTTAAGTCTCTACTCTGTTTTTGATGGGGCATGAAGAGTGTGAGGTGACCACCATTCAATCAGTTTGTCTCTGAGATTCCACCACATAGAATTCTAAAAATCGTGGAAATGGCAAGTACACTGCACTATTTTGTGAGGTTGTGATCCCTCCTCTCTCAGAAACTAAGCCCTCTCCCCTGGTGGAAGAGGATTTCTCTTCATTCTTGGCCTTCTCTAAGTAGTAACAGCTCTTGGGGGGTCTTTGGCCACCTGACTCCAGAAGCCCTTTCAGATTGATTTAACTCCTTTCCCTGAAAGTTCACGCCATGCTTCCACCTAAAACTCCCCTATTCTCCACATCAGGACCGTTTGCCCTGAATTATGTTTTGATAACTCCTTAGAGAAGGCTACAACACTGATGCACATCATTCCTGGTTTTGAACCTCACAATAGCCCTTTGTTTTGCTTCAACAACTGCAGGGAATATAGCATGCAATAAAATCAAGACAGCTGTATGTTGGGTTTATATCATTTCTCCATATTTTTTTAATATTCTGAATAAATTGTGATGTCAGGTTTGGAGGAAGACTCACCAATGACCTTCATTATATAGATGTCACAAGATGACTTGTGCAAATGTGAAGAAGACTTATCAAAGACGATCAAAGATTACACCCTTCAGTATGGAGTACACATTAATCAAGGAAACAAAAATCTTCACAAGTAGACTAATAGATAAAATCATGATAAATGCAGAAAATATTTCAGTTGTAAATTATTTTCTTTTTCTTGGATTCACAATTAACATTCATGGAAAAAACAATCAAGAAATCAAATGATGTGTTGCTTTCAAGAAATCTGTTGTCAAAGACACTTGTAAAGTAAAAAGGAGCGAGGATATTGGTATAAAGATTAAGATGTATCTGATTCAAGTTGTGATAGTTTCGATTGCTTCATATGCATGGGAAATGTGAATAATAAATAAGGAATTGATGGCTTTGAATTGTGGCATTGGCAAAAGAATATAAAATAACATTACAGACTGCCAAAATAACTATCTTGGAAAAAGGCAAGGATGGTGAAACTTCATCTCTCATATTTCAAGCAAATTACCAGAAGGCATCATTTCTTAGACAAAGACAGAATGCTTAGAAAGGTAGAGAGTCCAGTAAGTAGAGGAAAATCCTCAACAAGATGAATTCATTCACTCCTGGGCCACCACGAGAAAAAGAGTGATATTTCAATTACAAAATGGGCAAAAGACATGGAAAGAATTTTTATGGAGGAAGATGTTTGAATGGCAGGCAGACACATGAAGAAATGCTCAAAATCACTGACAAGAAGAGAGATGCCAATCAAAACCACAATGAGGTACCAATTTCACTATACTAACAGTGGCAAAGTTTAACAGGGCATCAAGTAATAAATGTTGGAGACGTTGTAGCGAGAAAGGAACTAGTATATATTATAAAATGGTGCAACTATTCTGGAAGGCAGTTTGGCAACTGCTTAAAAAAGTTGAACATAGAAAATCCATATGGCCCAGCTATTCCACTACTTGGAATATACCCTGAGAAAGTGAGAACTGAGGCACAAATGGAGAAATGCCCACCAGTGTTCATAGCAGCATTATTCACCATCACAAGAACAGGGAAACAGCCCAGATGTCCAACTACAAATCAATGGCTTGAGAAATTATAGTACATTTCATATGATGGGATACTATGCAGCATGCAGGCACAATGATTTTGTAAATTATTATTTACCTTTGGAGAGACTGTAGAGCATTATGCTGAGCGAACTAACTCAGTCCCACAAGGACAAATATTGTATAAAACCATTATTGTAGAATGAGTATAAGGATCCAAGAGGAAGGGAGAGTGGAAGCAGAAGGATGAAGTCATGCAGGGATGGGGGGAATTAATCATGGAGTTGTACAATTTGATGAGGGATGAGGGGAGTGAAATTGGAAGAATCTGTTCCAGAAAACAGTGTATTCTAATTTTGTAAATAAACTAGTATAATTTTTTTAAACAAGATGAAGTGATTCAGTATAACAATGGGCTTGAGCGTGACAGACTGTATGAATGTCTCAGGATGAGGCAGTTTCAATATCTTGTTCATAGGGTGGTTATGAGTTGGAGTGGATTCCACAAGATCTAACCACAACATCCAAAAGTCCCCTGGCATTTATTAGAGTTCATAGTTGTGTTTTTCATATGTAATTAGGTAATGTTTGTCTTCCTCTATCTCTTTCTCTAGAGGCAGAAGTAGTGTAGGTTCTGCTCATCATTGTACTGCCGGTATCTAGTATCAAGCTCATGGTTGTTGTTAAGTGCCATTGAGTTGGCTTCCACTCAAAGAGATGTACAATAGAATGAAACTATTTTCAGCCCTGTGCTGTCCTCACAATCTGTGCTGCACAGTCACTGGGTCAATTCATGTCTGTGAGGACCTTCCTCTCTTTCATTGTTGTTGTTTTTGTTTGTTTCCATTGAGTCTACTATGACTGAATCTCATTGAGGATCTTCCTCTCTTTCACTGACCCTCCACCTTTCCAAACATGATGCTCTTTTCCCAGGACTGGCCCCTGCTAACAACATGTCCAATGTATGTGAGACAAAGCTTCACCTTTTTTGTGTCTAAGGAGCGTCCTGGCTTGCACCTTCTAGATGATATATTTATTTGTTCTTTTGGCAGTTCATGAGATATTTGGTACTCCTCTCCAATGCCATGACACAAAGACATCAATTCTTTTATCACCCTTAATCATTGTCCAATTTTCGGATGCATAGTAATGTAAAAGACTATGGTTTGAATCAGGTACACCTTAGTCCCTAATCTGCCATCCTTGCTCTTTAACACCTTGGAGAGATCCTTGGCAGCTGATTTCCCAATGAAACACATCTTTTGATTTCTTTTTTTTTTAATTCTTTTTTTTTAATTAGTTTTAATTAACATTTACAGGGATTTTGGGTTTTCATTCCTTCATTGCTGCACCATTCTCTCTACCCTCCTCCCCAGTTTGTTCTTCTTCCCCCGCCATCAGAATGTCTGTTTTAATTGTCCAATTGCCACAGTGCTTGTCAAAGTCAGTTCTGATTAATCTCCTTTGTCAGTGTGTCCTTTGCCATTCCCTATCACTCCTCCCTGAGAGAGACTTCACCCTGATTCATAAGGAAAAGGGGATGGCATATTCTCTTAGCTACTTCCTGCTGAAAAGGGACGCTGTGGGTTTCAGGGTGAAGATCTTCTCTCACTACGTCTTTTGATTTCTTGACTGCTAGTACCAAGGGTGTTCATTGTGGATGTAAGCCCAACAAATATTTATTGAATGACTCAATGAGTTGAGCAAGAAGTTTCTTCCCCATGGATTCCTCCATTCCTTATTTCCATTCTCTGTTCTTAGATTAATTCATAAAAGTCTATAAAAAACCTATTTGTGATTCTTGAAGATAGAGGGGAAACAAATATTGAGAGGAGGATTGAGGCCTAACATTTATATAGATGAAGCATCATCAAACTATAATCTAAAAAAGTTGTTCTTCTAGTTAGTTCTAACTGCAGGTAACCGCATGTGTGTCAGAGTAAACTGTTCTGTTTCTGTGACCTTTCACAACAAGATTACCAAGTAAGTTCCAGATGCCAACTTTTTTTTGGTTAGTTATCACAATCAACTGTTTGTACTGTTGTTGTGTATTGTTAAGTCGGAATGGACTCATACTCCAGTGAATTTTCAGAGATAGTAAATCACATGCAAGGAGATTGTTCATCTTTCTCCCATGGAGCAACTGATGGATTCAAACCATGTGCCTATGGGTTGCCAGCAAAACTCCTTACCACTTGGCCACCAGACCTCCCTCTCTGCACTAAGGACTCCAAATGATCAAAACAAAGGTCTAGATCTGAAGGTGACTGTTTTGTTACTCATTGATTAGTAAGAGATATTCAGATTTTTTTAAAATGTGATGATAATAATAATAAAAGAAAAAGAAGAAGACACCAAAAAAAATTAGAATGGCAATGCAAATAGCTGAAGGACTGTGGTATTGAGAAGGTGTTGATTCTACCTGGGGAATTAAGCAAAGGTGTGATGCTGGGCTGTTTGAAGAGATTGGCATCTCAATTGGACTTTGAAGAGTGAATGATAGATAGGCGAGTCACTGACTCCCAGTGACCTTACGTATGGCATTGTGTTAGGGAGAAGGAAGAGAAAACCACCATAGACAGTGAAAGCAACAAGATAAAGACCCAGAGATAGGAACAGGTTTAATACTCCAGACAACACCATTTGGAAGACTGTCAAAGAGGAGACACACTGAAAATCGAAGACTATTAATCTAGAGAGATAAATTACCTTCTACAAACTCTGCACTAATATGGAAACAGAGAGGGAGGAAAGGGCCCCCAGGTTAGACAATTTTGGAAAGGAAATGTGATAGAAGAAAATGTAGTACATGAGAGTGGAGGTATGAGGCTGAGAACAGGACTTCCAATGCCTGTTTGGCCAAGTCTGTCAAATTGGACAAGCAGATGAAACTACTCTGAGTCTCAGTTTTCATCATGTTGTTGTTGTTGTTGTTATGATCCATCATGTTGCCTGAGACTCATAATGACCCTATGTACAACAGCTCTGAAGTCTGCCTTGTCCAGAGTCAGTCTCACCAACTCCAACACACCTACCCCCACTGCCCCAGTCCCCGTAACAATCCATCTCATCCAGGGTCTTTCTTCCTGCACTGTCTCTCTCCCCTTCTAAGCATGATGTCCTTCTCCAAGGACCCACTCCTCTTGGACACATTTCCAAAGTAAATGAGACGGAGCTTCAAAACCCTTGTCTCCAAGGATAAACTTGGTTTCACCTTCTGAGAGACAGATCTATTTATTTACTTGGCAGTCCATGGTATGTTCAGTACTCTTCTCTGTACCATGACTCAACAGCAATAAATTCATCTTCTGTCAGCCTTAATCATTGTCCAGCCCTCTGATACATAGTAAGCAATTGCGCAGACCATGGCCTGGATCAGGCGCACCTTAGTCTCTAGATTGACATCGTTGCTTCTGAGTACTCTGGAGAGGTCCCTGACATCAGATTTTCTAAGTGCAATTCATCTTTTAATTTCCTGACTGCTGGTGCCAAGAGTACTGACTATGTAGCCAAACAAGTTGAAATTGTTAACCTCAATATCTTCTTCATCTATCTTGGTGCTGCCATTTGATTCAGTGCTGAGAATCTTTGTCTTCTTGATGTTAAGCTTCAATCCATATTGAAGACTACAGTCCTTGACCATGTGCAGCAAGCACTTCAGGTCCTCCTCAGTTTCAGCAAGAAAGTAATTAATACAATAGGAATAGTTCTCTCAAACACTTGCTATAAAACCCAGTCCAAATGTGTAAGTGAAAGTTAAAACACTTCCATTTTCTATTATTCACGAGTTTTCTTTCACTTCACTTCACTATGCTAGATCTTTAGTCACCACCAGCGGCAGGCTCAAGCCAGGTCCTCCGAGTGCCTAATGTGTGCTTTGTCTATCCAAAATTTGCGGTTTTTTAGGTGACTCTTTTCTTGGCTGTTGTTTGTCTCAAGTTGCCATCTTTGTACGTATCTCTGCATTCTTAGACTTCCAATAGAAGCAATATCAAAAGATTTGAGGGTTTTCTTAGTGATTGCTGGCTGTGTTGAGAATCAGTGCTCTGTTCACCTCCTGCCAGCCCACATCCGCCCTAACTCCCACCACAACCCACTATTTAAACTTCCACTCAAGCAGATGGGAAAAGGAAAGTGCGGGGCTCCCTGGGAGTTGAGCTATTGTTTGGAGGAAGTCTGAAGCCGTGGTGCTCAGTGTCCATCCTCCCTCCTCCACACACCCCCAGCTTCCTGTCAATCACCCTGGAACACGGAGTGCTGGGCTGACAATACTGTCCACAGGATGTTTGTTTGGAAGCACTGCCTTGCCAACTTTTAGAGCTCAAGACTTAACGCTGACATTCCAAACAGCAAAATGAGAAAGGGGGGAAAACCCTTGGGTAGTTCTTTCAATGCCTTAATAAGGTCTGTTTATAGTCAAAAATAGCAACAGGTTATCTCAGCTTCCAGAGGCTGAAGAGGCTAGGAAGCCTGCTCTTTAAAACCCCGAGACCTTGGGAAGTAGAAATACAGGTTTCTGAGGAGGACTTTGAGAGCTTGTCCTTAAAGCACCTTTTAGTGTACTTCGTGATCTGCTTCCATGAACAATCAATCCCGGGATTTGTGGGAACACCTATTCTGCTCAGAGATTGAATGATTTGGTACTGAGTCATAAAGAAAACAAATTTGCAACACCTATACTGTTAGAAAAATAAGATGGTCAGCCATAACTCAACCAAATCCAATAGTCACTGGGAAAATGCCTGTAACTCTTTCAGGATTTTTAAATGATCCCAGAATTCTTTTAGATGGTCATAATTACATTTGTAGCAAGAAAGTCTGGAAAATGACATTAAATTTTACACTCAGAAACTAGGTACAGTGGGATTGGACTGTTATGAGCTACAGGGTTTTCACGGATTGATTTTCATAAGTAAAACATTAGATCTTTCCTCCTAATTCACCTTAGTCTGGAAGTACCACTGAAACCTGTTCACCATCATCTCAAAAAACTCATTGCCATACCATCCCGCCCCAGAAGAAATGGCAAAGTTTAACAGGACAGCAAACAACAAATGTTGGAGAAGGTATGAAAAGACTGGAAGTCTCATACACTGTTGGTGGGATTGTAAAATAGTACAACCCCTCTGGAAGGCAGTTTGGTGTGTCCTCAAAAATCTGACCATGGAAATTCCATATGACTCAACGATTTCACTCCTATGAGTATACCCCGAGGAAAATAGAACTGAGACACAGAGATTTGTACACTCATGTTCATAGCAAAATTATTCACAATAGCAAGATCATGGAAACAGCTCAATTGTCCATTAAGAAATGACTGGCTTGAGAAACCATGGTACATTAACATGATGGAATACTACACAGCACTCAGGAGCAATGATTTTGAAAAATACTATATAACATGGGAGAGGCTAGGAAGAATTTATGCTGTGTAAACTTAGGTGCATATGAACAAATACTGTATAGAACCATTATTGTAAAAACAGAAAGATAACCAGTGAGATCTGTAAGGACACCCAAAGAAGGAAGGGGAGGGGACAATAAGGCAAAGGGTGGGGAGCGAGGGAGACCACGGGGTCCAAGAGTTCAGTGGGTGGAGAGAGGGAGCAAGGGGGGAGGGTGCTTAGAATGTACACAGATTAGTAACAATAATAATAATAATAATGATAATGAAACAAACAAAACCCTCATTTCCATGAATTGGGACTTTCCCTGACAGACACATAGGAACTGAGAAACAATAATTCAAAACTCAAACCCAGATTTGCCATATGGAAAGTGACAGTTCCACCACCGAATCCTCACTGTTGTCGTGGTGAGTGCCTTTGAGTTGACTGTTGACTCTTAGTGATCTCTATGTGACAAAGTAGGACTGTCCTATAAGGTTTTCTAAGCAGTAATCTTGACAGGAGCAGATCGCCAGGTGAGTAACTTTGAATAACCAAGATTCTTGTTAGTGGCTAAGCACTTAACCTTGAACCTCTTGGGCTCTATAACCATCACTGTCACCCATAGATTTGTTAGTTATAGCTGATAATCACTGAATCCCTGGATAATTTCTATTGGGGGTGGAGGAAATTGGTTGGTTTGTTTAGGATTTTTTCCCCCATTTTTTTACTTGTTTTTATCTTTTAAAACTGATCATTCTACAAACTTCATTGGATTATGGTGATGTTAATATTAAGTGTGGAATGCGTCTGGCACATACATAGCAGGAGGTCTGTAAATGGAAACCTAGAAATAAAGATCCAAGGGAAAGTGTGAGAGACTCACGCATCACTTTCTCCCTCTAAGAAGGAAAGAGCAACTGCCCTGGTATATTAAAGTCACTAAGGTCCTCTCAGGATGGTTTTGAAACAAGACCACACAGACGTCTGAAAATACACAACCTAAACAGCCAATGTTCTATAATCCTTTGTCAAATAAACTTCAAGTTCATGTGCAGTTTATCTCAGGGACATAGAAAGACACACACCCATCAAGGAACACTACTATGAAAGCAGGACTCTCTGTGTCTTCCTAGAATACAATCTTCTACCAGCACAGAGGTAAACTGACATGTCAGTTTTAAAATACTGTGATCTTGGTACCAGCATTCAAGTTCTAGCTGAATTTTCATACATTACCTAGTTTCTCTAATAGAAAAATAATTCCCCAGTTATACAAGGGGATGCATCTCTGGTTCAAAGGGTAATTAAGGAACTCAAGAGGTCCCCCAGTCTCTGTCAGATCAGTACACCTGGGCGTTTTAATATCTTTGAGTTACGGATCTGATTTTAGAAAGACCAAATGCTAATAGTCGGGCACTATTTAATTCTTCTGGACCCCAAAATCAATGAATTTGAGCTTCTAGGATTATAGTCACTATTAATGCCTGAATGAAAAAATAATTTGCTTTGTAAATTTTCTCTGAAATTACAATTCAAAACAAAGTAGCATGTAAATCAAAATATAAGTGAAAGATCTGATAGATGAGTTCTGGGAATACTTACTTAACCAAGGCCCTATAAAATTCAGATTTGCTTGCTGTAGTCCAATCAGTTCTGATTTATAATAACCTTACTATGGAATATTAGGATTTCTAAGATTGTAATCATTACAAAAGCAGATTACCACATCTTTCTCCTACAGACTGGTTTATAGACCTAAGTCAATGACCTTTCCTTTATCAGCAGAATATTTAGCATGTGTCAAAAAATTTTTAAAAATACATGTTGTTTTAGTCAAGTTAACTATGATTAAAATTAATCTTACAATTTTCTGAGTCTAGAGCGATGGCTGCATGGTGGAGTGGACCTGGGGGAGGGTTTGTAAAATAATGAAAGAATCTTTTCTTTTACTTTTCCAAGAGGGTAATGTCTGGTGGGGGGGGAGCCTTGGGAGGGGACAAATCTACAACAATAAATGAATGGAAATCCAAAGCCTCTGTAAATTTTCACTGAAGTTAATAACAAATTTAAATCTAAAAAAAAAAGAATTAAGTTAGAGTAAGGATGGCAATGGAACCACCTTACCTCTGTAACTTGATTTGTGCCACTATTAGAACCTCTACTCAGAATATTATTGCTTTTCAATTTTTGACTCATGCACTTTTAACTTGTTAGTTAAATTTGTATCTTCTAGGTTGCAACACTTCCATGATACATCTTCAAGGATATGAACATGTACGGCTAAGCACAATTAATAACAGTGCATCTAAATTCCAAAATCAATCTCCATAATAGTCTATGTGTTTCCTACTGCCAAAGGGGCCCTTTAGAGTAGTGAGAGAAGATCTTCACCCTGAAACCTACAGCGTCCCTTTTCAGCAGGAAGTAGCTAAGAGAATACACCATCCCCTTTTCCTTATGAATCAGGGTGAAGTCTCTCTCAGGGAGGAGTGATAGGGAATGGCAAGGGACACACTGACAAAGGAGATAAATCAGAACTGGCTTTGACAAGCACTGTGGCAATTGGACAATTAAAACAGACATGGGGAGGGGAAGAAGAACGAACTGGGGAGGAGGGTGGAGAAAACAGTGCAACAATGAATGAATGAAAACCCAAAATCTCTGCAAATGTTCATTAAAACTAATAAAATTTAATAATAATAATAATAAAAAAACCTGAAAAAATTTTTAAAAAATACATGTTGTCTTAATCATGTTAACTATGATTAAAATTAATCTTATAATTTTCTGTATCTTAATTTTCCAAGATATGAAAAAAAAACCAAACAAAAAACAACCCATAAGAAACAACTGCCACTTTCACCCTCTGAGAGGCAAGAGAATCTACCCTCAAGTGTTAAAATGAGTCACAGGGGTCCTCAGTAGAATGGTTTTGAAATAAGCACAGATGTGAAGAGCAACTGTGAAGTATATGAGGCTGGCATTGACATGCAATCTACAGGTAGTGGTGGTCTTGATAGACAATAGAAACTTTAACTACCAGGAAAATTTGCCTCAATATTACTAAATTGGGTTTCTTTTCCCCTACCCTTTTTACCTCTTAGGAATATCTACCCCAAAGTAGCCAGTTCTTGGAAAAAAGATATTATGCTTAGAAACACAGAGAACCAGAGAAAAAAGAAGACTGCCAATGAGCTGGGTTGACACAGTCACTGCCACAATGGGCATAACCCACAGTGGAGGTTCTGAGGATGATGCAGGATCAGACTGAGCTTTGATCTCCACATATGGGATTGCTATGACTTGAAACTCACTCTCTGATATCTATCAACAAACAACGACAATGAAGTAAAAAGAAAAGTGGCCAAAGATTGAGACATAATGTTGATAATCAAATGGCCACCAGAGCTCCTATCTAATGTAAATAGGTTGTAAGAAAGAAAAAAGTTAAATGTAACTGTATGTTGTAGAAAAAACCCAAATGCTTTACGATTGAGTCATCTTCTGACTCACAGTGACGTTCCTTCAAGTTTCCAAGGTCATCGATCTTTTGTGTGTGTGTGTGTGTGTGTGTGTGTGTGTGTGTGAGTGTACCGTCAAATCAGATCTGACTGGTACAGGAGGAGATTGTCCTTCCTTCCCCAGCAGAGCATCTGGTGGATTCTAACCATGTGCCTCTGCGATTGTAGTTGCAGCTCCTTGCCACTAGGCCACCAGAGCTCCCCAAGGTCATCGATCTTAATGGAAGGAGACTGTCCATCTTTTTCCTAAGGAGTAATAGGTAGAATTGAACTTCTCACGTTTCCATTATCAGCCAAACAAATAATGCATCCTGCCACCACAGCTCCTTATATATTGTTGTGTTGTTGGTGTTGTTGTTGTTGTTGTGTACCATCAAGTTGAAACCAACCCATAGTTTCCAAAAATAGTGATACGGCATTGAAAAATAATCATTACACAAGTTTATTTGGAATACTTGTCAAGACGGAGATCATATGAAGCACATGTTATAAAGTTATAAATTATTATATGATACACTGTGTACACTCAGGGAAAAGGGGGAAATGGGTCAAACATTAACTTTGATGATCACAGCCATGGGAATTGATATTATAAGTTACTATGCCTTTAAGCTGCATTAAAACAATGACTGAAACAACAATGCTGTTGTGGCCTAGTGCTCAGGAACTGCTACCACCTCAACTGCTTTGAGGGAGACAGATGGGCAATTTCCTCCTCTGAAGGGTTAAACCAGGCAACTCCTTAGAGGCAAGGATTCTGAGGTTTTTGTCTAACATACTTTGGACATGTAGTGAGGAGAGACCGGTCCTTGGAGAGGGACATCATGCTTGGTAGGGTGGACTGACAGCGCAGGAGAGGAAGACCCTCTATGAGGTGGATTGATTCAGAGACTGGGGTAATCGGGATGGGTGTGTCAGAGACAGTGCGATTGGCAAAAGACAGAGCAGAGCTTAGGGCTGTTGTACATAGGGTTGCTATGAGTCTCAAGCAACTCAACAGCACATAACAACAACTATTTACTACCTCTGAAAATTTACTGGAAGGTCAGCTGTGAGTCGGTTCCACCTTAACAACAGAAACCGACAACACTAACAATTCCATCAGCAAGACAGACTGACACAAAGACGATGACAATGGGCTTGGGCAGATCAGAGATTGTTAAAATGGCACAGGATGGAGTAAGTTTCAGATGTGCTGTTCATAGGGTCACGGTGAGTTTGTGGTTGACCTGACACCTGACAACAGTAGTACATTATCAAGGAAGATCTGATGGCCTGGTGGACAGGAAGTTGCACTGCCATCTCAAAGGTGTGTAGTTTGAATCCAACAGTTACTTCAATGGAGAACAACGGGCAATCGCCTCCTGTGCAATTTACAGCCTTAGAAAACCCACCGGAGGGTCAGCTATGAGGCAGTTTCAACTGGAAGACAGTGAGAGAAACGATTACCTTATTCTCTTGTATTTTCAAAGTGGTCTTCAAGAAGCGTATGTTTCTTTCATACTTGAGTAGAAGGGAAACAATAAACATTAATACCAGCAAAAAGAGCTCAGCATTCGCAGCTCGGCTACTAAAACTACCTGTAGCAGTGTCACTACTGACAGCGTTTCCTAAAGCTAAGCAATTCTTTGGACTACATTTGTCTAGAATATCACATTAGAGGCCCGAAAAGATTTGGATGGGAAAGAAAAATGTGTGTCTTTTTTTTTTTTTAAAAAAAAAGTCCATATTGCTTTATCTAATCATGCTGCAAAGTGTCCCAAAAAGCCATATGGGAGGTGCACGTCTTCACAGCTGCAAACAAAACGTTTGCAGAACAGAAAACTCTAGACATCACAATGCAGTCTTAGTCATCTTCGAAAGGAAGGCACATGAAATATTCAAAAACAGGGAGTGGAGATTTCATTTTAAAATATTTTAATTGCCAGAACAGAGCGGTTTGGTTTTATTTCAGAGTTCAGCAGATTAGCAGCAGGGCGGGGGCTGGGGGGTGACGGTGAGAGAGAGAACAAAGACTGGAGGGGAAAAAGAACAGCAGCTGCCGGAGTCTCCATGCTTGAGAACAAAACAGCAAAAAGAAAGTGAGTTTTCGACGCTATGTTGTGCTTTGTTTCTCACGTAAGTTTAGGTGCTGTAAAATGTGGTACATTTTGTACTATATGTTCTCTCAGAAAAGCCCAACAGAAACCCGTCATCCTGATTCAGAGAGCGCAAGGCCTCCCCTTTCTCATGTTTCAACTAAACAGTCTCCACTTGGGCTTGGGACCGTATCATATAGCATAAATCACTCTCTGATAGATATTTGGCAGGCACTCAGCACCCCAGGCTATGCAACGTACAATATGGAAAATTTTTAAGGTGGAATCTTGATTTTGTAACTTAAGGACTTAATGGCATCTCAAAACATTTTACTACTTCCTGGTACACATGCACAAAAAAGCCGAGGAAGCAGAACTCTCCATATGGTTTTCGGTTTTATAGGATATATACACGCAGTAAGCCATACAATGGTAAACCTAGAGGCATTCTCTTGCTGTTGTTAATTCAATTCCAGTGAAAATGAGGGGGGGAAATTACAATTAGAGAGTTTGAACCCAGCTTAGCCCCTGAATGAAGTAAGTCACCAGGCAGCTTTTGGAGAATGTTTTAGCTGACTCTTGGCAGTTAACCGGTTGAGACTTTTTTTCTTTCTTTCTTTTTTTTTTAATGAAGTTGGGCTGGCAGCAGGGCTGGGGGGCTGGGGACAGATTTTATTGTGAGATAATAACATGCTGTCAGAGGTACTGTCAAGAACTTCAACACGAAGGCTTCTTCGAGCAGAAGAGAGTCACAGAAACCCCTGTCCTGACTGGGCCCAGAGCTGAGTCTTCCAGGGCTTCGGAATGGTCACTCCCACCTTCTCAGATGTTGCAAATCACTTCAAACTGCCTGCCTTCTGCAGGAGCCTCCTTCAACAAATGCTGCATTTTTTGAAATGACAAACTGCATGTTTAACCCCTAAGACACATCCCTATCACCTCAACAGCCTCCAGGCCCTAGAACCAGCCTGCTCCAAGCACCACCACTGTTGCAATCAGAAAGGCTCTCTGACCACTGAGGGGTTAATGCCCTGGTATGTGGACGTGCCCGAATGTTCTCAGTGTTCTGGCCTGAGCAGTTCTTAGAAGGGCTAAAGAGAGACAAGGGACCATGCAGTGTGCAGGCCACATTGTGCTCTCTGCAAAGAAAACCAAGCACGGGAAAACAAAAGAGAGAAAGTGAATCGATCTGTTTGGAAGTTGAAAATAAACGCATCTTTTGTTTTTGTTCACAAATTAGCCATAGTTTGGACAGGCTAAACACAACACTTCCCATGTGGTTTATTTCCCTTCTTTCTGTGGGATCTCAATCAACTTGAGGAAGTAAATCTTAGCCAAATGTAGACAAAATCGTTGGGGAGAGGTGTTAAGTGGTTATATGCAGACATTAATTCAGAAAATAGCAAATCCTAATGATTTCCTGCCTTCCCTTCAGGATCATGATCAATACAGTTTTGAGATTTAGTTCCTATCCATCAATGAGATTCAAAATATTTAGTTCCTAAAACCTTCTGAAGTCCCTGTTACCCTGGTAGTCTCTTGAGGACACATATTTACAGCTACTTGGCCACCAAGTTCAAGACTTGACCTCCTACTCACAAATAGGGGGAAGGGGTGAAAGAATAAATATGTTTTGCAAGAAGCAATGGGAACAGCCCTGATCTTGCCCAAGCCCAACACATCTAGGGGTCTTTGTTGTTGCATTACCTCAAGTTGATTCCAACTCATAGCAGCACATAGGACACAGTACAACTCCCCACAGGGTTTCCAAGCCTGTGATCATTCCGGACCGTGACGTCCATATCATTCTCCTGCATAGCAGTGGGTAGGTCAAACTGCTGACCAATTCACTTACTAGCTCAGTGCTTAAACACTGTGACACCAAGACTCCTTGACAACATTTCAATTGCTCCCTGTTCTCCACCTCTTCCACCAGTGGCTCTCAGCTTGGGCAGAGTATTAGAAGCCCTTGGCTGGCAGGTTTTTAAAAGTTCTAAACCCCAGGCTACTCCCAGACCAACTCTTTCCATTTCTACATGTGAAACAAAGACATGACTATGTTTTGACGTTCTCCTGGTGCAACCTGGTTGAGAATAGTCATCCTAATGTTGTCTCTATCTCTACTTTGTCCCACTTCAGTAATTAGGCCACTGAAGAGAGGAATGTGATTGCTAAAGGAACATGGAGGGTCATGTCTTTCATTGCTATTATACCCCTAATGGATCCTGAGCGTCTACAGGAAAATGTCCAGATGCCCTGGTGTGGCAGGAACCGCTTGCTTTGAGAGTTCTACTTTCTGCAAGTCCCTGGATCCACAGTCACCAACACAATCAGAGGAACTTCCTGAACACTCCTGATTCTTTCTCTCAAACACCTTGGCCTTTCTCTCTCTCTCTCTCTCTCTCTCCCTCTCTCCCTCCCTCTCCCTCTCTCTCTCCTTCTCTCTCTACCTCTCTCTCTCTCCCCAGGACCCTCTCAAGTCTAACTTCTGCTCCCATGCAGATCCCATGTGGATTGAAGTCACAAGTTTTCCTTCAGGAAGTCCTGCACTTCCAAAGCCTCTGTCTTACATGGATGTTCATCGCCTCTATGATATTGACCAAGTCTCAGCTCTACCTAAAAGGATGGCAGTTTGACACTACCAGCCATGCTGTGAGACAAAGACAAGGCCTTCTGCTCCCGCAAAGAGTAGAGTCTTAGCGACCCTGTGGAGCGGTTTCTAGTCAGTCTCACAGGATCACCACAGGTTTGAATCTACTTGACAAAAATGAGGCCTTGGGAAGGGTGGACAGGAGTCACTTGTTGATGCAAACAGTTAAGTGTTCAACTATTAGCTGAAAGGTGGTGGTTCTAACCCACCCAGAGTCAGCTTAGAAGCCTGTCCTAGAAATTTGCGTCCAAAAGAATACAAATTACAGACCCTATGGAGCAATTCTCTTTGTATTGTTGCTGTTGTTCTTTTTAGAGGTTGTTAAGTCCACTATGACTCATAGCAACTCTATGAACAATTGGAAACCTTGCCCTATCTCAAGCCATTCTCAAGATCTCATGGTTTCCAAAGAGTAAGGAGCTTGAGCGCATTGTTAGAGTCACTGTGTCAATCTGTCTCATTGAGAATTTTCCTCTCCTTCACTAATTCTGTCTTTTTCAGCATGACATCTTTTTCCAAGGACTGGTGCCTCCAGACATCATGCCCAAAATAGGCAAATCTCAATTTTAAGTTCTTAAGAATTTTTTACATTCTTAAGAACCAAACATTAAGATGTAGCTGGGAGAAAGTGAGTCAGATTTGGAGTCCAGATGCATCCTCCGAAGGAAATCGCCTTTGCTGGTTGTATAAAGATTTGGATCTTTAAATGGTTTGCAAGACTTGCAACCTACCTCTTATGTGATGACCTATCATTAAAAAGGAGAGAAAGAGACATCAAATGGGACTGGGTATGGGAAAAGATTCATGCCATACGCTGCACTTATGATAACATAGAGCTCAACAGAACAAAAGTACTAACATGCCAAGTTTCAAACAAAATGTGGGAGGTTTGAGTGCACTTGGAGTCACCCAGGAAGAAATGCCAGGCACTGTACTTACTTGGAACCAGTCCAGTCAAAGAGGACACAGTTCTACACATGGGGCCCCTATGAGTTGAATCCACATGATGATAATTGGTGTTACTGGGCTTCTGCAATGATATGCAAGTCAAGGCAAATGACAGCCAACCATTCATGCCAAAAGCTTTACTCTTCACAATCACCTTGGTTTGCCACAGGACCCTCAATGAGATGGGTAGTTAGTAAAACAGAAAGCACAATGGTGACTTACTGAGAACATAAGACTAAACTAGTGGAGATAGTTGTGCACATCAAAACCAAATAAATAGGGACCCAAAGGGATAAACAAAGAAAAGAAGAGAAAGGAAAAGTTCTGGAACAATTAGAAAAGATTTCAAAAGGAAAGATAAGGACAGTAAAGGGGAGGGAAAGAACAATAGAAATTAAAAAGAAAAAACAAGGATCATAATCTCTCTCAATCTTCTAATCTCAATCTTCTTGTTTCATAGATGATGAAAATATGACACCAGCAGATAATTCAGGTACACAAGCCAGAGAAATATAAAGAAGAGAGAAGGGTGAGTGTGTCAGAGTTAACATGAATAAGGACAAGAATTAAGGGGGAGGGGGGCGGGAAGGGCAAAAGAAAACAGGAAGGCAGAAGAGGTCCGGAGTAGACTTCAATTCAAAGCCAAGAGCACACCCCTGCGTTCCCCAGGAATTCACCTGTGACCACTATTTAGGCCTTGCCCTGAAGAGATGAATTTTGGGGGGCCTGAACCCAGGACTTTATCCATTATCGGGACAGGTCATGTTCTCATTCTGTGGAATTTCAGAAAGAGCATCAAGGAAAAGTTCCTGCACTAAGTGCTCTTGGCTTATAACCCTCAGGAGTGGGAAGAAAACAAGAGCTGGAGACACAGCCAGGATCCTGCACTTCAGCCTCTACCCAGACTTCCCTCTAGGGAAAGGGTGGCAGGACCAACACCCCTCAACTCAAGTGTGAGAAAAGTCCTTTTCCACTTCCTCCAGACCGACACACTGGGCATGCTGCTTTGCTGGCCCTTTGGAAACTGTTATTCCTTTGTAAATGTGCTTGCGGTCATTGTTGCTTGGGGTGCTCTTGCCGTGTTTTTGGTTTTTCTTTGTAACCAAATCTGAGCATTCTCCCTTCTTTTCTACTCAGAGCCCCTCAGGATTCCTAAGGCCCAAATCCTTCAGAGTAAATCTGGCCAGCCCAGTGGGAATGATAAATCCAGGTGGGAGGTGAGCAGCCCACAAATTTCTGACATTCCTTGCTTCGCTTATCAGCCATCGTTTTTCAACAGGTTCACATAACAAGCGTGCCAGCCTGAACCTACGGAGCTCCAAAATGACTGCGCTTTTCTGTGGGAATGTTACTTAAAACAACAAGAAAAGCCATTGTTACCAAGTGCCAAGCTCTAGCAGGCATTATGCAGCTAATAATATCAACTCTAAAAACTTTTCCATAGCACTCAACATTTCTCAGATGGCTTTCCCATATATTGTTTCATTGAATTTCCGTCAGTAGTTTTCTTGAAGACAGGACAAGCGTATTTCTATCATGAAAAGCAACCTGAGGTCTAGACAGGTTAAGAAATTTGTCTAAGTTTATACAGTTGGAGCCCCAGAGTCCCAGTGGTTAAGCACTGACTGAAAGGTCATGGGTTCAAATCAACTAGGGACTCCATGGGAGAAAGATGTGGCAGCCCGCTTCTGAAAAGAGTACAATCTTGAAAACTTTCTGGGGCAATTCTACTCCATCTGATAGGGTCGCTACTAGTCAGAATGGACTTACAACACCCAACAATGTCCCTGAATCCAGTCTATTTCTAGTATGTCTCAGATTTAGATGTGTCTGTCTCTCTTTTGAGATAAAACTTGTCTTTCTAGAACCATTGATATTATTTCTCTAATAATCTCTAGAGTTAAGTGGCGGGAGAAGGGAGTTTTTCTATTTGTTTGGGGTTTTTGTTGTGCTTTTCAGCTAGACCTTGGGCATGACTTTCATTGTTGTGAGTTACCAATGAGTCAGTTCTGACTCAACGTGCCTCTGTCTTGAATGTTGTCTGTTGGTGCCATCAAATCCATTATTGTGACCACTGAATGAATATATTGTGTGCCTTCCAATCCAGCACTATACCTGACAATATTCTGTTGTGCTCCATTTGTAACTCATTTTTATAGAGTACTTGTTAGAAGTAGGTTGCCAACCCTTTCATGCTGCCTTATCTTAGAAAACTCCACTGAGTCTTGTCCGTCATGAGTGACCTGCTAGTATATGAAAGACTGAAGGAGGCAAAGCTTCCAGAATCATAGCCGTACATAAGGCAATAGAGGATTAGCAAGCTGACAGATGAGGAACACAGCTATCACCTTTCTTGAAAGTCATCCCGTCTTCAAGTGAAATATTGCCGTTTTCCTCAAGCAGGAGAGTCTGAAGAAGTAAAGGAACGGACACGTGGAAGAATAACACAATAGAAACCCCTCTCCCAAAATAACTCAGCAGGAGCTCTCTAACATCCTAGCCAGCGAATTCACTGAAGGGAACATGAACTGAGGAACTTGGGTGAGAGAAAAAGTATTTAAGCACAGTTGTTGAGACATGCTTGCTGAAGAGAAAATAATGACATGGGCCATAGGTGTTGCCCTGTCCAGTAAAATGTTGTTGTTGTTGTTGTTGTTATAGTTGATTGCCTTTGAGTCAAGCACAACTCATAGTGATACTATGAACAAAAAGCCTGAAGCCCTCTACAACCATCGACATTTACCAAAGTTCATAGAGTTTCCGGATGCAAGATGTTTAGGAATTGGATGCCTGCTTCCAAAATGTCATAAAATGTTATTGGTTGAGTCACCTACAATGCATAGTGACCTGATTTACAGCAGCTCTGAACCCTTCCCTGTCCTGAGCAAGTCTCACTGATTCCGACACATTTACCCCCATCACCCCAGTCACTGTATCAATCCATCTCATCTGAGATCTTCCTCTCCTGAGCTGTCCGTCCACCCTTCTGAGCATGATGTCCTTCTCCAAGGACCAATCTCTCCTGGCCACATGCCCAGCATAAAAGTGAGGCAAAGATTAAAAATCTTAGCCTCCAAGGAGAGACTTGGTTTCACCCTCTCCAAGACAGACCAATTTGTTTTCTTGGCAGTCCATGGTATGTTCAAGACTCTTCTTCAACTCCACAACTCAAAGGCAACTATTCTTCTGTCTTCCTTAGTCATTGTCCAACATTCTGAAGCATAACAAATAACTGATAAAACCATGGCCTGGATTAGGCACAGCTTTGTATCTAGACTGACATCGTTGTTCATCAGCACTCTGGAGAGGTCCATGACAGCAGATTTTCCCAATGCAGTTCGTCTTTTGATTTCCTGACTGCTGGTGTTAAAAGTGTTGATTATGGATCTGAGCAAGCTGTAATTGCTAACAACCCAAATTTCTTCTCCATCTATTATGGTGCTGCCAATTGGCCCATTGGTGAGAATCTTTGTCTTCTTGATGTTGAGCTTCAATCCATATTCAAGACTATAGTCCTTGACCTTCTGCGGCAAATGCTTCAGGTCTTCTTCAGTTTCAGCAAGCAAAGTTGTGTCATCTGTATATCATAGGTTGTTGATGAGTCTTCCTCCAATCCTGATGCTACACTCTTCCTCATAAAGCCCTGCTTTCCAAATTATCTGTTCAACATACACATTGAAAAGGTACAGGGACAGGATGCATTCCTGATGCACTCCTTTCCTGATTTTGAACCATGCAGTGTTTCCTTGATCTGTTCTGAAGACTGCTTCTTGGTCCAGGTATAGGTTTTGTATAAGCACGATCAAGTGTTCTGAGATTCCCATTTTCCTCAAGGTTAGCCACAATTTATTGTGATCCACACAGCCTTTGCATAGTCAATGAAACACAAATAGACATTCTTCTGGTACTCTCTGCTTTCTTTCAAGATCCATCTGACATTCGCAATAATGTCCCTAGTGCCATGACCTCTTCTAAACCCAGCTTGTATTTCTGGTAGTTCTCTGTCAATGGACTGTTCAAGTCTTTTATGGATAATCTTCAGGAGTATTTTATGAGCGTGCAATATTAGTGATATTGTATGATAATTTCCACACTCTTTCAGGTGACATTTTTTTAAATGGAAATAAATATGGATCTCTTCCAATCAGTTGACCAAGTAGTTGTCCTCCAGATTTCTTGGCACAACTTGGTCAGCACATGCAGGGCAGCATCTGTGTGCTGAAATGCACCAATTGGTATTATATCAATTCCTGGGGCTTTATTTTTTGGCCAGATCTTTCAAAGCAGCCTCAACTTCCTCCTTCATCACCATTGCCTCTTGGTCATATGTTGTTTCTTAAAATTCTTCTGTGTCAGCCAATTCTTTTTTGGTACAATGACTCTGTATACTCCTTTTATCTGCTTGCAATGTGTCTTAAATCATTCAATATTCTGCCCACAGCATCCTTAAGCATTACAACTCGTTGCATGAATTTATTCTTTAGTTCTTTGAGCTTAAGAGCTGACCTTTTGAAATACTATTCTACCTCACTGCCTGCAGGGCTGAGTTCAGACAGACTGGTAGCTAGCTGACCCTCCAGGGGGATTTTGGAGACTCTAGATCCCAAGGCAGAAGACTGTTCATTTTTCTCATCTGGAGTTGCTGGTGGATTTAAACCACCGGAGAGAGAGCTGCCTTATGGTTGACAGCTCAGCTTGCTCCAGATTATGCCATCACAGTGCCCTATACATTCCTACTGTAGCTAATTCGTTACCTATTCCACTTCAACTTTTTTCCAACTATTGGAGGAGGTGAGCAAACGTTCTTTTTCTTTTATGCTGTTATTTTTTCTATCTAGTTTCATCATTGGGTATGTCATGTCAAATAACATAATGGTTACCCATTATGTACAATGGTTGGATGAGCTTCCAGATTGATTCATGTTGGGAAGCAGGAGTGGCATCCACTTCCTAAACTAGATGTCTCTGGAAACTCTACAAAGTCTCTTATAAACGTATAGAACTGATGTTATTTGTAGAACAGAGTTCAGGTCTTTCGTGCAAAGCTTACTCTGAGTCATATTTGACTCGACAACACTTAGCCACTGCTAAGTGAGACTAGTGCTGTTGTATCTGGAGAAACATTCTTCTGCTTTGCACACCACTCTTTGTCAATGTGTTGACAAACCCACCTGGGTTTGCCATGATACTGAACCTTGTGCCAGGGGAATATCAAATATCATAACGGTTTCCCATTATGGACAGTGTTTGGTGGAGCTCTCAGTTGTAAAACAAGTTGGAAAGCTGGAGTGGCATCCAATTCCTAAACCACATGCCTCTGGAAACTCTGTGAACTTGGAGAAACAACAATAGCTATAGAAAGGCATTAGGTCTTTTGTTCATAGAGTCATTATGAGTCGACCCCAACTTGACGGCAATCAACGACAAGTTTCATCATTGTCTCTTTCATGACAACGTGGATCACTGGTTTTTAAAATGGTCTTTATAGTTCTGGAAAAAGGCCTATCTCTCAGGAATGTATTACCAGTTTGCAGTATATAGTTTTTGTTCACACAAGCATTTTTTTCATCATAATCATTTCAGTTACAGCCTTGCTTGGGAACAGCCTTTTCTTGTTACAAAGAAAACCTGGATTCCCTTTGAAAATCCAGAGGAGATAAACAGACGAGGGACAGAAGTATACAAGTTGATGAACTGTAGTTACCACATAGCTTCCTGAGTACTCCACAATTAATTGAATTCATTTAGGGCAGAGACAGTACTTGTCCACAGGGTTGTGGCTTTAGTGAAGTCACCCAGTCTTGGGTTCTAATTCTAATTCACTTCCTGGCTTCGATTGTGATTCATTTATGGAACTTCTCGCTGCAATACCAACATACAGTTCACATCCATTAGCTGTTCCATGGGAGAAGGATGAGTAATCTTCTCCTGTGCAACACATTGCCTCTAAAAACCTGCTGGAGGGTCATCTATGAGTAGGCTGCAACTCATTTCAGTCCCTTCAGATGGAGTATTCATTTCAAGGAGGCATGATATTTAAGTGGTGGTAGTGGTTGTGGTGGTGGTGGTGGTAGTGTTAGGGGCCAGAGTCAGATCTGACCTGCAGCAATTCTGAGTAATGAAACAAAATTCTGCCTGGCCCAACCCCCTGTGTGAACCCACAGTGGCCACCATAGTGTCAATCTATCTCCTTGGGGATTTTCTCCCACCCACCATATTGACTCCTTATTTTTTTCCAAGAATGATGCCCTTTTCTAGGAACAAACATGTTCTGAGAACATGCTCACTATCATTGCTTCCAAGAATTGTTCCTAACGTATTTTTCCCAAGATAGATTTATTTGTTCTTCTGGCATTTGCTCTTCTGGCCATGACATCTGTCATGATAGCATTACATTTGATATTCTTTGCCAACATCATTTTTTTAAAAGTATCAGTTGCTCCACCTTCCTTACACATGGTCTATTTAAAAATTAAATATAAAATAAGTTATAAAGAGAAAACCCTCACTAAATATTAGCTCTCTAGCCCATTATTCACCCTCAAATCCCCACAAGGTGAGCACACAATGATTTGTTAGCTAACTCGTTCTGATGATACCAAAACGACCTTTAAAATTTCTTTCCATTTACAAGCAGAAAAGAGTTGGTATAAAATTAAAAATAATAGGTAAGAGATACAGTAAGAGTGTCAGGACATAAGCATAGTTTTGCCTAATATAATGGTTATCATAAGGTTCTACAGACTAAAGTGTCTGGTAAGAGTATTCAGGTTTTTATTTGTTAGTTTTATTTTTTTTCAGTCTTATAAAATGTAAGTTATAAATAGTAAAGTAAAATGAATAGCATCATCTTACCTCATGACTCAGAACTCCTCAAAGTCTAAGAGTGTCCTCCTTCCACCCAGATCCATTGTGTAGTTAACAGTCAATAAGTGAAAGAAAATACTTCAAACTATTTTGATCACAGCAAGTTTAAAGTGGTGTAAAATTAGAAACATGAAGAATGTCCAATAATAAATTTAGCCGTATAAATTACAATAAGTCACACTGCATAATAATGCATAATAATGATGCAAGTCATTTAAAATTTATATTTAAAAATGTTCACAATTGTAAGTGAAGCATTCAGGTTACACATAAATAGTGAAGGTACATTGTCAATATGTGTATGTATATATTTGCACATGCATGCACACACAAATACTAGTAGGTCATACAGCAAACACATTCCACTGGGTGATAGATTTAGCATAAATTAACTTTTTATGTTCTAATTTCTAAAAGTTTTCCACTTTGTCAGTAATGTAGGACTTTAGCAGCTAATAAAGGAAGAGTTGAATGCCATGAATAATGCTATGCTGATAAATTTGATAACTTAGATGAGATGAAGTAACTCCTTGGAAGTATATACAAAAATCTCTAAAACAGAAAATTGATCATTGAAATTAATGCACATCTAGTAAACATATTGAATCAATAATTAACAGCCTCTCAAATTAGAGATCCCCAGGCCCAGATGGAGATACTGGAGAACTCTACTTAACAAGCATGAGATACCAAGTCTCCATAATGGCTTAAATTCATCCTGTTTGGATAGTGTCCAGTCATAATCTACTGCATGACCTATAGGTGTCCTTCTTAATGCACAGTCTACACTATAGAAGCAGACTACAAATTCTTTGTTGCTGGGATGCAATAAGCAATAGTCAACATTTAGAAACAATTTGATCTTGCTTTGGCTTCCAAGATCATGAACATTCAAAGCAATATATATCCTTGAGCAGAGTGTAGACTAGTTGTTGAACTTGCATGAGAAAGCACATATGCTAATGGAAGCTTTTGGCATTTGTTATGTTAGTTTGTTTATTGAATTCCAAAGTATATAAAAATTTGTGACAATAAGACCTATTTAATTGTATAGTTTATCTTATAATTACTTTCATTTTTAAAAATTCATAGTTAAATATTATTAGGAACATTTGTGGTTGTAATTAAATATAGTCAACTAAGACCCATAGTGATCTTCTGAATAATAGATCAAAATCTTGCCCTATCCTGTTCTATTCTCATGATCTTCAGTCACTGTGTCAACCCCTCTTGTTAAGGGTTTTCTTTCTTTCACTGATCCTTTATTTTTCCAAATATAATGTCTTTTATCAAAAATTTGCACTTTCTGACAATATGGTCAGACTATGTAAGAGGAAGTTTTACTATCTTTGCCTCTAAAGAGTACCTTGCATATCATCAACAGCTGTGGGACCAATATAAAACAATGTTTTCCACACTAATGAGAAATGGTGGTGGAGTACTGTGAAGATGTTATGAGAGACTGTGGCAATGCTTGGAAGTAACTGTGACAAGATGTAACCAGAGGACACCGGAGATGGAGCCACAGTTAAAGGTTTTGCTTGCTGGATGATTGAGGGAGAAGCTAGCTTGTAACTTCTCTGAGATAAAGTTTGCTGAATGGTTGAGGAAACCAGAGGTCTATTTGTGCTGCTGAACTGAACCTGGGATTTTACTAAATGAGGAGTTGTGCCTTGTTAATTAGGCATGGGACTGTTGGACTAAACTTGGACTTGCATTGTGTGATATTCTTTGCCTCCTTGCTCCCCAACCTATTTCCCTAATAAACGCCCAAACTGTTAGTAAAATCTATGAGTCAAGTTTCAGTGATCATTGGACACAATGTTGGTAGAAATAGATGCAGGAGCATGTGGTGTGGCATGTCTAGCCATGTAGTTATTTTTTAGTACTAGAGCTATTACTGATGGAGGACAGTCCCCTCTGTGAAGCAGGTAGAAGTCAAACTCAGTCACTATCACATTGCACCTGATCTTTATACAATGAAGAGAGTTACAATGTAAGAGAAGATATTTAGAAAAAGAAAGACTAGAAAATACAGTAGGCCAAAGGAGACTGATACTCTGTAATAGATCTTATAAATGCTTCCCCTCCCCGCCCTCCAAAAAGAGCCAGCTATAGTTTGTTTTCACTTGGGAAAAATCTTAGTTTACACTTGCAGTCTTACCAGAGGGTTACCTGAAATTGCCAGCCTACTGCCATAACTGGTTAGAAGAGATCTGGACTTGATCCAGATATCCAGTATAAGATACATTGACGATATCTTGTTAATATTAAACACTGAAGAATAGGCAAGGGATGATTTTGAAACAGTGATTGTTCACATGACCAACAGAGATTGGTTAATAAATCCAACAAAGATCCAGGGCCCTAATAAAAAATTAAAATATTTGGGAATAATCTGGAAGGAAATACCCATGATATTCCATAGGCAACAAAGAACACGCTGCTGTCATTACCTATTTCCAAGACTAAACAGAAGGTCCAATATTTAATTGATCTATTTGGATTTTGGAGGACTCATATTCTATTTCTGATATCAATTGTTAAAGAAGTAGATGCAACATGGAGGAGGCTGAGTCTGATTTCCATCTGTTTCATAAGGGGAACTGTCCTCATCAATAATAATCATAGCACCATACCACTAACTACATGGTCAGGCACGTCACCCCACAGGCTCCTGCATCTATTTCTACCAACATTGGGTCCACTGTTCATTGCAATTTGACTCACAGACTTTACCCACAGTTGTGGGGTTTATTAGGGAAATAGGTTGGGGAGAGCCAGGAAGACAAAAAATGTAACACAATGCAAATCCAGGTTTAATCCATAAATCCCAAACCAGACTACTAACAATATACAATTCCTCAATTAGTGAAAGTTCTAGTTTAATTCCGCAGCACAAGTTCACCTTAATTAGTCTAGCAAACTTCATCTCAGCGCAATTACAAGTTAGCTTTTCCTTCAATCATCCAGAAAGCAAAACCTTTGACTGTGGCTCCATCTCCAAGGTTTCTCTGGTTACATCTTTCCACAGTTACTTCCTAGCATTACCACAGTCTCTTCACTCTCTCCCCACCACCATCTCTCACAGTATCTTCCCACTCTCCCTACCACCATCATCTCTCACAGGGTAGAAAGTGTTCTCATATTGTTTTCACTGCTGTTGATAATTTGCAAGATCACGGTGTCCTCAGTAAAGGTAGTTGGAGACCATGCTGACCAACAGGGACTAACTCAATGGCTAGAAAAGCCAATTTTCAAGGATTTTGACACCTCACATCACTTTCTGGCGTTTCTAGTAATTTTCTCTCATTATCTGAAGGATCAACCTTCCCTTTATCATTATCTATATTCATGGAGTATTTAAACCATCTGCTACATTCCTTAAGTCTAAATCCTCCCATGTTAGAAAGTCTATTTCTGATTTGTCTTATCAAATCAGTACTCTAAGGAAACAGATATGTCTTTTTCTCTAAAGAATCTTCTATTAAAGTTCAAACTTTGAGCTTCCACATCTATAAACAAAGGTCCAGTCCAGAGAAAACCATCAGGTAATAGTAATCAACACTAGATCACAGAATGAAACATCTCCCTTCATCTGGATGGGTGATGGTGAACAC
Source organism: Elephantulus edwardii (assembly GCF_000299155.1). NCBI lineage: Eukaryota > Metazoa > Chordata > Mammalia > Macroscelidea > Macroscelididae > Elephantulus > Elephantulus edwardii. The sequence continues at coordinate 18,086,414 of NW_006399764.1, read as the reverse complement.
ATTCCCAGCCATCCATGGCTAGGTCCAAATGGGCATCAGCTGCAAAATCAGGAGTCCACTTTTCTTCCTGAGTACTCCCTGCTCCACAAACCTGTAATCATTCTTCATTTATCCATTCATCACACTAGGTAGACAGTTTTGAAGGACCAAGTCCAAACTCAGCCTGTCTCTTCACCACTACATACTTCCCACTCCACTCATTAAGTGGGCCCAGATGGTCACCATGAGTTAAATATACTCACCAATATCAAGTCCTGGAAAAGGAGTTCTTATGCTTCCCACTTTCATTCATCAGGTAGACTCAGGTGGTCACTATGAGTTAAGCATTTCTATCAGCTTTCTTTAACATCAAGTCCCGGAGAGGGATCTCTGATAGACATTAGCTTTACCAGGCCTCACTTCATTTTCAAAGTCTCTCTTTTTCTACTTGTCTTCTTCAACTGTAACTCTCTTCAGCATACTAGGTAAGGCTTAATATTGTTTAGGCTAAGCTCTATGCTCTGTACCAAATTTTACTACCTACTACAAGAATTCTTTTAAGGTAAATTTCTCCCTTTTGAATACCCAATTAATATTCAACTGGCTTAAATTTGTTCTCTAAATTACAACATGTCCCATATATTCAGTATTCACTAACTTTGCTACATAGAAGAAAAAAACAATATCAAGTATATCACACTTTCTATAATTTTCAATATATATCTCTATACAAGATCCAGTATAGTTACATGTGGACACTATATTCTCCATAAGTTTTACTTTTACAAATCTGTCCCACAGAAATATGCATAATCACAGAATATCTAATAAAGTCCTAAATGTCAATCACCTGAAGTATCTTTGATGATAATAATTATATATCTATTCTATGAAATAATATACAATAATTATAAAGAATAAAACAGATTTTTTATTAACTGCTCTTAAGTGGTTTATAAGACATTTTGTAAGGCTAGAAAAAACCAAATTGCTGAACTCACAAATACAATTTGTTTTCTTAATTGTTACAAATGTACAGGAAAATATCTAGGAAGATATACTACAAACTTTAACCAAAAGAGGAAGAAGTTAGAAGTAAAGGAAATCGCCACTTTTTACACAGGTATATCTCAGAGTATGATGGAGCAAGGATGCCAGTTTAAAGGCTAACGAGCACTTTATCCCAGCCATGGTATTTTTCATTGCTTCCTATGCATCTGAAAGTTGGACAGTGATTAAGAAGAATAGGAGAAGAATCAATGCCTTTGAATTGTGGTCATTGAGAAGAATATTGAATGGACCACCAAAAGGACAAACAAATCTATCTTGAAGAAAATAAAACCAGAGTGTCCTTAAAGACAAGGATGATGACACCTTGTGTCACATACTTTGTCAAGAAGGACAGGTCCTTGGAAACAGACATCATGCTGGGAAAAGCATATGGTCAGTTAAAAAGACTCTCAACAGGATGGATTGACACAGTTATTGTAACAATTGGCTTAAGTATATGAGAGATTGTGAGAATGGTACAGGACAGGAAAAGGTTCAGATAAGTAGTTTATAGGTTAGCTATGAGTGATGTCAACACCTAACAACACCAACAACAGTAATCCATTTACTGTGCAACAGTATCATGTAAAAATTACCAAAATATGACAGAAACATAAGGTGAGCCCATGCTGTTAGAAAAAGGGTGGCAATAGACTTGTTAGATCTAGGGTTGCCACAAAACATCAATTTGTAACAAATACAATATCCATGAAATGCAATTAAACAAAGTATGCCTATATAAGTGCCTATATTGAACTTTTTGAACCACAAAAATGTATTAGCAAATTATATGTTTAATTTAAACATCCTCAAATACATAGCTGAGAATCAACCACACATTCCTGCATAAATATTTATTTTTAAAGTATTACTTCTAAAACCACCTCCTTGATTCTGTAACTTGTCTCTTTGACAGAGTCTTTATTTTGAAGAACAGTAAGTGGCAAACAGAAAGTATGATTTAGTTCTTGTTTCTCGTTCCTTTCATTGGCACAGATCACATTTGTAGGACTTTATAGAATTTACTTATAAAAGACTTCAAGAATAATAACAAAATTTCATGTCTGTAACATGCTTAAACAGTTTACAAAATACTTTCTTACTCACGATTGTCTTTGGTCAGGAAAACTAAGTAGGAATTATCATCTTATTTTTCCAAATAAAGAGACAGGATTAAGTGGATCATCTACAATCACAAAACTAGTGGTGTCTTGAATCCTAGCTTCTTGGCCCTACTTTTCTTCCCTATTATACAATACCAAGTTGAGTCTCATTGGACCAAAATGCCTCAGTTAATAGACATACACTAAAATATAAGTCAGTCTTGCAAATGCCGGAAGGAATATAATTATGGAAGGACACCATCTCCATTATTTGCGGGTTTTCTTATGTGTGACATGACCCAAGTCACAAAGTTAACGACAGAATGACTCAAACCGTACCTACCCTAAGAACAGTAGTAACTTTCCTAGTACAACATAGGCAATTAGGAGCATAATCAGGTTCTGAATCCAACTTTTCTAAACTGAACCCAATGATTCTTCCATCTACTCTACTCTTACCTTGTTATCACATTCCTGTCACATAGTTAATCTTCTATTTGCCACTCACAGTATTGCAGATGCAGACTAGATGGTCAGATGGATGATACATGGTGTTTCAACTTCTTGGCACTTCCAATTACCTTAATAGGCGAAATATCCCTTAACTCTTGCAATGTAATGTCAGTGCAGAACCATGGTTAACAGGAGTCTAGGTTTGAAATTTCAGCAGTCATTAGTCAGTTTGCTGTACTGTGGTGGTTTGGGTGTTACTGTGATACTGAAAGCTATCCCATAGGTGTTTCTAACACCAGCAGGATCACTCATGGTGGAAAGAGGAAGAGTTGCCTCCTCAAAGTAGTCTACCTTAATTACACGGGTGGAATAAAGCTTTCACCCTATAAAGCACCTCCATGTGCTGATGTGGTACAACTTAAAATGAGAAGAAATAGCAGTAAACATACATTAATAATTGGGGGTAGAAATGTATGAAGTTTAAATATAGAAAAATAAGAAGTTATCAAAAAATTAAATGCAATTCATAAAAAGTGATAATCTAGGCATTGATGAGAAGAAATGGGATGGTATTGGTCATTTTCATTCTATTTTGTTGGGTACAAATTGAAGAGGAATGTTGACACATTAAAAAAAACCAACACAACAACATTTGAAGTTCTGTCCTAAAATACAATGCTGGCGGTAATAGAATATCCTCATGCATGTAAGGAAGACCTGTCAATTCAACAATTATTCAAATATATGCACCAATCACTAAAGGCAAAGATGAAAAAAAATTGGGATTTCTACCAACTTCTGCAACCTGAAATTAATCAAACATTAAATTAAGATGCATTAATGATAATTGGTTACTGGAAGGCAAAATTTTGAAACAAAGAAGAAAGATTAGTAATAGAGGATATAATAGAAATTAAGCTAGAGATCACATGATAGAATTTTGTTCACTCAAGGACTTATTCATTGCAAATTCCTTTTTAAAAAAGAAATACACATGTATCTCATATAGGGGGAATATGCAGAAATCAGACTGACTAGGTCTTTGAAATTATTGTTGTTATGTGGCGTTGAGTCATTTGCGACTCATAGCGACCCTATGTACAACAGCCCTAAACCCTGCTCTATCCTGTGCCAATCGCATTACCTCTGAATAGATGATGAAAAATATGATTTCTTGGTCAGACAAGATCAGGGGGCTGACTGTTGAACAAACCATCAAGAGCTTATTGTTAAGTTTTGAAGTTGAAGAAAATGAAAGTAAACTCATGTGTGAGTCAAAAGATGACCTTGAGTTTACCTGGCTTGAATGAAAAGAAAAAAAATAAAGACAATCTCTAGAATAGATTTGATCCATTGAACACTAACAACTTCAAATAAATTGGGATGACATCAATCCATGATAGATATCATCCATGAAGTCAGTAAAAGATAATTTAAAAGTTAGGTGAGGAAAGTCAAACCATGATGGACATCAGAAGAGACTCTGAAACTTGCTCTTCAATATTGAGAAGCTAAAGGGAAAAAAGAAACCATTTAACAAGAGAGCTAAATAGAAGATTTCAAAAGACAACTCAAGGAGACAAAGCCACATAATATAAAGAAATGTAAAAGGACTTTTTACCAAAGGGAAGAACTCACAACCCTTTTCACATTGAAAGACCTGAAAAGTAAATTCAAGTTTTGATTTATAATACTGATTCTACTGGCAAAGTATTCAATGATAAGGAAAAATGGCATGTGAAGGAAGGAATGTGTGAAACACGGTGTATATGAATGCAAAATATTGTATATGAATTGTGTATGCAAACCAATATAAAATTCTAATACATATATTTCCTTTAAAAAAAAGATGAAAGGAATATACAAAATTAGGAAAGATGTGTTAGGGTTGGATCATTTCACCATACCTATTGCATAAGATGTTGTTGACTGCCTTCAAGTAGAGCATGAGTCTTAGTGACCCTATGAACAAAAGGCCTGAAGCCCCTCTACAACTATCAATTTTTATCAAAGTTCATAGAGTTTCTGGGGGCAAGTTGTTTAGGAAGTGGATGTCACTCCTACTTCCAAAGATAAGTAAAAAAAATTGATATAGATATATTTTATCATATATATATATTTTGTTCACAGACTCCTAGGCAACTCAACAGTAAGTAATAATAATTACATTCAATTCATACATGAGCAAATAATCTGAGAAACTCTATTAGATGAAGAGAAAGACTCATTGACAGCATGCCATATGCAAATGACATACCTCTGCTTGCTAGAATGAAGGGGATTTAAGAAGCACTGATTGACTTATATATTGACCCAAAAAAAAATGTCCTCACAATTTAACTAATATGCAACATGTTGCTGTTGTTGTTGTTGTTGTTGTTATGTGTCATCGAGTCACTTGCGACTCATAGCGAGCCTATGTACAAGAGCTCTAAACACCATTCTATCCTGTGCCAGCCTCTTGAATCTGCAATTGAAACCTGGATGCACAATAAAAACAATAGAAGCAGTATTAAAAAAATATCAAAAGATGTACTTGCCTTGGGAGCATCTGTTTTCAAAGAAATGTCAGTTTAAAGACTACAGATGCTTGATGTATGTGCTTGATCCAAGAGCCATTATATGTACTTCACATAAGTGTGTCATATGTGTGTAAACTTTGGACAATGATCAAGAAAGAAGACCTTTGAATTGTGGTGGTGGTGAAGGGTATTGAATATACCACGGACCAAAAAACCAAACAAATTCCTATCGGAAGAAGTGCAGCCTGAGGGCTCCTTGCCAGGCAAGAATGGTGAAACTTGATCTCACATACTTTGGATATATTGTCAAGAAGGGCCAGTCCCTTGAAAAGAACGTCATGGGAAGACCCATGACAAGATGAACTGGATCAGTGACCTTAATAATTAGCTTGAACACAATGCAGATGGTCAGGATTGTGCAAGAATGGGCATGGTCTTGATCTTTTGTACATGGGATCACTATGAGTAGGGGCTGACTTAACGACATCAGATAACGGCAAGATCTGAAAAGAAGTGTTTGAATGGTACTACTGGAGAACTCTGCTAACTGAAAGGTTAGAGGTTCAAATCCATATGAAAGTACCTAAAAAAAAAAGACACCCCTGCATTTACTTACAAAATTTAGCCAAAGAAAACCCTAATGGAGCGTACATCAATTTAGACACACATGGACACCATTAGTGAGAATCAAATCACTGGCAACTGGTCTTGGAAAAGGCTTGGAAAAACTAAATTCCAGAAAATGTATTTTTATTGTGAATTAATGGAAGCTCAAGAAATCAAAGTGATTTTTCCATGTTCATGTAGGAAATTTCACTGAATTTCAAAATGTTGGTCCTCTTTCATTTCCCTCTCCTGTCTCCTAGATTTATAGATTTCACCGCATGTGTAAGATTCCCAAAAGAACCAAGATTGGAGGATAGTCTATCAAAAACCAGGAAGAACGAGAAAATTAAGTTTGAGGATTTTTAACAGAACAGTGAAAAAATACAGTACTAATGAGAAATTGGGGTTTGTAAATCCAGTCTGACAATTTTTCTTTTATTGTCATTATTGTTGTTGTTCGTAGGTGCTCTTAAGTCAACTGTACCTCATATGGACAAGAGATGGAAAGCTGGTCCAATCCTGTGCAATTCTCACAATCTGTTGTGTTTAAATCCAACAATGTAATCATCCTGTCAATTCATCTCATTGAAGGTCTTCTCCTTCACTGACCCTCTCTACTTTTACTTAACTCTTTGAAGGTTAATCTATTTGAGATTTAATGTGTCATCAGACTGGTTTCTTTCTTCCTTTTCTTTTACTGATCTATATTACCTTTTCTCTCATTTCATGCCTACTTTGGATTAAGTAGGGTGTTACCCCATTTTCACATTGATTATCATGCTGGCTGTGTAGTTGTTATTCTTTTTAAAGTGGTCATTCTTCACATTACAATGTCTTAGACTCATGTGAATATAGTGTAAATGAGTATTTTTATCTCATTTCAATTATTGTCTTTAAGAATTTTAATTACATTTTCTCTCCTTACAACTTTCATGTTAGTGTTTTTATATATTTAAATTCTTCACATATTTAAAATCCTGAAGGCATTATTTTATACAGTTAATAATTTTTTAAAAGATTTATTCTCTCCTGGCTTTCATATTTGCTGTTAAGGTGTTGGGTTTAATATTGTGACATTGTAGACAATTGGGATTTTTCTTGTCAGGTTTCAAGAATGTTCTATGTCTTTAGTTTTATTAAGATATAGGTAATTGTAAATTTGTTTGCATTTACTCTATTGGAGATATAAAATGCTTCTTTAAATTATTTTATAAAACTTTCATCAATTTTAGGAAACTCACAGTTATTTTACTTTTTTGTAGAAAGCACTGGTGGTAGAATCCATGGGAGATCTGCTGCCCCAAAGGCCTCTCCTGGCTGGTGGTTCAAAGAGATCAGTTGTTCCTTGAGAATAAGATAGACAACTCACAACCCTGGAAACCCACTGGCGGGTCAGCTATGAGTCACTTCCAGATTGACAGCAGTGAGATTTTGAATTGCATGCTATGGTGTCTTTGTGAAAGAATGGGCACTCTCCTTCCTCCCTTGCAATTTATTGCCTCTGAAACCCCACCAGAAGGTCAGTTCCAACTTAATGGTGCATAACAACAGACAATGTATGTTTATTGGACTTTTTCTCCTTGCATTAGTCATTGGTTTTTCTCTTAGTGTTTAAATCTGTTGCTGTTGTTATGTGCCATCAAGTCAACTATAACTCATAAAGACCCTATAAACAGTGTATCTGAGCCCTGACCTATATAGTACCATCTTTATCATCACTGATACACTTAAGCCTATTGTTATAGGTTCTGTGTCAATCTATGTTAATGATGGTCTTCTCTTACACTGACCCTTTATCTTTCCAAGCATGATGTCCTTTTCCAGAGATTGGTCCTTCCTAAAAACATGCCCAAAATATGTATGTGAGATGGAATTTCATCATCCTTGCCTTCAAGGAGCACGACATTATGGTTGCATTTATTTCTTAACTCAAGATACTTTTTTTTCCATTTTTTTTGTTCCAGGTATTTCCCCCACCCCCTGAACATTTTATTTATCCTATTACCTGTTAGTTTTTTGTTGGTGGGTTTTTAAAAAAACTTTCATTTTATATTTATTTGCTTACAAAGTTACTATACATTGTGTTTCACTATCCTTCATTCACATTGTGTTTCATACAATCATTCCCATTCATTATGTCATAAAATTCATTAACATTAAACTGTGCCCATCATTACACTGTCTTTTCAGATCCCCACTGGATCTTTCTTATTTCCTTTACCCACCTCTCCCTCCACCAACCGAATTGTGAGATCCTATGATATTAATGTCTGATAGAATAAACTTCAAAATGAAAACCACCTGAAGGTGGGCACTATATGAAATGATTAAAGGCACAATAGATCAAGAAGACATAACTTTGGTCAATATTTATGCACCATATGATACATTAGTACTGCCACTCCTGCCTTTTTTATGGATGCAATTTGCTGGGCATATTTTTTTCCCAGCCTTTGATTTTGAGTCTGTCATTCTCTTTATTTCCTAGATGTATCTTTTGTAGGTTGCATATTGATGGGCTTTCTTTTTTTATCCGTTTCGCTACCCTTTTTTTCCTTTTCTTAGTTGATGCATTCAAGCCTTTAACACCAAGTGTGGTCATTGACAGGCCAGATTTTACTGTTGCCATTTTGCTGTGATCCTTTTTCTGTTGTTTCTGTTTACTATCATCCACTTTCTGCTGGTTCTCTATGTTAAGAATTTCCCTCAAAATTTCTTGTGATTTTTTTGTCTTGTTTTCACAAATGTCTGAAGTTCCTTCTTTCCTGTAAATAACTTCTTCCTATTTGATGGACAGCTTTGCTGGGTACAGAATCTTCAATTGGCAGTTGCTTTCTTTCAACTTTCTGTATATGTCAAGCCATTGTCTTCTAGTTTGCAAGATTTCTGCTGAGAAATCAGAACTTAATCTCTTTTTCCCCCTTGTCAGTGACTCTTTGTTTTCCTGTGCTGCTTTTAGTATTCTATCTTTATCTTTTAATATTGAGAATTTGACTATGATATGTCTTGATGAGGTGCCTTTTTTTTTTTCTTGAGTCTAGTCTATTTGTTTTTCACTGAGCTTTTCAGATGCAAATTTCTCTGTTCTTCATAATACCTGGGAAGATTTCTACTCATATCTCTGCCCCATTCTCAGGGATTTCCCTGTCCCTCTCATGTTCTGTAATTTCAACCAAGTGTATATTGTTCTTTTTAATGCCATCCTATATGAATCTAATGTTTTCTTCATTTTCTTTATGTCTCATCTGTGATTTTTCTTCTAGTATGTTTCCAGTGAGGTTCTTGTCTTCCAGCTCTCTGTTCCGTCTCTTCTGTTCTATGTTTTTGTCCCTCCAGTCTTACTTCTTGTCTTTTCAGTCTTAATATTCTGGATTGGATTTTAGTTCATTTCTGTTATTTACAGCACTGTGTTGCCTGTATTTTCTCTGTCTTGTGATGATTTTTTAAGTTCTTATACTTCTTTATCTATAGTTTCAATTATTACTTTCATCTTTTGCATTTTCTTTGGTTGTTGCTCCATTTGCTCCTCAACAATATATTTCTTCTGGTTCCCTGTCTCTGGAGTACCTACTTTCTTAATGGCTTCATTGTTTCTTCCATCATTTGCACCTTCTTCTGTAGCTGTCAAATAGCTCCAGATCAACATATTTCTTGTGGGTCTCTGTGTCTCGGTTAGTCATTGGATCTGCTTTTTTAGGAGAACAGTTATTTTGTTTTTTCATGATGTTTTATGCAGCTTGCTGTTTTCTTGGCATTATGTGAAATGTCTTGGTAGGTTTAGCTTTTATAACTGTGCAATGTCCCAGGGGACAGAAATGTTCTGTGAAGGACCTGTATGTTGGTGCTTCCCTTTTGGCCTGAATCCCTGAAATGAGGTGAGTGCTGTTCTCCATAAATTGTGGCTTGTCCATGTCTCTTCCTCTTTGGCTTAAGAAACCCCAAGCCTTCTCTGGATACTTTTTAATGCAAAGGAACTGTGTCTAATGTGCTCATAAATCTATTTCGGAGGCATTGACTTAGGTTATTGTGTTTTTATTTTCAGGATTTATATTTTATTCTCTTAGATGTATTTTGATATTTAATTTAGCTATCTTGTCATATGTATTCCTGAACATATTAATTATAGCTGTTTTAAAGCCTGTGTTCAATAACGTGAATATATGAATAAACTAGGGATATATTTTTACTGTCTATTTTTATCCCTGGCTTATATTTAATTGGTCCAATTTCCTGACATACTTTATTGTTTTTTGTTTGATTATAAAAATTGTGCATTAAACATCATAAAGCATATAAGAATACTTTTCATTTTTGTCAGGCAAGAACAATAAGGCATATCACAATACAATTAAAAATGAGTTCTTTCAAGAGTGAATTTTATTCTTTTAAATTTGACTTATTTCTAGTTTAAGCTTTCTCCAAGGTGGTAGACCATCCTTTGCACTAACTGAAAGCCTGGAATATTCATCTTCTTTTTCTGGTAGAACCAGTACCTCAAGACTAATGAAAGCTTGCTTGATTCCCTGAAGTTCTGTTTTCTGAGGTATGTGACATTCATCTCTCCAAATGTTCTTATAGCCTTGCATCTCAACTTCCCCCCCCATATCTTGGAAATCCAAATGCATTTTTTGGGTGATGGGCTCATTCAAGACCACTATCTGGAAAAAACTCATCTGATGTCTTTAGAAAAGTCATTGTGGTTACTGCCTAATTTTTAAAGTCACAATTCCCAATTCTTTTTCTTACAACTTTGCGAGGATGTAACCTTTCTCGTCTTCCTTACAATAAACTTGGGATTTATTTTTAATTTCGAATTCTTAGGACATACAGCTCTATTTTAAGTATTTTCTCTTTTTAACTCACATGTGTTTAAATTCTACTTCCTTTCTGTATTGATTAGTTAAGTTTCTCCATCTTTATTATGATTTTCAGCTACTAGGGACAGAGATTAATGTCATCACTTTTCTTTTTCATTTTGCACAGCTAAACATATACCAAACATTACATCTTTAATGTTCTTTGTCCTTGTATGTATTTATATCCATTCTTTTATTGTGTCTGTTATAAATATGCTAGACAGTTGATGAGAACCCAGGTGAAAAGCTTGGGGGTTTTCCTGTACATTTCTTGGCAACTCCCTGTGAATCTATATTCATTTCAATATTAAAAGTACATTTCCCAGACATTAACAAAAGAAATTTCATCTTTGAGAACTTCCACAAAATGAGCTCTTAGTGATTGTAGATATTTTAGATAGCTCACTGAGAGAACATTCTCTTTATAATACTTAAACTGTTCTCTATATCTGATGGCGTAGTCCTGAGGGTGTTGTGCTACAAACCTCTCTAGCAGTGTGGATCCCACTGCAGTTCTGAGGGAGGGAAATGGGCAATCTCCTCCTGTGTGATTTACAGTCTTTGAAAATCTTTTGGAGGGTCAGCTACCAGTGGTTTCCAAATAGATTGCATGAGAGACATGTCTAAACCCCCTGATGTTGTGTCAGTTTGGGCTCATGGTAATCATCCATTGGGTTTATGAGACTATAAACCTCTACAGGAAAAGAACGACCAATTTCTATCAAGGAGCTCCTAGTGAATTCAAATTGCCAACCTTTCAGTTAGCAGTCTAACACACAGCATACAGTGCCAAAACCGGTTCTTATAGGCTTATGGGGGGAGAAGGGGACAATTTTACTTAGCCTTAAAAACAAGTGAAATTAGGTCATAAGTAGGATATGAGTCTATTAAAATATATCTTCTAAGGAAAGTTGTTTGCTTTCAAGCTGGATGCAGTTTAAAAGTTGATGGTATGAAATATGCTGATTTCTATACACTGATGTTCATAACATGTTCACAATAGCAAGAAAATTATAACAGTCCAAATACCTATCAATCAATGAATAAATGGAGAAATTATGCTACATTCATACTATGCAGCATTAAGGAGCAACAATTTCTTAAAATACTGTAAAAAATGAGAGAGTTTAGAAAGCATTATGCTGAGCTAACTAGCTCAGCTTCAGAGGATAAATACTGCATGAGACCATTAATGTAAAAACAGAGAGATAATAGTAAGATATGTATAGAAGTTAAAAAAAGGGAGAGGCAGGGGACAAGGGTGCCAAAAATGGGCGTGAGGGTAGAGGAAAACCACTAGAATAGTTGAGATTGGTGGGAAGATGGGAGGTCAGTGAAGGAATAAGAAATATCCAATTTTTACTTGAAAAAATAGAGTAACGGCAGGCTTAGACCAATGGTAACTGTCTATTTATAACACAATACAGATAAATGATGTATGAAGCACAATGCAAGTGAAAACCTGTGAGAAGCACAATGTACACGAGTGAAAACAATGTATACTAATCTTGTATGCAAATCAATATGAAATAAAGTTTTAAGAAATAAACACCCTGGTTTCAAAGATTGATTGCTTACTAGAGGTCAAATTGTTTGAAGTACAGGTTTGTTGTATTATTGTTATATGCCGTTGAGTTGCCTGTGACTCATGGCAACCTTACATAAATAGCTCTGGACCCAGTCCTATCCTGAGCCAACCTCATTATCTCCAACAGACCTAATCCCGTTTCTCCAGTCACTGAGTCAATCCATCTCGTCCTGGGTCTTCCTCTCCTGTGCTGTCCCTTCACCTTCCCAAGCATGATGTCCTTCTCCAAGGCCTAGTCACTCCTGGCCACGTGCCCAAAGTATGTGAGACAGAACCTTAAAATCCTTGCCTCCAGGAAGCAGCTTGTTTTCACCCTCTCTAGGACAGAACTGTTTGTTCTTCTGGCAGTCCTCAGTATGTTCAACACTCTTCTCCCGCACCACAACTCAAAGGCATCGATCCTTCTTCTATTATCCTTAGTCACTGTTTGAGGCATATGTGTCCTTTACTGTCTGCATAGGCACATATTTGTCTATGGTCTGTGGTCACATAAGGTGTTTGCTTGCTTTTTAAAGGGAAACCAGTTCTCCTGTGTTTTATTGTTTCCATTCTAATAATTTTACTTGTAGCAATGGGCTGGAGTACATCAGAGATTGTGAGGATGACACAGTATGCGGCAAGGTTCAGATCTGTTGTTCATAGGGTCACTATGAGTCACAGTCGACTCAATGACATCTGACTACAACAACAATGGTTTGAAAGATGCTAAACTTGGAGAGTGAACAAAAAGCCAGGGTCCAGGGCACCTTCCAGTGCTCTTTTGTCTTTTCCTTCTTCTTGTCCTGGCTGTGTTCACCTGCCCAGCATCCTCTCACTCCTACTGCAAGCTCACACCTGCTGGGACTTCTCAGCTCCTGCTGTGAAGATTGGCAGTGCTGATCAGACCAAGGAGGCTTGTGGGCTCCTGACTCTGAGCAGTGGTCACACATAATCAAAAGTGGCGCATCAATAGGGCCACCACAAGCAGCTACAGTCTTGATATCCACACACGCAGTCCCGAGGCCACCTTTCCACATGCTCTGTGTGTCTTCTATCCTCTTCATATCCCTGCCCTTAACTCAGACCTGGACATGCACAAAGTACCAAGCAGGCTACCAATACAACTTCCAACTGGCCCAACACCATAGCCAGCAAGGTAGATACAACTTATGGGTTTTGTCCAGTAAACTCTCAGAAAGTTTTATGAGAATCTAAGTATGAAGTACAGAGACTGCCTATACAGAGTGTTTCTACAACATCTAAATCACATGGCATATCATTCATGTTAAGCAATGTGTACCTGTAATTTCTCCCTGGCTTGTGAGAGAAAAGTTATAGCAAAATCTTTTGAATTTTCAGTATAATCTAAGACGAGATATTTTGTGACTATGAAAAGTTATAGTACTTTTGAGGCCCTAGGGGACAGAGGGCTAACAGTACAATTACTCTTCTCCTTAGGAATCAATTCCAGATGTTGCCATTAGACTCTTTGAGTGCTGAAGGAACAAAACGTCAGCGCTAGAGAGACCATAAAGATTATCTAGCTGAACCTCTTATTACAGCTACCTGGCCAACAGATTGGAAAAGATATATTTATACCTATTCCAAAAAAAGGTGATTCAACAGAAGGCAAAAGTTATTGAACATTATCATTCATATCACATATAAGTAAAATGTTACTCGAAGGTAATATATGGTAAAGTAACTCGAAGATAAAGTGTGCCCGTCCCAACCCCTATGAAAACGTCCCAATCCATTTGCATTCACCTCATGTGCATATGAGAGCTGGATATTTAATAAGATATACCACTAATACATTAGAATTATGACATTTGTGAAGAATAGTTAATATATCCCATGGATTGTCAGAACATAAATCTGTCTTAGAAGAAGTACCATCAGAATACTTCTTTGAAAGGAAGACAACGAGCTATTTTTCCTAGGTATTTTGCAACTGTGGTCTTTGGAAATTATTAAAAGACGGCTGTCCCTGGAAAACTATATCATGCTTGGTAAAGTAGAAAATCAGCAGAAAATGGGAACACTTTCATCAAAAGACATTGACAGAGTGGCTATAAAAATAGACACAAATACAGCAATAATTGTGAGAATGGTTCAGAACCAGGCAATGTTTTGTTCTGTTGTAAGAGGAGCATTATAAATAGGCACTGGCTCAACACACCCAGCAACAAAAACTCATTCAAAAGTTTTTCAACAATAAAAATATCACTAGAACTATGTACTAATAATGATACTATTGTATCATTAAATTACTTTTTTTCTCATCTCTTTTCAAAAGTTAATATTGTGCTAAAGGAAATCAATGTTTATTTGGAGACATTGGAAATATCTTTCTTCTGTCTCATTAAGAAATACAGCTCTCCAAATGATCCTTCTCTTTTCTTCCCTCCCAGAGGAGCTAGAGTTCAATAGGAAGCCCTCACACAATTTAGGGCTTACTATATATGATTCTCACCACTGGGTTGATTGACAGCATTATGATAGATGGTGAAGAAATTAAGATTGTTAACAGCTTTGTTTGCTTGACTCCACAATAAACACTCTTGGTACCAGCAGCAGGAAATCAAGAGACAAATTACATTGTGAAAGTTGGCTGTCAGAGACCTCTCCAGAGTACTGAAGAGCAATGACGTTAGTCTGGCGACTAAGGTGTGCCTAATCTGGGCCATAGTCTTTGCAATTGCTTGCTGCACGTCTGAGAGCTGGAAAATGACAATGGATGATAGAAGGAGAATTCATGCCTTTGAGCTGTGGTGCTGGAGAAGAGTGTTGAATATACCATGGACTGAGAGAACAAACAGGTTCGTCTTAGAGAGGGTGAAATCAGGCTGCTCCTTGGAGGCAAGGATATTGAGGCTTCGTCTGACATACTTTGGGAATGTTGCAAGGAGGGACCAGTCCTTAGAGAGGGACATCATGCTTGGAATGGTGGACAGATGGAGAAAGAGAGGGAGACCACTGATGAGATAGATTGATACAGTGACTGGAGTAATGAGGGTAGGTGTCAGAGACAGTAAAGTTGGCACAGGATAGAGCAGATTTCAGGGCTGTTGTACATAGGGTTGTTACGAGTCACAAGTGACTCGACGGTACATAACAACAACAACAACAACAACAACAAGAACAACAACATATGCATCTCATGGAAAGATGGTGCTGACGTTTGGCATACTACCTGAATAGACAAGTGTGAACACTAGGACTTTTTAAGGAGAAAGATGAGAAGACACGATCTCAATAGGCAGGGCCATCATTCATTCCACTGAAGATATAAAATTGCCATTAGACCTTAACACAGATTCTAAACATAGATTCAACCTGAAAACCTGCATTATCAACTTAATGTTGGACAATTATCATGGTAGATTTGTTATGTTGTTGCTATTGTTGATGCTGGTGTTGTTTTATCTTGTCAAGTTAGTATTGGTTCATAGCTGACCCTCCAGTGGTTTTTCAGATACTGTAAATTGCATAGTAGGAAATTTTCCGTCTTTGTCCACCAGAGTGGCTGGCAAATTTTAAGCACGTGCCTTTGGGTTGGCAATGCCATTCCTTATACCTAGGGCAATAGAGCTCTGCTATTGTTAATAAAAGTCTCTTCTCTTGTAATCAAAACATATCTGCTTTAAAGTCAAGCACTTATTAACAGTCTCTTATTAAGTATTAATACTTAAGAAACTTCATTTCTGAACACAGAAGGGAAGAAAGGAAAAAAGCCATAAAGCAACAGCCATGATAGAACAAATGTATAAGCATTCAAATGCCCAAGTACAAAGTGAATTATCTAGACTTTAAGAGAGGGTAGGCGCCTTCTTGCTCACTAGTAACCAGCTAGAATGATTTCATTTCACTTGGAAGATGCCAAACTTTTGCAGCTCACATTCAACACTAAGCTTGGGGGTGTTTAATCCTATTACTCAAGTTAGTATCTATCAACACAATGTTGGATAAGACACAGGAAGTGCCATGGTGCTTAAGGAAAAGAAACATTGTATCTAACAGTATCTTTAAGGCGCTATTAAGTCTTTTGGCCAAGTGTCTTAATCTTCCCCATACATCAGATAACCAAAGTGAAAACAGGTACAGCTGAATGAAAGCAGTCCTAGAGATACTATGCGCTACAGGTAAACTTCATCAAGTCTTTACAAAATTAGCACACCATGTATAAGAGTAACTGAAAGAGACTCTATCCTTGATATGTACACTTTGAATAATTAACCTTTGGGTTCAGTGATTTGCTAGAGGGTCTCCAAGAGTGACTCACATGATTGTAGGTAAGCAGGCTGCTTTTGCACAAAGTGGTGAGTGATGGGCCAGGATCCTGGAGACTGTCAGTTGTGGTGCAGCTGGCTGGCGACTGTGTGTCATGAGAGCTGGATGCTGTGTCCCAGGTGAGCATTCCACAAGAAAAAGCCCCTAGGACTGAGATCCCAGGAGCTTATATAAACCTCTAGTAGGGTGGGGCTTATATATCCCATGCCAGTCCTCCCACCTTAATATAATAATGACTTCAGCACAAATAAACAATCAATCATTGGCTAGGAAAGACATTTTAATGATAAACCATAGACTCGTAGAACCATGGACTGTTTAAATAACAAACAAGTCTGTCTTGGAGGAAGAAGAGCAAAGAGTGACATCCTCAGAGGCAAGGATGGTGAGACTTCATCTCACTTACCTTGGGCTTATTTTCAGAAGAAGTTAGTCCTTGGAGACTGAGATCCAACTGAGAAAGGTGGAGGGTCGGGGAAAGAGAGGAAGAGCCTCAAAGAAACAGACTGACACAGTAACTACTACAATGGACTTGAACATGAACAGAGATAACAAGAATGATGCAAGATAAGACAAGATTCTGATTTATCATTCATAGAGTTTTTATGAGTTAGAGTCGCTTTGATGGCATTTAACAATAACAAAAACCACATTGCCATTTAAATTAGGCACAAACAGTTGCTCCACATCAACTTCAACGCAAAGAACTGTACTCCACTGAATTTTCTGTGACCAGTTCATCAGAAGGAGATTTCCTGGTCTTTATTCTACACTTCAGGGTGTGAACTTGAACTTCCAGGCTTTTCGTTACAGAGTGTGCTGTTTACACCATCCAAGGAATTCACTTGCACTTTAGATCAGATCAACAAAGTCTGCTTTGAAAACTTTGCCTTCTCCCTGTCATATTTTCACTGGCCAATTTTTGTTGCTTTTGTTCTTTTTAGTAAGTTAATGTTTACAATTTCATAATCTTTTATACAACTGTTGTTCCCTTGGCTGTCTAGTCTATGTTTTATATTTAAATGAATTCAGTGTTTATCACTGCTTTTCACCACAGCTTGTCTATTCTGAAGTTCTTTATTTTGATTTATCTTTTTTGGAATAACTTTACTATCAATTACTTCCCCCCCCCCCAAGGAATACAAATGAGTGCTTTGCTGCATGTGTTCATCCTTGGGAATGTCTGGTTCTATATTTGAACAACATCTGAGCCGATAAGATTCTTTCCCTGGATAGGCACGTATCTATCATATTCACATCAATTGTTATATATAAACTCTTTTTTTATTATTATTAATTTTAATGAAAATTTACAGAGACTTTGCATTTCCATTCATTCATTGTTGCACTTTTCTCCTTGCCCAACCTCCCCACCCCCCAGCTCTCTCTTCTTTGAAAAGTAAAAGAAAAATTCTTTCATTGTTTTACAATCCCTGCCCCCCAGGTCCACTCCACTATGCAGCCTTCATTCTGGACTCCTGTCATGACAATAATACCTAATCGCATATCCCTTTTAAACAGTTCTCTCCCTCCTTCTGTTTCAATGCAGTATACATAATTTATCCCCTTTCTCAGTCTCCCCCCAACCCTGATGTCAGTCCCATTTTACAACAGTGGCACTATGTAGCATTTGCCCCTTTGTGACTGAGATATTTCACTCAGCATAATGTCCTCCAGGGTCATCCATTTTTAATAATATTTCATGGGCTCCTTGTTTTTCAGTGCAGCATACCATTCCATTGTGTGAATATACCAGAGCTTCTCTATCCATTCATTTGTTGATGGGCACTTAGGTTGTTTCCAGCTCTTTGCTACTGTGAATAAAGTCGCAATAAACATGGGTGTGCATATATCTGCTTTGGTAGTGGTTATGGTTTCTTTAGGGTATATTCCCAGTAGTAGAACTGATGGGTCAAATGGTATTTCTATTTGCAACTTTTTAAGAATGTGCCATTCTGCCTTCCATAGTGGTTACACCATTTTACACTCCCACCGACAGTGAATAGGGGTTCCAGTTTCTCCAAAACCTCACCAGCTCTTGTGGTGTATAAACTTCTCTCAAGCAGCAACATGCTTATCAATGACTTTGTTGTTGTATCTCTATCAATTTTTTTTTACTTCTCTGAGAATATCTCAAACACTTTTTGTGATTTTTATTGTTGTTAGGTAACATTGAGTCACTGGCAACTCATAGGAGAGCGATGTGCATGAGCTGAGTCAGACTTAACAGCACGTAACAGCAACATGTTTACATTGTTATCTACTAATTCCTAAAGCAAAAAAAATCATATGCTGGTACTTGGGGTCATATTTTTCCCACAAAATAGTATAAATATATAGTATCACTTAGAGTGATAAGAAGAAGAATGGAAAAATGCTAGGTATGAAGTAGCATCAGTTTTTCTTAGCATCTCTCTTACTTAACTCTTTGGAGGTTAAGCCATTGTCTTCAAAACATACCATAGGACTTTCTAGATGATTTTCAGTATTTTGAATGTTAACTAATCTGTTAAGCTTGATGCTCAAATGTTACCATTAGCGTGATTCACCAATATCATTTTTACAATTTGCAAGGCTTTTATTTCAATATACCATCAGTTTGTATTGATGTTTACATTTTACTGTTGGATGCAGTAAGAGATGGATGAGTCAGAATCTCAGAGTGAAGCATGCTGGTGTTAGGTGGCGAAGGGTTTGAATAGAGGTGAATTAATGTATGTTGAAATTTGTGGTTTTTCTTTTCTGTGATGTAACTTTCAATTCCTTGTTCAACTTTTAAGTCCAAGGAACTTACAGATAAATTCTTAGCGGATTCTGGTGTATATGCACATTGAACTATTTTAGCCTTTAGCTTTCATTACCTGACTGGGTAGGACCTATGCAAACATGGTCTGTGGCCTCGTCAAGGGGATTGCATAGCTTTCTAATAAGGTAAGGAAGGCAAAGAGCACCTTTTGAATGGGACCATGCAAACAAGGGATTTGGTCTGTTTTACTATCTCTTCAGGCTTAAATTGAGCAGGCTCAGAGGCAAAAAAAACCCAAATAGAAATCTTGTTACTGTCATGAAAGAAGAAGCAGAGTCTGGTACATCCTTTGGGAGCTGATTGAAATTGAGACCCACAGCAGCAGCAGCATAAAGATGGAAAACCAGAGACTGATGTGAGACAAAGTAGCACTGCTGCCCAGTGGAGCTGGAGCAAGGGGCTTCACCTACACTAATGGGGAGGAGTTGGGAGTGAAGAGTATCACAACTGGCAACAATAAAAATAGAGCTTGTAACACTGGCCCATAGCTCAGAGGCAGATGGTTAGAGGGAGGCCTGCCTTCAAGTACATCTGACAAGAAGCTGTTCTGATTGAAGAATTGTATCATGAATATCCGTTACTTCTCTAATAAATCCTACAACCGTGAGTACATCTGTGAGTTCTGTGTGGCAGTTTTGGTGTGTTGATGAACCTAAGAGCATAGCATTAGAGCCACGGGAGGGACAGTTGGTGGAAGAATTGGTAGAAGCAGACATGGGAGTGTGAGAGCATATCTAATTGCACAGGAATCACTTTTGTGCCGTCCGTGTCCTGAACACGTGTCCGTGTCCTGAACACGTGTCCATGTCCTGAACATGTGTCTGTGTCTGTGTGCCTTCTGGGCCACTTGAGTTAATGCAGTCAGCTGCCCCCATCCCTGTGCCAGTGGCACCGTTTTTACCTAAAACACAGAGACACTGCAGTAATTTATTCAGAAAATAATAAAAAGGCTTTTGCCACGATTCTGTCTTCACATCAGTAAAAAATACGACAACCAAAAACCCCCAAAGAAACATACAAAACATTGTGTGCAGTTGATCCTAACTCGGGTTGATCCTGTGTGTTCCTGTGTAGAACAGACTCCCCATCCTCCCCACCCCCCAGGGCTTTCTTGGTTGACACTGTACAGGAACAGCCCACAAGCTCTTTCTTCCTTGGTATTTCTGGGTGGATTTGAACCATCAACTTGAAGTTAGTAGTCTATCACCAACTGTTCACATCACCAGAAACCCTTTTCCTGTCCACAAGCACTTCATGTTTTCATCTTATCAGGAATGTATTATTTTCTTAATGGCATTGTCTGTAATAGTGTCTCACACTGTCCTCCCTTATTCTTGAAAGCAAGTTAATAACCAATCATAGAATTCTTGGGTTCCTGTATAGCAACACTGTGTGTGTGTCTTTCTCCATACATTTTCACTTGTTTACACATTCACGTCGACCTGGACATTCCAAAGGTGGGACTCTTCCAGTGTAAAAGTGTTCTGCTTGTTCTTGCAAAAAGCCTCCTTCTCCATGCTGCTGAGAAGTACCTGATTGTATCAATGTCTCTGGATTCAGGTGAGGAAGGTTGCTTTCAAGGTCTGGGCTGCCAGGAAGACAACCCCATTATTCTAAATTTCCTTTTCCATGGCTGTGTCCAGACTCCCTCTATCAGATATCCACCAGAAGCAGCTGCAGACAAACCTTCTCTGCTCACTGATTTGCTAAGAATGTCCTTTTTAACGCTTTCATGCCTAAACTTACGTGGTTAGCTTTTGTTGCTGCTGTTGTTAGATGCCATCGAGTTGAGAACAACTCATAGCAATCTTATGAACAAAAGATCCTGTTCTGACCTGTTCTATCCTGAACCATCCTCACATGTCCTGCCACACAAGAGCCCATTGCAGCAGTCACCATGTCAATCCACCTGCTTTGAGGATCTTCCAACATCCAAGCAATTCCAATTATTTATTTTAATAATTCCAATTATTAAATGATATAAATTTTTATTGTTTTTCCTCATTTCAACTGACTTCCAATCTGGACTCTCCTACTACATGACTATAACTATCCTCTTTCTTTAGTGTTTATAGGGTTTTCAGAAGCCTATTATTTAGGAAGTAGATGGCCCATCCTGCTTCCTAGTCTGTCATAGTCAGGGAGCGCCACCAAAACCTGTCCACCTTGGATAACCCATATGGCATTTGACATATCAGTGACACAGATTTCAGTATCACAGCAACCCCAAGTTCTCTCAGTACAGCAAACTGACAGGCAAGTGCTGAACCACTTAGAACAATGTTTTCCCCAAACACAATTAACACCAGCCCCAAGAGCCCAACAGAGCTTTAAAGACAAAAGCCCACCCATCAGATCCTGATTGCTTAAACAAGAGGTTTCCAGCCCACAGCTCATTGTTAATAAAAATAGGAAATACTTCATGTGCACAAGTTAAATGAGATAGCATAGTCTAGTTCATAATAAGGTTTAATTCTATCAGAGCTACTGCTATCAACAAAGAGAAGCATAATAACTCCATTTTCAATTACTTTTTAATCTGAAATACATACACACACACACACACACACACGCACACACCACTACCATGAATCAAAACCAACTTTTAGAGACTGCCCATTGGGTTTCTAAAGCTGTAAGTGTTTTTGAGAAAAGACTTACTATCTTTCTCCTGTGGAGCAGCTGGTGAATTTGAACCATATAACTTTGGTATTGTAGTACAGCTTCTTACCACTAAACACCAGATAGAGATGATAGATAGATAGATAGATAGATAGATAGATAGATAGATAGATAGGAGAAATAAAGAGTCCTGATGCCATAATATGTAATGTGTTAGGCTGATAACTGAAAGGTCTCCTCCTGTATGGATTTATAGCCTCAGAAACAATCATTATGAGTTAAGATTCAATGGTAATGCATTTTGGTGTATGTATGTCTGTGTATATGTATATATGTGTATATGTATATATGTATTTATATATATACACACACACACATATGTGTGTGTGTGTGAGACTCTGTGTGTGTGTGTGTGTGTGTGTGTGTGTGTGTGTATCACCAAGGTGGTTTGGCATAAATATTCTTTTTATTTGGTTTGTTTTTCCCCATTTCCAGAGCATCCACAGTTATGTTAGTTGCAAAGCATAATGACTCTACAGATTGATAAGACCCTGTCAGGAATTTATTTTCTATAGCAGTTCAGTCCAGTGGCTTTTCTCTAGCAGCTCCTCAGGAGAAAAGTCAGGTATTCTCCTCCTGTGTGGTTTATAGCTTCTGAAAAAACCCACTGCAGGGTCAGCTATGAGTTATTCTCCATTCAGTGGCAATGAGTTGAGTTTGAGCTATTTAAATTTTGGTTGCATCACTTATAATCTGTGTGGACATGAAAATTCTTTCATTTATGTGAGTTTAATCACTATATCTCTAAACTGGGATGATAATACTTCCTGTAAGGAGTCCCCACAAAAGCAAGGATGAATCTGTACCAAGTGCTTGTCATGAATTTTTGGCAAGTAGTAGGATAGTGATAATTGGTTTGTTGTTTGTACCATTGAGATGAAACTGACTCATATCTGATCCTGCAGTGGGTTTTCAGAGGCAGTAAACTGAATGGGAGGAGATTGTTGCTCTTTCCCCCATGGAGCAGCCAGTGGACTTGAATTGTATGCCTTTGATGTCAGTGCGATTCCTTTTCCCTAGGGCACTGGAGTTCCCTATTGATGACAGTTGTTGTTGTTGTTGTTACGTGCCGTTTAGTCACTTGCAACTCATAGCGACACTATGTACAACAGCCCTAAACTCTGCTCTATCCTGTGCCAATCGCATTGCCTCTGACACACCCATCTCGATTACCCCAGTCACTGAATCATTCCACTTCATAGAGGGCCTTCCCCTGCTGTGCTGTCCCTCCACCCTACCAAGCATAATGTCCCTCTTCAAGGACCTGTCTACAATATTAGAACTCTTGTGCTCATATAAAATCTATACCTGGACTAGGCAGGTGTTGTCCAAATAGAGCAAGGGAATGCTGCATGGTTTAAAATCAGGAAGGTTGTGTGTCAGGGTTGTATCCTTTCTCCATGTCAATTCATCCTGTATGCTGAACAAATAATTTGTGAAGCTCTACTCAATAACGAAGACTGTAGCACCAGGATCAGAGAAAGAATCATCAGCAACCAGCCTTACAGGATGACTGTCACTGTCCATTAGCCGGCAACCAACAGCGATTCCCTGATAGGGGTAAGCACAATGGAAATACACCACTCCGGGACAAGATCAGAGAGTTGATCCAGCCCAATTTTATTGGGGACTGCAGTGCACTTATTTATAAGCTTGTAAACAGGAAGACAGGATAGGGTGGGTTTACAGACGTGGGACATGGAGATTGGTCAGGAGAACCTCAGCCTCATGCAGACTACTCCCAGCTCAACAGATGCAGCAGTCATCTTCCCAGGTGGTGAGCTTTCTCAAGATGGTATAGCCAAACACAGGGTAGATTTCTCTACCGTTGGGAGGCTTGCACTTATCTGGAACTTAGGCAATCTGTCCTGGCCAGAGGCCCTCCCTTCCTCCCCAACAGATGACACAAACTTTCTGGCTGAAAGTGAGGAGGACCGGAAGCGCTTGCTGCAGAACATCAAACACTGGTTTACATCTCCATATCTGGAAAACAAAGGTCCTTAACACTGGGCCCATAGTCAGGATTATGATAAATCAAGAAATTATTGAAACTGTCAAGGATTTCATCTTATTTGGATCGACCATCAACACCCTTGGTACCAGCAGTCAGGAAAAAAGGAAATGTATTGCTTTAGGCAAGTATGCTATCAAGGACCTCTCTAAAATACTGAAGAACAATGATAGCAGTTTGAAGACTAAGTTGTGCCTGATTCAGTCCATGATCTTTTATATTACTAGCTACCCAACAGAGTGTTGGGCAATGAATAAGGATGACAGAGCAGAACTGATACCTTTGAGTTGTGGTGTTGAGAAGAGCACTGAATATCCCATAGACTGACTGCCAAAAGAACAAACAGATAGATCTTGGAAAAGGTACAAAGTGTTTCTCCAAGGCAGCGTTGCTTATTCTTTTGCCAGTTCCAGAGGATATGGAATACTCTTTGCCAGTGTTCAAGAGCATACATTTTTCATCTGTCTCCCTCACTCATTGTCTTATAGTATTTAGAAAAAAAATGTTATTTCAACTGGAGAAATACTTGTAATGGTAAATTTTCTTCAGCTGTCAATTAGCATATTTCCTCCTTGCAAATAAAACATCTATAGCTCAATCAAAAGACTATCAGTTTCTGAGGTAAGAAGCTCTCATGATGCTTGACCTTGTCTTTTAAAAATAAAAAAGAAACCTCACAGGATCATTCCAAGACCTGACCAGAAAGCAGTCATCAGAATAGAGCAAGGAAACCCTGCATGGTTCAAAATTGAGGAAAGAGTGTGTCAGGAATATGTCTTGTCTTCATGTCTTTTCAATCTATATGCAGAACAGATCATTAAAGAGGTTGAGTTTTATGAGGAAAAAAATGTAGCATCATTTGTAGCATGTGGAATCATCCAAATGTGGATTATTCTATTCTGTCTTCACTCACTCATTAAAATTGTTGCTAGGTGCCATTGAGTTAATTATGACTCATGGAGATCCCATAAATAAAAGATATGAACCCTGTTCTATCCTGTGCCATCCTCACTCTTCCTGACACACAAAAGCCCATTGCAGCAGTGACAGCGTCAATCCACCTGGTTAAGGTCTTCCTCTCCTTCACTGACCTTCCATCATTCCCAGCATCATGTCCCTCTCTAAGGAATATCCCCTTTTAACAATATGCCCACAGCATGTGAGGCAAAGCCTCATCATTCTTGCCTCCAAAAAGCACTCCAGCTACACCCTCTCCAAGACATAGTTATTTAGTTTTTTTGTGGCTGTCAATGGGATGTTCAGTACTCGTCTCCAACACCACAGCTCAAAGGTATCAATTCTTCTTCTGTCATCCTTATTCATTGTCCTGCTCTCAGTGCATAGCAAGTGATAGGAAGGACTATTGTCTGAATCAGATGCACTTTAGTCCTCAAACTGACATCATTATTCCTCAATAATTTTGAGAGGTACATAACTGCAGATTTTCCCAGTCCAATACATTTCATTATTTCCTGACTGCTAGTACCAAGAATGTTAATTGTGGATACAAGCAAGATGAAGCTGTTGACAATTTCAATCTCCTCTGCATCTGTCATGATGTTGTCTGTGGGTCCAGTGGTATGAATGTTTGTTTTCTTGACATTGAAATAAAATCCATATGGAAGGCTGCATTCCTTGATCTTCTGCAACCAGTGATTCAAGTCCTCCTAGCTTTTAGCAAGCAGAGTTATCTGCATAATAAAAAGTATTGATGAGTCTCCCTCCAAACCTGATGTCACACTCCTCTTCATAGGGTCCAGCTTCTTGAATATGGAGAAAAAAATCAACCCTGACAAACACCCTTCTTCATTTTAAACTGTGCATTGTACCCCTGTTCTGTTTTCACAACAGCTTCCTGGTCCAGGTGCAGGTTATATACATGACACTCTGGGACTCCTTTCTTCTCAATATCAGTCGCAACTTGTTGTGATGTACACAGTCAAATACCTTTGCATAGTCAATAAGGCATGAATAGACATTCTTCTGGTATTCTTTACTTTCAGCCAGGATGCATCTGACATCAGCAATCATATGCCTGGTGCCACAGCCTCTTCTAAATCCTGCTTGAACTTCTGGCAGTTCCCTATCTATGCATTGTTCTAGTCATTTTTTAATTATCTTCAGCAGTATTTTGCTAGCATGTGACATTAATGATATTGTTCAACAGTTTCCACATCCAGTTACATCACCTTTCTTGGGAATTGGAACAAATATGCACCTCTTCCAATTTGTTGGCCAGATAGCTGTCCTCTAAATTTCCTGGCATGGACTCAGGAACATATCCAAGGCTGCATGTGTTCATTAAAACAAGTCGATTGGTATCTCGTTGATTCCTGGGCCTTATTTTTTGCCATTGACTTCAATGCAGCTCCCACTTCTTCCTTCATTACCATTGGTTCCTGTTTATATGTACTTACTGAAATGTTTCAGTAACAATCAATTCTTTTTTTGGTACCGTGATTCTATATATTCCCTCTATCTCCTTTTGATGCTTTCTGGGTCATTCAATAGATTTCCCACAGCATCTTTCAGTATTATGGCTCGAGGCTTAAATTTGCTTTTCAGTTTTCTCAGCTTGGGGAATATAGAGCAAGTTCTTCCCGTTTTTTTAAATTCTCCAATTCTAGTTCCCTGCACATTTCATTATAATATTTTGCTTTGTCTTCCAGAACTGACCTTTGACATTTTCTGTTCAGCTCTTTTCTTTTGGCATGATTTCCCTTTGTTTTGGCTTCTTAATGCTCCAGTGCAATTTTTAAGTATCTTCTGAGATTTCTTAATTGTACCTCTAGAATTCAACTTATTAAAAAGGAATGATAGATGTCCTAATTCATTTCTATTAAGTCAGAACCTAATCAAAGCTGACCTTCCATTTTATTTCTAAGATTCTAAATTGTAACAGAAGAGACTGCTCATCTTTCTCCAGAGGAGTAAATGGTATATTCAAATCACCGGAGAGGGTTGGCTTTTGGGTTAGTTCAACTTCCTACACATTATACCATCAAACCTCCCTTACTCTGTCTTACAGGTTCTTTATGAGTCAGAATGCATATTGTAGCAGTCAGTTTCATTTTTGTATATGCAACACACCATGATTTCTCTGCCTTCCATTTTGATTGGCATAGGTAAGTAGAAAATTCTTGGTTTCAAAACAAAAAAAAAGGGAGATTTCTTCGACTCAGGAATGTGAAAGGGCATTTCGCAGAGCTGTTTTGAAGAAAGGCTGGAGGGCAACCATGTAGTAACACCTCACACTGCATCTATCCAAGAACCTACACCATCCAATGGTCTGAAGCAACAAGTAGCTCCTCAGAGCTTGGACCTCTTGGGACTCTGGGTTTCCCACTCTCTCACAGAGGCCTATGGGCAAATACTTAAAAGAGATTAGCATCTCACCTGAAGAGGCTTCTGACACCCGGCTAACAAATAACACTTCACACTTAGCACCCACCCCCTCCCATTCGACACAATGTGAAAACGGAAAAGAGAGACAGGATTTTCCCCACAAGAATTTCTCTTTGATATAGTATCTTGACCTGCACCTAACAGTTCAAATCATGAAAATAAGAATCTTTTATGAAGACTGAAAAAAAAAATCATAGTTTATTATATTTTGTTGGCTGGAGAGGAAGAAAAGACTTGGCTGTGTTCCTAGGGGAAAGCTAGCCTGTCATACTGGCTGAGATTTATTTCTGAAAAAAGCACTCAGGATGATACTTTTGTGCAGCATGCCCTCCCCCCTACTCTGAGTACCATCAGTGCAAAGCAATTGGAGGAGCTTCTAGAACTATCCAGAGCGCAGGAAAATCCAGGGGACCGAGATAGAGAGGAGAGGAAGTAGAAGACACTGGTTACACACCCCCCACTCCCTGAATCTCCTGATTATTTAAACTTCTGCAAATAATGCTTGTGTATTTGAAGGTAATACATCTGCTCCTCTCCCTCCCCACCCCCATGTGGTTTTCTAATCCCGAGGTAATTACGTTTTGACAAAAATTTATTGAGACATCTGTTTTTTCCCTTAGATCTGCAGGTCACTGCTCCACTCTAACAGCAGCCCAGCCGAGAGCAGCGTGGAGGAGGCCACACGACGTCTGCCTAGTCCAGGCAGGCGCTGGGCGCAGGGTGAAGGGGAAGAGAGAGAGGGCAGCCTCCTGGTGCCCAGCCCTCACCTTCTCCTGCCTTCTTCCAGCTGCTCGGAGGGGGCTCCGGAGAGGGAGGGGGGATGATATGGCAGAGGAGAGAGAGGAGGAGGGCTGGCTGGAAGCAAGCTGGCAGAGGGCATCAAGATTCATGCATTTGCTAGGTTGGCATCCAATATAAAAATAATTCATGGAGGGAAGAGGATGGGGCTCCAATGCACAGGCCATATGTTTGAAACCCCTGCCCATAATGGCTGGCTGTGGTTGCCGGCGTCTGGTGCCACCAAGTAGATTAAATTATGGGACCCTACGGAGGCACAGGAATCAGAAAGATTTCTGTAATTTACAACATTTGATAGAACACAGGAAAATTGAAGAACTTTACCCAAACAAGAAAGTTGTCTTTAATTTTGTAAAACATCAACCTCAATCTACTCTTTATTGGTGGATGAAACCATCAAGGCTTGCCGGCTTCTATTTTTCACAAACGCCAGGCCTGCTCAGAAATGCCTGTATCAGAATTCCACAGGGAACCCCTTTTCTCTGTGTTTTTCCACCTTTGAGCCCTTATAAGGAAGTTTACTTTCCTGAGGTGTCCAGCCCAATATCTTGACCAAATGTTTGAAAGTGTACCTGAGAGACTTGCCTTAGTGCCAAATGAAACTTTGGAACATTCTGAGATGTTTCTGCCATCAAGAACTTAATTAGGATTTTCATTAACTAAATAAGGTTTCATTTCCTTTACTCCAGTTTATTGATGAAAAAATTAAAAAGAAGAATCATACCAATATGTTTCTTTTTCAAGTAGACACCAGGCAGCAGCACTCAAGTACTTTCTCTTCCCTGAATGATTAAATGCAAACATTCACTTCCACAAAACAAATTTAAGAAAATAGGACATCTGTGAGAGTAAGGGAGTAGCTCTTTGATAAATAAGCAAAAGAAATTCTATGTCCTGAATTTCTTTATAAGATAGTGAATAGGAAACCATTTTCAATGTTCAGATGGAAACATTGAGAAATGAGATTGAATGGCCAGTATGAAATGCCCTTGTTTCCAAATCCTCATGGAATCCAGACTTCATGGAACCAATGAAGCTGGATGAATCTCCAAAACTATTTTACTGCGATCATATTTAACTATGAAACCTTAAACCAAAAATATCCCCTGAAGTCAAATAACAATCTAGCTTAACTAGTAAAAATATATATTCTGTGAGCACTGTAGTCTTTTAAAGAACTATGTTTCAAGAATTGGACTGATAATAGTAACTCTTAAAATTAGAAAAAATATTTAGGGAGAAGCAAATGTATATCAACAGGAAAGGAATGAATCACAAAAAGAAAGTGCATGACTTAAAGAATGTAACCCATATGTTTATTGTGCATGTATTGATTATCGGATTACTGCATATTTTACTTTTATTTAAAAATAATTTTTATTGATATTTTAATGAAAGTGTATAGA
>NW_006399764.1:18044239-18044832 GCF_000299155.1 Elephantulus edwardii | reverse complement strand
ATTGGCACAGGACAAAGCGGAGTTCAGGGCTGTTGTACATAGGGTCGCTATGAGTCGCAGGCGACTCGATGGCACATAACAACAACATAACAATCACTAAAATGGCAATTAAGTAGGATTTTATAAAAGAGAATAAAAAATGTTTGCAACTACATAGATTATAGCTATACAATGAACGAGGAAGGCTGAAGAAGAACTTGATGCCTCTGAATTATCATGTTTGCGAAGAATGATGAATGAGCTATGAACTTCCAGAAGAAAGGAAGCCTTTCTTGTCTTGGAGGAAGCATAACAACAGTGATGCTTAAAAGGAAGAATGTTGTTGTTATTATGTGTCGTCGAGTGGCTTACGACTCATAGCGACCCTATGTACAACAGCTCTAAACTCTGCTCTGTCCTGTGCCAATCTCATTGTCTCCTACACACTCATCCCGATTGCCTCAGTCACCGAATCAATCCATCTCCCAGAGGGCCTTCCCCTCCTGCACCTGCCCTCCCCCCTCCCAAGCATGATGTCCCTATCCAAGGACCAGTCCCTCCTTACAACATGACCTAAGTATGTCAGACAAAGACTCAGAATCCTTGCCTCCAAG
>NW_006399764.1:18036085-18044139 GCF_000299155.1 Elephantulus edwardii | reverse complement strand
TTAAAAAAAATAATTTTTTTAAAAAATTTATTTTGTTATTTTTGTGTGAGTGTACCATCAAATCAGATCTGACTGGTACAGGAGGAGATTGTACCTCCTTCCCCGGCAGAGCATCTGGTGGATTTGAACAGTGCGCCTCTGGGATTGTAGTTGCAGCTCCTTTCCACTAGGCCACCAGAGCTCCCCCCCCCAAAAAAAATTCTTTCATTATTGTACAATTTTCCACCCCCATTCCAGTCCACTTTACTGTGGAGCTTTTATTCCAGACTATTGCCATACAAATAATATCTAATAATAGATTCCTTTTAAGTAGTTCTTTCCCTCATCTGTTTCAATGTAGTGTATATTATTTGTCCCCTCTTTTCTTAGTTTCCACCCCCTACACCGATGTCAATCCTGTTTTACAACAATGGCATTATGCAGTATTTGTCCTTTTGTGACTGAGATATTTCACTCAGCATAATGTCCTCCAGGGTCATCCATTTTGTATAGTATTTCATGAGTTCCTTATTTTTCAAAGCAGAGTAGTATTTCAATGGGTGAGAATATACCACAGCTTCGCAATCCATTCGTTTCTTGATAGGCACATAGGTTGTTTCAAACACTCTGCTATTGTGAACAAAGCCATGATAAACATGGGTGTGCATATATCTGCTTGGGTGCTGTTTATGGTTTCTTTGGGGTATCTTCCCAGCAGTGGACTTGCTGGGTCAAATGGTATTTCTATTTGCAACTTTTTAAGAAAGCACCATACAGCCTTCCATAATGGTTACACTATTTTACACTCCCACCAACAGTAAGGGTTTCAGTTTCCCCAACAACCTCACCAGCATGTGTTGTTTGCTGTTCTGTTAAATTTTGCTATTCTTACTGGGGTGAGATAATATTGCAAAGTTGTTTGGATTTTTAGAACTAGGGATTTTGAACATTTCTTCATTCCTTGCACACAAACACATGAAGACATGTTCAAAATCCTGTGCCAATCTTATTGTCTCTGACATACCTACTCCCATTGCCCCGTCATTGAGTCAATCCATTTCATTGAGGGTCTTCCTCTCTTGTGCTGTCTCTCCACCCTCCCAAGCACGAAATCCCTCTCCAAAGACTGGATCCACCTTGCAAAATGTCCAAAATATGTCAGATGAAGCTTCAGAATCCTTGCCTCCAAGGAACAGCCTGACTTCAGCCTCTCTAGGACAAACCTGTTTATTCTCCTAGTAGTCCATGGTATATTCAATACTCTCCTCCAGCACTATAGCTCAAAGGCATCACTTCTCCTTCTATCATCTCTAGTCATTGTCCAGCTCTCTGGAACATAGCAAGTAATTACAAAGATCATGGCCTGGACCAGGTGCACCTTAGTTTCCAGACTGATGCCATTGCTCTTCGGTAGTCTGGAGAGGCTTCTGACAGCAGACTTTTCCATTGCAATTTGTCTTTTGTTTTTCTGGTTGTGGATACCAAGAGTGTTGATTACAAAGCTTAGCAAACTAAAGTTGTTAACAACCTCAATATCTTCACTGTCTATCATGATGTTTTAATGTAGTTTTAGTTTTTCATTGAAGAATAGAAATTAAACCAAATATACGTAAGAAATCTCTTTCATAACTAATTTCAGCTTCTGTAGATTCAATATTGTAGATTTAGTAAGGTAGAGAATAGATTTAGGTTTATTAGATAAAAAGCAAGTCTTTATTAATGTGAGGGTCTAAACCTCATTGTTGTTGAGTCAGTTCTGACCCACAGTGACCCTCTATCAGGTTTCCAAGGCTACAAATCTTCATAAGAAGATTTTTTCCATCTTTGTCCCAAGAAGCAGCTGATGGATTTGAACTATTAACCTTTTGGTCAACAGCATACCAAGTTACATTGTCAGCCACCAGTGCTCCTTAATATTAAGCTGTGAATACCATGTATTCCTCAACATGGACTGCAGTGCCATTTAATGAAATGCATCAAATTGTAGCCATCCTTTGAAACAGATGAGGGAGGGAACTATTTAAAAGGGATGTATGATTAGGTATTATTGTCATCACAGGAGTCCAGAACGAAGGCTGCATAGTGGAGTGGACTTGGGGGGGAGGGATTGTATAACAAGGAAAGAATTTTCCTTTTACTTTTCAAAGAGAAGAATGAGCTGGGGGAGGGGGAGGTTGGGTAGGGAGAAAAGTGCAACAATGAATGAATGGAAATCCAAAGTATCTGTAAACTTTTATTAAAGTCAATTAAAAAAATTAAAAAATGAACAATATAAAAACTTCTCTAAGTCTTCTCCAAGCCTTGAGTGAGAGCCAAGCCTTGTCTTTAACGCTTACATAACAACACTTTTACGTACCACCTTCATGCCTATTTCATCCTCTATGAAATGAGTATAATAATTGTACCAGTTTACATTGACAAATCCATTTGCACTGTAGTCTCTAAAGCAAGATTACATGTGGCCTTTCTCCTCAAAGACCCCAAATGGTATCTCACCCAGTACCAGTAGCAAAATTTAACAGCTCAGCCAGCAGTAAATGTTGGGAGAAGATGTGCAGAGATTGGAACTCTCATGCACTGCTATTGAGACTGTGAAATGGTACAACCACTCTGGAAGGCAGTTTAGCATTTCCTAAGAAAACTGCACATAGCATTCCTATATGACCCAGCTATTCCACTGCGAGGGATATACCTCGACAAAATAAGAACTGCGATACGAACACAGATTTCTACACCTATGTTCATAGTAGCATTATTCACCATAGCAAGGAAATAGAAATAGCCCAAATGTCCATCAACAAACAACAAATGGATTGAGAAATTGTGGTACATTCACACAATGGACTACTATGCAACACCAAAGAACAACAATTTTGTGAAATATTGTATAACAAGGGAAAGTCTAGAGAGCTTTGTGCTGAGAGAACTAACTCAGTCTCTTAAGGATAAATATTGCATAAGACAATTATCATAAAAATGGAAGGATAACTAATAAAGTATGTATGTAAGTCCAAAAGAGAAAGGAAAGGGGTAAGAGAGTAGAAAACAGGGAGGGTGGTAAACACTAGACTAGGAGAGTTTGGGGGCAGATGAGGGTGGGGGTGAAGGAATTAGGAAAGAGCCAATAGACCTGAAAACACTGGGTAATTGTAAGCATAAATCAATGGTGATTAATTTTATAAAACACAATGTATACAAATGAGTGTATGTAACACAATTTGAATGAAGGAATGTGTGAAACACAGTGCAGGTGAATGAAACACAACATATACAAATTTTGCATGCGAATGAACATAAAATAACATTTAAAAAAAAATGGTACCGAAATGGTACCAGGAATGAGATAGTTAAGCAATCAATTAAAGTTTAATTGGCTTTAAAAGGACAAAGCCAGGATATTTCAAAAGATCAGAAACTTCTCCCATTTGTAAATGACAAAGGTCTGTTGTTTGTCATAATCTTGCAAGTTGTGTGAAATTTAGCAGAACCTTGGACTGGAAATTATGAAAGATATGTTGTAGCCCAAGTCTGTGAGATCACTTACTGTTGGCCTTGGGAAACTCACTTCACCTCTCTGGACTCCGTGGCCGCATCCTCGAAAGGCAGGGCTGGGATTGAGTGGTCTTCATACTCCTGGGCTCTGGCACTCGAGCTCTGCCCTGGCTGTAAGATACCACTGCTCCTCAGAAAACACCAACTGCCTGAAGGGAATGCTGACTGCCCAGATCCTGTGTTGACATTCCATAAATTACAGCTGAAAATCTCTCACCCCCAGATGAAAATAATTTGGCCCTCCTCAAGCCTATTTTCTCGTCACTGATGTAGTTATAGTCATTGTTTCAATTTCCCCCTCTAAGACTCATGGGGGTATCTTTTAACAAATACAATATGCACCCCAATCCACCAGCCTGCTTGGACGTGCTCAGATGCACTCATTAGAGTCGCTGGGTGTGTGTGTGTGTGTGTGTGTGTGTGTGTGCACGCGCACGTATGAGCGCGGCCACAGGGAGCAGCAGCTGGGTGGAGAGTGTGTGGAGGGCGCGCAGGGGCCCTCTCTCTGCCAAGTGCTGTTCCTTCCATTCACCTAGACGCCGACCTTGAGGAAATCAACCTTTATGGGATGTGATGAGGTGTGAATTCAATCTCCGTCCTTACTTGCGTCCTGTCATTTTCGGCACCATGATTGCCAGTGGTGCCAGACAGCCTCAACTGGACCAGCAGAGGGCCCAGGACGCTGACAAGGTCCTCCAGGAGGCGTGGCCATCCAAAGGCCATCAGGCAGGGGATTCTGGCTCACCATTCCTCCCTCCCCTGGCTGCAGTCAAACCAGAAAAGGTTGTGGTCCAGCAACATCATTTATGCAAACAAAAAGCCACTCTCTTTTGAGCAAAAGAGCCACTTGTCCTTTTGATCGAATAAAGGGAGGGTTTGGGAGATTGTCTGCATGGTCTCTCTCCTCCTTAAATTCGCAGGCTCCTGACCCAAACCAGCTCATTGCAAACTTATTCTGAGTGTTTCACTCAGGGGAGAGAGGAAGGGGGGAGGGGGAG
Organism: Elephantulus edwardii; assembly: GCF_000299155.1. NCBI lineage: Eukaryota > Metazoa > Chordata > Mammalia > Macroscelidea > Macroscelididae > Elephantulus > Elephantulus edwardii. The sequence continues at coordinate 18,039,610 of NW_006399764.1, read as the reverse complement.
AAACAAGCCTTCTGCAATTTTTCTTGTGCTCAAAGAATCAAATGCAGTCGATTTAACTTCATCAAATCACTGACGACAGGCGCTGATACAGAGGACGGAAAATATGCAAGGCCAGAGAACAGCCAAAATCCTACAGTTTCTATCAGGATTAAAGCCAGATGTTCCACTGGCTGTTCAAATTTGATAAAACCAAATAAAGACGATAAAGGCTGCTCACTGGGGTCCATGGATCCCCAGGTTCCATTCACTGGGTTGTTGTTCTTGAGATGTGATAGCATTTAACGCAGCGCCATGGTCGGCATGAACTTGAAGCTGGTCCTCCTTTGTCTGTGGACGTCTATATGTTGTTGCGGCTTGAACAGATCTGTTTATGCTAGACTTGCTATGGCAACGTTTTTCTGATATGAACAAAAGCCATTTTGGTTCTTGAATTAATAATACTTGACTCACGACTATGATTCAACAAGAAGTATTCAAACAGTTTAAGTGAAGGCAATGTTTCCTCTGGAGCCAATTAACGCAGCGACAAACTTTTGGCTGAAATGATTCCAGTGTTGCCCAAGTTAAGCGGGATGGTGTTCTGTAAACCATCAAGTTATTCCTGTGGTGAGCAAATGAAGAGGAGAAAGTGGAAATGTGCATCTTGTTGGCATGGAACTGCTAACCATAGCTGGGTAATTTCACGTTTTTAAGGGAGATGCACTGTGATGATGTATCTATCTACTATTTAAAGCAGCAGAGGACCAACTCTAAACACAAAAATAACTTGGAATTCACCTTCCAAGCCTCTTCTTTGTCCCCTGGCTGATTGAGGGCTGTAGTTGACCAGTTGCCCTTCTACCTGCCCTAGAGCTGTGGCCCCCACAAGGATGGGGGTAACTTGATTGGCTGGTAGATTGTTTCTGGGAAGCAGATGTAGCCCCAAGGGCCCAGGTAAATGACTTTTCCTCCTTCCCCCACTACGGTTTCCAAACAGAGGTTTTCTTTTCTTTCCTCCATTGAAAAATTGCCAAGACCAACCCATACTGTACAGCAAGCCCAAAAACAGGCCACAGAGAATGATGTTAATTTAAACTTCTGCCTTATTAAGTAACAAAACCCAGAAATGATGTGATCAAAGCCAAAAGACACAAACTTCTGCCATCTTTCTTGGGATAAAAGGAGGAAAACACCCATTAAATAAGGGTGACTTGGACACTTAATAAAAATAGCTAATTAAGTGTTGGAGTAACTTAGCATTCTGCCCCGTGAGCCCTGAAATACCGAGACCAGCCTATATCCCCTCCAGCTTCACTCTTCCCTTCCTACTGCCGTCATACAATTCTTTTTTCCAATCCCTTCATTATGTACTAGGGGCTACTGAGTACACCAGAGGCCCAGAGGTGAGCGGAGTGAAGACTAGACTCAAATTCAACTCATTGCAAACAAGTTGGAAACAACTCAAAGCTGATCCTCTAGCAGGTTTTGGAGACTGTAAATCACAGGGGAGGAAACTGCACAGCTTCCCCCACCCTGAGATGTTGCTAAGTGGGAGCCTTTGATGGATTAAAACCATTAGAGAAGCACAGTTTTGCGTTAGCAGCACAACTCCTTACAGACTACGCTACCAGAACTCCCTGAATGGCAGGCTAAATAATAGTTATGGAGCCTTAGCTGAAGTTACTGAACAGGACAGGACAAGCACATGTTAAGTGATTAAACAAACATAAATCAACAAAAGAGGAATGAGAGTTGAATAGTGGTGATAGGGCTGCTTCTTGGCCATCTTGCCTGAATCTTGACATGCCCATGACACTCCTCTTCTTGGTGCTGTTCAAAGGTTGCTTCTCATGTTTATCTGCTTTATTTTGTTACATTTAACCATCAAATTATTTTGGAATATTCAACCTTATGCCAGAAGTCCCTGGACAATGGAAATAGTTAGTGTACTTGGTTGTTAATCAAAGGATTGGAAGATCAGGTTCACCTAATAATACCTCAGAAGAAAGGTGACCTGCTTCTGAAAAATCAGCCAGGGAAAATATTATCATGCATAGACACATACCTGGTCCAACACACTTGGGTCATCATGAGTCATACCCAACTCAATGATGATAGTTTTTAAAAACCATATGCTAAGCATACAAAAAAAGAAGAGAGAAGAGAAGAGAAGGGGAAAGAAGAGAGGAGAGGAGAGGAGAGGAGAGGAGAGGAGAGGAGAGGAGAGACCAGTATCCAATAAGTCTGGCCTCTCAACTGGTTAAGAAAATAAACATGCTTATGGATGAATTTAATAGGATATATTACTGATAAGCAAAAAAGCTGGGCAAGTTGTGGAATTAAATGTAAAGAAATAAAAATTCATCTAAAAGACAAGAGAAAAAGAAAAAAACCAAAATACTATCAGAAGAGACTATGAAACCTGGTTTTGAGTGAAGAACAGCTAAAGCTAATGGAAAAAAATGATGAGGTAAAAGAGTGAAATAGAGGATTTCAAAGGGTAGCTTGAAAAGACAAAGTGAAATATTATCATGAATATACAAATCTTTGGAGTTAGAAAACCAACACGGAAGAATAAACACACTTGGCACTTACACTGAAAGCAATGAGGGGAAAAACTCAAGTCTCAAGTTATCATATTGAAATGCTGCATATGTATGTGAAAGTTGGACAATGAATAAGAAAATGAAAGAAAAACTGATGCTTTTGAACTGTGGTATTGATCAAGAATATTGTCCATATAATAGACTACCAATGGAACGAAAAAGTCTTAGTATAAATTTAGGCATAGTTATCCTTAGAAGTAAGGATGGTATTTTTATCTCACACACTTCGGGCATGTTACAGGAGAGGCCAGTCCCTGAAGAACATCATGCTTTAAAAAATTCAAGGAAAATAAACAAAAGGAAAATCCTCGTGAAGATGAATTGATACAGTGACATGATAATGGATTGATAGATAGCCAAGATTTTGCAGACAGTGCAAGATCAAGTAGGCTTTTATTCTGTTATGCAGAATGTTGTTGAGTGCCAGAGTCAACTTGCCGTAGTTAACAACAACACGGCCAAAATATTGAACGGAATGAAAAGCAACAGAAGAGTATGGAAGAAACACAAAATCACTGCATCAAAAACAATTGGCCAACGTTCAACCATTTCAAGAGGTAATGTATGATCAAGAACTAACAATACAAAATAAAGACGTCCAAGCAGCGCTGAAGGTTTGCATGGAAAACAAATCTACAAGAATTGACAGAATACATGTTGAGAGGCTTCAACAAACAGATGCAACACTGGAAGCCCTCACTTATCCATGCTAAGAAATTCACAAGGCAGTTTCCTCTCTAACTGAATGAACTCCATATCTATGCCTGGTAAGAGAGGTGATGCAACAGAGTGTTGTTGTTGTTTTTGTTGTTGTTGTTATGTGCCGTAGAGTCGTTTTCAACTCATAGCGACCCTATGCACAACAGCCCTAAACCCTGCTTTATCCTGCGCCAACCGCACTGCCTCTGACACACCCATCCCGATTACCCAGTCACCGAAT
>NW_006399764.1:18016839-18032645 GCF_000299155.1 Elephantulus edwardii | reverse complement strand
CTACAATATCCCTAGTACCACGACCCCTTCTAAACCCAGCCTGGACTTCTGGCAGTTCTCTGTTGATGTGCTGTTCCAGTCATTTTTGGATAATCTTCATGACTTTATCTCAGGTGTTGTAATTTGGACATGCTATTAGAAGGGAGCAGTCCCTGGAGGAAGATATAATATTTAGTAAAAGAAAGAGTCAGCAAAAAAGAAGAACCTCAGTGAGATCAATCAATACAGTGGCTGTCATAATGAGCTCAAATGGGGCAAGGATTGCAATGATGACACAAAACCAGGCAGTGTTTCATTCTATTGTACATAAGGTCACTATCAGTTGGAACTGACTCAACTGCATCTAAAACAATAAGGAAAAATATAGCTGTTCATTTTTAAAGAAGTTTTTAAATCTGCTTGCAGTTAGAAGGTTTGTTACCTTTTTCTATACCCCCCCCCACTTACAATTTTCTAACCATGTATGAGTAATTCTACTTTTAAGTAGAATTAAGGAGATATATGCCAGGGAATAATATTTGTCTGTATAGTATATAATTTTTCTCTGCATGACTATAAATAAATGATATTAGCAAAGGAAACAAGCCCAGGTGTCCAACCTCCCTTGCAGCTAAGAATTGTCATATGATATGCTATGATTGATAGGCTCTAAGCAGCATTGGCAAAGAGAGCTCCCAGAAAAAATCTCCAAAAGCAAGGTTTCTGCACCTGGGACTGCAGAATTACCCAACTGCAAACTCTCTTTTTCTTTCCTGGACAAAAAGAGCCCTAGTGGTGTAGTGAGTTAAATGTTGAGCTGCTTACCAAAGTAAACCTTTCTAATGCATGAGCCACGTTGTGGGAGAAAGAGGAGGCAGTCTGTTTTATCAAAATATGAAGCCTTAGAAACCCAATGGGGTAGTTCTAATTTGTTTTATAAGGTCACAGTGAGTTGAAATATACTTGATGGCCCAGGAGCTTTTCTGAAGATGGATGTGATGACCTGAGCTTCAGCAATCATCTTGAGAGCAGGAGGACAAGCTACACCCTAAGGATAACAGAGCAAAAATCTTGTAAGAGTCTCTGATGGCATTGGTGCTATCGTACGAGCATGACTGCAGTCCTCCAAGGAAATATAATATACTTGGAAATAAGTTCTAATGTTTTCAAGTCACTGCTGTGTCATTGTTTGATTTTCTTTTTGTGTGTGACTTCCTACACAACCAAACAGAATACATAGCTCGGACAGTAGGCAAACCAAAGCGCTATGAAAGCAGCTAAGCTTAAGAGTATTTCCTATTTAACAGGAGGCGTTATCTGCCAGAAATCTCCTCAAGAAAGCTTGTTCAGGTGAAATTTCCTGACATTTTTATGTTTCTCCAGCTCTGCAAGTGCATATGAACAGTAAAGTACATGGGCAGTTATCCAAGGAGAATCGTTTTATGTTTGCCCAACATTGTACACTGAACAGTGTTGGATATAAGTTGTCAACGATTCTGCATTCCTAGGAGTCAACTCAATAAAAGCAAGTTAAAATTCAAACCGTTTTCAAGGTAGGCTTATGGTATATGGAAAGGCCATTGAGAGCAAGCCACTAACTTTGAGATCATTTTCAGGTAGACCAGATGATTGCAACATTAAATGACACTCGTACCTACCAGCTCTTTTCCCAGCCTGTGTATCAGTTCTCTTGGGCAAGATAGAATAAAAAACATCAAACCACTGGGTCTCCATTAGGGTTTCCCATAACCGCGCTGAAGAAAGGACGTATGAGCAGAACACATTTGTATACGTGTCGGGTATAGAAAGCAGCAAGCTTAAACAGAGCATATCTTTTGAAGTCCTGAAGTTGACTAATGAACTGGGTGAGCAATGGCACTCAGAGTGTTCCCCTCTGGCTTCACAAGAGGCAAGCAGACAGGCTCAGGAAATGCACTCAGCAGGGCACTGAGCAAGAAAGCGCTCAATGGGGGTCTCAGAGGCATTCCAACACAGCCATCAGCAGATATGGTTGGCTGTTCAAGCTGGAGTGTTCAGACAGTGACCACCTAAATGCTGGAAGCCTCCTTGCTAGGCAATCTTGAATGTGGACCATAACTAGGAGGGAAATGGTCCTGAGCCCTGAGCACTGATAATGACTGGGCAGCAGGGCTTTTGGAAACATGAAAGATGGTGATTTACCTGACAGTGCTCCTGGTTTCCACAGGCAAACCACACTCTGAGCTTCCATAGAAAATACAGATATACAGGGTATCTAAAATTGTTCATTGAGGAAAGAGAAACTTACGGAGATTAAATAAGCTGTTCAAACCAAATGCCTCAGCATCTAGTACAATGCCTGGGTAGAATAAGTGCTAAATTAATACTTACTAGAGGAAGTATTAAGTAGTGAGCTTTTTAAGTAGTATTAAGTAAGGAGCTCTGGTGGCCTAGTGGAAAGAAGCTGCCCTGCAATCCTGAAGGCGTGGAGTTTGAGGCCACCAGCTGCTCCATGGGAGAAGAATGGGCCGTCTCCTCCCATGAAGTTAACAGCCTCTGAAAACCCACCAGAGGGTCAGCTCTGGGTGGGTTCCAACTAAATGGCAAATAACAGCAAATGCAGAGGAAAGGAGGGAGGGAGGGAGGGAGGAAGGGAGGAAAGGAGGAAGGGGGAGACGAAGGGAGGGAGGGAGAGGGAGGAAGGGAGAGAGAAAACAGACAAAGAAAGGAAGGAAGGGGAAATATGCAAGCAAAATATTGGGCACTTAGAGCTACCTCTCTATGTTGGAAATTGCATTTAGAAAAGATACGCACCAAAGATGTTCTTGTTCAAGCAGAGAAATCAGAGAGATGATTCATCTCACTTGCTGTCACTGTACAGGTGGGTATGTCCTGCCCCCATGCATATTAACCTTTGAGTCGATGCCTCCTTGCAGCCTTTCCCTCCATCAATGTTCCTCAGCTCAAAGTCTTAACAGGAGGAGGCTGCCTCGCTTTCTCCCTTTGAGCTGGAGGTGGATTCAAGCCACTGACCTTTCAGTTAGCAGGGCAATACAGTAGGTACTCTGTCACTAGAGCTCCTGCACATGTACCTGGGACACCCCTGCCTGGTACAGAGATTATTTCTGCTCACACAACCTTAGAATTGAGTCAGTACTCACCAAACTGGTACCGTTAACACAGATTTGGTGTGGGGTTGCATTAACTTTATCCAGAGTGTTTGTCCTAGTTCTTCAGAGATAATGTCTAAACTCTTGGAATTTCCCTAATGCTTGAGTGTTTTTGATAAGGCTTCCAGACCACACCTGTTTGTGGGGGTTGACCATCAAGTGGACCTCCTGGAGTTGAGCTATTTAATCTAATTTACATGATGAGGCCCCAGGAAAGGAAATCCCATTGGTTTCCTGGTAGATGGTAGACATGAATGCAAGGGGGGGGAGGTTGTAATTGTTAGATGCCACTCTGTTGACTCCAACTTTACCCTATCCTGTGCTAGCCTCATGAGCTCTCCTTTCTGAGCCCATTACTATGGTCACTGCGTCAATCCATCTTGTTGAGGGTCTTCTCTTTCTCTGAACCACCACCTTTCCCAGCATAACATCTTTTTTCCAAGGACTGGCCTTGAGTGTTTCCTGACAACACCCTTAAAGTGTGTGAGACAAAGTTTCACCATCTGACTCTAAGGAGCACCTTGGCCACTCTTCCTCTAAGACAGACTTTTTTTAGGAGGCCATGGGATATTGGGCACTCTTGTCCATCACCAAAATTCAAAGGTATTGACTCTTCTTTTGTCATTCTTATTCATTGTCCAACGTTCCGGTGTATTGAAAGAAATTGAAAAGACTATGGCTTGGATCAGGTGCACTTTAGTCTTTGAAGTGTCCCTTTTTGGAAATGAAAGCAGTAAGGAAAGAATCCATACAAACTTCACCCTGTCCGTCCCTTCATTTGCATCTTTTTTTTGCTGTAAAACAAAACAAAACCTTGTAGCCAGAAATATAGTGTTTTCCCAAGTCCTGTGGGACATTCTAGCAAATTCTTGAATGCAATGAAATATTGTTCCAGTCTATTACTGAGTTGTTATGTGTCATCAAGTTGGAATTGACTTATTACTGACTGTCCAGTGGGCTTTCTTGTTGTGTACTCTTGAGTTGAATCCTACCCAGAGCTGCCCAGAGGAACTAAATTGCCCTGGAAGAGATTATTCATCTTTCTCCCTCAAAACAGCTGGTAGATTTGAACCACATGTTTTTGGGTTGGCAGTGCAACTCCTTACCACTAAGCCACCAGAGCTCCCAGTGGGTTTGAAGTAGCTCTAAATCATACGAGAGAAAATTGTCCATCCCAGGGCAGCTGGTTGATTCAAACTACCTACCTTTGTGTCAGCAAAGCAATTCCTTACCAACTTGGCCACAAGAGCTTCCTATTAGTGAGTTTTGTTTTTGCCATGTGCCATCGAGTCAGAACTGACTCATAGCTGACCCTCCTGTTCATTTTCAGAGGCTGTAGATTGCACAGGAAGAGACTGTCCATCATTCTTCCATGGGCAGCTGGTGGATTCGAACTGCCTGTCTTTGCATTGAACAACACAGCTCCTTACCCACTGGACCAGTAGAGCTGGGAAATTCACCAGATGGATGATTCTACCTAGTGTATTTGACCCACCAGCACAGTTGAATGCTAAGATCAAATATACACTAAATCTTTTCCCAAATTCTGTAGTAAATATAGAGTTTGCATAATTCAGATGAGGTTTTAAATATGTAGCAACTTATTATGTAAAGAAACAGCTATACCCAAACAAAGAATTAAATATCACCCAAAATTAAATATGGGGCAAAGTTAAGGCCCCAACACGAGGCTAGAGCTATAGTAAATTGGGGCTGAGTAGACTTGGTCTAAATGTAGCTTTGTCACTCACTAACTGTGTAGCTTAGAGAAAGGTGCTTAGAACTCATTGATCCCAAGTTTCCTTACTAATTAGGTAAGGATGAGAAAAGTTGTCTGCCCCCACCCAGGGTGACTGATTATGTGAGCATTATTTTGCTAGCATTCTCTTTTCTGATTGGGCTTAGCGTGTAAGTGGACTTTTGACCAGCCAGGTGTACCCACTAACCCAGAAAGCTCCCCTCCTAAACATTCACTATTCTGACTTTGAGACAATTGAATTGACTGGCCAAAAGATGCTCTCATGGGAGGTTCATACTTTGTATTTTTACCCAGTTTGGTCTCCTTTTTGGTAGAAATGTGTCTTCTTGTAACTTCAAGCCCTTAATCTCACCCTTGAATGTAACACAACCTCTCATATCATTCTTCCATGTGATGCTGCTGTAAAATCTGTTCCCACTTGTGGTGCCCTTTCATGGAGTTTTCCAGACTATAAATCTTAATGGGACAAACTGTCCCATTTTCTTTCTAGAGATCAAAATTCAAACTGTAGATTTTTAGTTAGTAGCTCAACCTGTAAAATAGTACGCCATCAGGGCTCCTCTTCCAAGTAATAGGATGTCAGTATTTGGTAATGGTGTCCCATTTCTTCTACAAGATCCCTACTTACAGGGTTGCCAAGCTCCACTTTCCTTGAGATTTACTGTGTTCAGTCATTTTCATAGTAGCACTTTAAATGAAATATAGTTTCTAAAAATGTGGAAATGCCCCAGATACCTCTTTGCTTTAAAAGTAAGAAGTTTATGAACCATTACCTATGATTAGACCTCTAGCTATCTGGCTATACAAGTGATGGTGGGGCGTCACCTTTCAGAAAGGCAAGGTGGATAATCAAGGTCTTGTGGATATAATACCCATGATTGAGTCTGAAGCTTAGTGTCTGAGATAATTGACTATTTCAGAGAAATGAAGAATCATGTGCGAAGGTTTGTTTCTTCAGTGTATTCCAATGAGAACACTTTCAATTCTTCCCCCTAGATTATGCTCTTATATTGCTAACAAAAGACTTCAGTAGAAATTCTTTTTAGATTTTAAGATGAGGAACATAACTGCTTGAGTGAGATCACCAAACCACATTAGAATGGAATGAGGAAGGTATATATTTTAAAGTAAATATGTGGTTTTAAAACACGAAATAACTTAAACAATAGGGATACTTGTCATTCAGTTACAAATAACAACTTGAGAACCTTTTGGAGAGAAAGAAACCACCAAAAACTTAAGCTAAAGAGTCTAGAGTCTAGGTCTAGAAGAATAATTTTTCAGCTGTAGGAAATGTTTTAAAACTGCTATGTCCCCTCCCCAGGAGATTCTAATGTGTAGTCAGGGTTGAGAATCATTGGCCTAGAAAGAAAATGATGGCCTGTGCAGGTGGAGTCTCTCTAGGGATTTAGGGATCCCCTTGGAGCGAGATCAGCAGGCCCCAAGCTCCGCTCATTATCAAATACACCTGAGCCTCTGAGCTTTTCGTCTCCTCAGGTGAGGGAAACACTGTGGCACACTGAATGACCACTCACTCTCAAACACGGCAGTTTTTCAGCTGCTTGTTCCTCCTCTGGTTCTCAGATTTCCTCAGAGGCAGGCTCAGGACACAAAAGAAAATAGAAAAGTGAAGGTTGGTATGGTGATAAGAGCCTTCAATCTCAAGCTCCTTCACAATCACGCCCTGGCTGACCAGTGAGGTCTGACTCCCGGCTGACCTCCCAATGGGGTTCTGAGGTCATGAATCTCCAAGGAGCGACTAGTGAACTTTGGCTTAGCAGTGTACTTCCCTACTGACTATGCTACCAGAGAGTTCCCAGGAAAAAATAAAGTTGCTGAATGGTCACGATCATGCTGCTTATTGACCAAATATCTTCTGTATGGCACCAAGCTAGCTAATGGACCTATGTTTCCTCTTAAGAAAATGGTCCCTCCACTTTATACAAGTTGCTATTGAAACTTCAAATAGTTAGGTAACTTACCCAAAGCACATGGCTAGAACCCACATCTGGTCTGTAGCCTGTGTATTCGAATGTCATCCTGCTGGTATCAAACTCTTTACCACCTTCAGAGCTTCTCCTTCCCAACGCCCCCTCAGGAAACATTCATGGCGAGAAGAGGAAGGGGCAGACAGAGCTCTCGATGATTGGTCAAAAAGACTGGAGGAGGAGAGTAGGTATTTTGGCGAACCAAATCTACATAACAACCACCACAGGACAGAGACTTAGGAAGAGGGACACTGGTGGACCAAGAAGTGATGTGGATAAACGGAACCTCCCTTAGTCCCTTCAGAATATGCTTCTTTTCTTCCTCACTGGATTTTTCGCAGATTTCCCTTTCACATAGAACGGCCAGCAAGCAGTTTAGAAGCAGTGAAATAATTTCTGCTTTCAACGTATCAACTTCAAAAGCCAGGCCAGGGAGTTTGTTGTGTCAAAGAGTGCACCGGGAGGTATGTTTGGGGTGTCTAATGTATTATGGATAAACTGAGGGGGAAGTAACTGAGTTGAACAAAAGTTGCATTTTACTGTGTGGTGGCCTGGCTTATAGATTTTGTGGTCTTAACTGAAGAGCACCCCTTTGTCCCATGGCACTGCGATTCTTGCAATTTAAGATAAGAAAAGAAAACCCTAACTTTTGGGTTGGCCATACCATATTCCAGAGATAGGGAATACTCTTTCCTCACTCTTCTCATCTCCCGTCTAAGCAAAGAAAGGTTGACCCTGGTGCTAGAGGACCTCACTGAGGCCAGGTGTGCACACTGGGGGGGGGGGCCCCCTTCTTTGGGCAACTCAAAAGCCAGCTTGAGGAAACCAATGGTCAGACAGACTTTCCCATAGTACCAGCTAGCACACGTCAGGATGGAAGGGTTCTCCAGATGCCAACACAAACAGATCAGGCATGTTTTCCCCAGGGGCTGTCCCCCTCTCTTGGCCAACGTGAAGTCCAGATTGATTTCCCAGCTTGACAGCTGCCTACACATGCAGGCTGGGGAGCCAAGCCCTCAGGCTGCTTTTCACATCTTCCCCAAGGTAGAGCCTGTTTCCCCAGCAGAGGCTCTTGAGTGTTATCTTAAGAATAAGAGAAGGGGAAATCCCTGCTCCTCCACAGTTGTGAGTCCCCCACCTCTGCTGAGCAGAAAAAAGAGAAAAGGCATCTATTGAGAGGTGCAAACCAGGTCCAAGGAAGGTGAACGGGAGGTGGTGGGAGGGAGATAAGTCATAGATGTTCAAGAAACAAAAGTTCTGCTTGTTATGAATGCGCCGCCGGCTGGACTTTGCATGGTCTCAGACCTGAGCCCTGGGCATCTATTCAGCTCTCCAAGAAGAGTATTTCTTCCAAGCTTTTTGGTTTGTAAAGATCAGATCTGAAGGCAAAGGCTCGTTATGGGAAATTGGGAATTTAGTAACTCTTTGGAAATCATAGTAATGATTTCTTTAAAAAATCCCATTATATATTTTATTCTCTTTTCCACATGTTTTTATACCTCCAGAAAATAAAAATTGAAAATTAATCCAAGAAAGTTGCTTTGAGTCCTTTTCATCTTTTGCAGGGGGGGAAAAAAAAAAGACAATTCCTCCAATATGCCTTCTTTCAAAAATAAACTGTGTAACTTTCCACACTGAGGACTTGAACTTCACCAGTTGTGGAAGAAGCTGGAAGTCTGTCAGATGTACTGGCCAGTCCTGGGAAGTGTTGAGAGCAGTCTGGTCTCCAGCGTGGCCATGGCTAGTTTTTGTCAGCTCTGAAAAGAACGGGGGCCATTTTTGATCCTGAACTCCCACCTGGCTTTCCCGCATTATTGACTTCCATACCTGCCCACAGCAATATGCGTTGGCTTTGGCATGTGTAGGGCACACACTGTCATCAATGGAGTCCATTGTTTCACAGCCGGGCACCTGTACAGCAGGTTCAAACAATGAGACCATACCCAGAACCCCTCCTTTCTCCTGAGGGCAACCACTGTGAAAGAAAACTTGTTGAGGCCTGGAAGCCCACTTTCATCACAATTAGGCTGCATGGCCAACAGTTAACCACCGTCTCCAGGTGAGCAAACGAAGTGACTTCCAAATCTCAGATACCTGGGGAGGCTGGGGGCCAGGCAGGGTTAGCTGTGAGCTGCTTTCACCTCAGAAAGCAAGGTCTCCCTGATATGCACGAACTGTGCCTGTGCTTCCTGGCGGCTTCAGTTTTCACAAAGGTACCAACACCCAAAGGCCATCTGCAATAGCACAGCAAATGAAGGCAGATCACCACCTGGGCTGGAGCTGGCCAGCGCCACAAGACACGGGCTCCACAATGTAGGCGGCCTTCTGGGAAGGAGGGGTTGGTGTTGTGAGGACAATAAAAAATGTCTCCACATTAAAATGCTTTACTCTTTTTAATACCGTTTTAAAATTTACTGCTCTGTGTGGGTTTCTCGGTCATGATAGAGATTACCACCACGGTTTCTGTAGTCGGACAAGCGTGGATTCTAACCCAGGTTCATCATGGCATAGTGTGTCAATTTGGTGGATGATTTGCTCAATTCCAGAACTTCCCTTTTCTCCCATATAAAATGGAGATCATATTCACCTCTAAACAGTGTTGAGAATTAGAAAAAATAATGTGAAATATTTAACACAGACCCTAAATGGTTGTTGTTGATGTTGTTGTGTGCCATTGAGCTAGAACTGACTTGTATCTGATCTTCCAGCAGGTTTTCAGAGGCTGTAAATTGCATGAGAGAAGACTGTCCATCCTCCTCCTCCCAAGGAGTGGCAGGTGGATTTGAACTGTCTGTCTTTGGATTGGCAGCATACCTCTTTACCCGCTAGGCCATGAGAGCTCTTGTGATAAATTATAGCTATTATTATTTTACAAAAGAAAGATAGGCAGTCTCGTCCCATGTGGTTTATTGCCTCTGAAAATCTGCTGGAGAGATCAGCTATATGGTTGGTTCCGACTTGATGATACACAGTGTATTTTTAAGGAGATGCATAGTCCCTAGGGAGTTGGGAGCCCATAGGGCGTGGTACCATTCACAGCCTTGGAAACACACCAGAGGGTCAGTTACAAGTAGGTCCCAACGTAATGGCAATGGAGTCAGCAAGAAAGTCAGCAGTTGGAATCCACCAGCTACTCAGCAGGAGAAAGATGGGGAACCCTCTAGAAGCAAAGAGGAAAAAGGACGAGTCATCTCCTCTCTCACAATTTACAGCCTCAGAGACACAATGAAGGGTCATGCATATGGAGGTCCCAAGGTGACAGCAATGAGTAAGTCCTCCTGGAAAGATTTATGGCCTCAGAAACCCAAGGAAGGGTCTCTATGAGCTGGAATGGACTTGATGGCAGTAGATGGTTTGTGGTTTGTTTTTTTTTTTTATATTACCATGATATAAGCTTAATGTGAAATCAGTAAAGAATATGATGGTAGAATAACTAATGACATACTGAATCATCATAAAAATGTACTGAGGTTTGCATTGAAAGTGGAGATCAAAGCCTTTATCTCTGGTTCAGAAGACTGCTCATATTTCTACCTCAGAGAAGCTGGTGGATTTGAACTGTCAACCATTCATTAGCAACATGATATGTTACACACTAAGCTACCAGGGCTTTTATTCCCTGCTAAGGGGCAAAATATGTGTGAGAAGCACAAGTGACAATGCTTAATTTTTCAGAGGGCAGAAAGGTCCATCCTTTGCCTTGGGCTTCTTCCTTCAATTTCTTCAGTTCTCATCACTTTGTCTAAATAAACTTGTATTCCTAAGACCTGAGTGTCTCTTATTTGGATAATTATTTAGAAAATGGATACACTTAATTTTTCTTTTCTCTCCTGACAAAGGAAGAAATTTATTGACCTTATGTGAAAGGATCTTTTAGCAGGTAGTTGGTGTCAAGGGTGCAGTGTCCAGTCAAGGAATGGTCTCGTGGAGGAGTCAGCTGGCATGTGTGTGAGGATAAATCAGCCATGTAGCACAGAGTTAAGGATCAAAGGGAAAGGAGGGACTCGTCTCCAACCAGCAGTGATCAGGTTTTTAAAAATCCAAGTAGCACAAGCGAACAAAAGAGTGCTAATAAAACCAACTCATGCCTTCCTGTCTCTAAAGAACCATTTATTCATTCCTGACTACTGTGTCAGATTGCTTAATACACAGAAGAAAATGAGGAGGAGGAGGAGGAGGAGGAAGAATGAATAAGGAAGATGAAGAGGAAGATGAAGGCAGTAGAATCCTGTGCCAAGCACTTGTGAGAGCCACCTTTCATGAGTAATCTCATCTATCCTTTCAACCGCATCATCCACCCAGGTACTGGCAACAGGATCTAATTTTGCAGATGAAGGAAACAAAATGGAGAGTTTATGTAACACTCTACATACTAGCTGGGGTATTTCCAGGATTTGAAATCAGGTTGGTTTGACCCTAGCTTATTGGCTTTCTTCAATGGTTTTTCTATTTCCTCTCTAGTGGCCATGCATGCCAGCGTGTTCTGTTATGTCTGTACTGTCGATTCAGAACCAACTGAGAACTGACCCTATGACACCGGCCCTAGTGGGCTGGCAGAGGCTGTGAATTGCACTAGAGGAGACTGTCCTTTCTCCCACAGAGCCACCGTTGGATTCAGAACACTTACCTTTCATTTGGCAGTGCAACTCCTTTACCCTTATACCACCAGAACTCCACCAAGCTAACACAGCCCAAACATTTTTAGAAGGGAAAAGAAGAATCTCTATAGGTAAAAATTTATTCCAATGATGGTATTCTCAAACATTCCTCATGAAATCTCTTAATGTTCTAAGACATCCCCGTTACCTTTATGTTGGATCCTTCCAGAACTGTTTTCTAGTTCAATATAGTCAAGGAATTCCCAAACACCACTTCACAAGGCAGGACAGACTCACCTTAAAAAAAAATAAATACTCATCTCTCAGGCAGGTTGAGAGATCAGAGGAACCCCAGTCACTCCCAGGTGCTCAAACCAGGCATTTAGGGCTGCCTCGGTCAGTCTTTGTTAGACATGGCAAAATTTGCTAAATTCCAGGCATTTCTTTCCATTTTTCAACCAAGCTGCATGGTTTTTGCTTCATTTGTGCACATCACTCAAAGAGACTGGAAAACCATCACAGCTCGTGCCTCTTCAAGGAGCTCTTCCTGAACCCTAGCTGACTGCCCTCTGAAACACAACACAGAGTCTGGAGTAGAGGCCGTCTGTTTTTAGACCTTCAGTTGTTGGGAAGGAGGCACATCAACGTGACTTACACTGAAAAGCTGCACCGCTTGTTCTTGGCAGCATAAGATATGGCTTCTTTACAGACATTTGGAGAAAGACATTCTTCTCCAATAGTGCTAGGGTAACCACTAAACCCACAGCCACAGGGGGCCCCCAGGGCTTACCTTTCCTGTTCAGTGTGTGTGTGTGTGTGTGTGTGTGTGTGTGTGTGCACGCGTGCGCGCGCCCTGCGGTTTTCAGTCAACAAGACCACAGTCTAGTGCTCCCACACACTTTACCTGCAGTTCAACACTGAAAGGCCTCTCTCAGGCAGTGAGGACACAGATTCTAACTACACTTTGCATTTTCCCAGTCGCTGGAGAACTGGGGATGACTAGACATATTTTGGGCCTGCAGGCAGGGTCTCAGTGGTATTACCTGTACCCAGGGTGAAATGGGAAACACCAGACTGAATTATAAATGACTCTCAATGCTGAGCTTACGTTAAGTTCATGCTTCCACCTCCCCTCATTCAAGGAGATCAGCTTCCAAATCTTGCCAGCCCCAATTCTAATGTAGAGAAAGTGGCAGGAAGAGGCTTGGGAGGAATTAAAAAAAGAAAGAAAGGGGGAAAAGAAAAAACCAAACCACATACACACACAAAAACCACGAAGCCAGGGTCTGTAGCATAGCTCATTTTATTGTTTAAACAGTTTTTGCATAGGAAATATATCCGCTTCCAGTAATTGACTGCAGTTTGAGCAGCTGCTAGCAGTACAGGCTGGATAGAACAGTAACAATCACATTTAGTCAAGCTTGATTTACACCAGTTTAAAACTTGTGGCAATTGAGTTCATTTGCAACCCCACAAAAAGTACCCAAAGAACGTTATCCTCCAACCGGGCACAATAAAACCTTCGCTAACGTTCTGGCCCTGTCTGGGTTGGCTCCCAGAGGCCTGAACGACAAGAAATGAAGTCACTGACGTATAATACATCCTACTGCTAAAGGTTTGTTACATGGAGATTGTGCGCAAGCCTCTTTTCTTCAGAATTTAATTAAAATACAAGGTTCTGTATTTATGGCCTATGAGGACAAAATGCCAAAAGTTTTAAAATGGATCAACCCTGGTGCGTAGCTAGCAAGCAATAACTGACTACTCGTCACCTACAGTTGTACTAAATGTATCTAAAGAAACACACAGTCCTACAAAAGTTGTTCTCAGAGAAATATCATTGAGGTGGGGGGCACCTCTTCCCAGGATGCTAAGAGTTCTATATGATAAAAGCACAAATTAACAGCTTGATGAAGACATAATCTAACGCAGCTTGGAGAAATCTATCCCTGGGATGTAGTGACCCCTCACATCCTACAATGTTGTAGAGATTTTTTTTCCCAAGAAAATGTCATTTGAAACATATTTACAACTGAACTCAACAGAGACTGTGAAATTGAACAGGCACTGCTCATTTGTTTGAGTTTTTTTGGTAAACATTTTGCTGGTTTTTTTGTTTTTTTGTTTCTTTCTCATTTTGCATCAACTTTTACCAGTCCATGCAACCTCAATGCCCTCAATGAAGATGCATAATAAGCCATACTTCTTTAAAAAAAAAAAAGACTTCCTTCTGCATAAAGAGATATATTTGCCACATCAGTCCCTGTAGCAGTTTTCAAAACCATTCCGTCAAAAATACAGTAATACAAGAATGGCTTTAGTATCACTAGCTTACACCACTTCTCATGTATGTAGGCCACCTTTTGTTCCTGGTACTGTATCATGCAACTTAAGTTCTTGAAGGCTTAGTCTAGTACGCTAGTAGGCTAGTGGCACTGAAGCACTTTTTCACAATCTCAACATACATTTGAATTGCAACACACAGATATTTCTATAGAGTAGTAACTAGTGAACCCTTTTATTACTTAAAAAAAGAGCGAGCGAAACAAACTACTTACAACCATTGAAGAACAAAAAAAAAATTGCAACAAAAAATATGTAAAAATTGACCGTCTCCAACTTGTCCCCTTCATATTAACAATGTGACCAACAGATCTGTGGCACAGACACAGTACAAAGAGTTGTCATGGCAATGAGTTTGGCTGATGCAAAGGTCATTGTGCAGGGTCAAAGGGCAAAATCAGCGGTCCATGTTATCCCCCCAACTGCAGTGCTCCACTCCACCCACACAATTTGAAGGAATTAGAAAAATAAAACCCAAGAAAACCAAACAGGGGGCGCTACCAGAAAGTGCAAAATATGAAGAAGGCAGCCTTCAGCTCCTTCAGCACGGAGAACATTCAATTTAGAGCTCTCACTATTTGAGCTTGAATAGCCTGCACATTATTTAAAAAAAAAAAAAAGAAAGAAAGAAAAAAGTTTTCTATAGAAACCCAATTTTTGTAAAGTCCAGGAAGCATGCAGCTGGTTTGTGTTAACAAAAGACCTTGGCAGGGGCATGTAAACTATATTGAATGTCATGCTTGGGGCCTATCTGCCAGCAATGTTGGAGGATTGTTTCATTCGAAGTGAACACTATACATTGCATATGAGCTAACCTGCTGCAGCCTTCATTGTTTCACACTCTACATAGGAGTTGGCATCTAGGTAAGAACATGCCCTGGTGTCATACTGCCGAAGGTGTCCCTGTGCAATCTTTTCGTTGAGTCCTTATGAAGCTACAAGTCACCAATCCAAGTTTCTGCTCCCTGAGGACACGTTCTGTGAGACACAGCACTGTTTTCGCTTTCTGCCTATCCTGAATGCTCTGTGAAACTTAACCTTAAATACCATCACGTAACAATCACAAAAACTTTTGCTAAAGGCCGTATATACTAATAAAAAGACAGTGGTGCTTTCGACATTCTGAAATGCTCTGAAAACCAACTTTTCCAATACTAAATACAACAAAATAACCTTCATAAAATATAACTTTTCTCCATTTACATTTTTTAAAAGGATTAGTGTCCTACGCTTTTTAAGCACAGGAATCTGTGAAATAACTCCTAACATGGACAGATTTTTTTTTTCTTTTTTCTTTTTTTTTTTTTTTAATACATAACTTAAGAGACTGGAGAGTTTTAACTCAAGTCCAAGTCTCTAAACAAGGAATATTCTTGTTTACTTTAAAAATGGAAACAACATACAGTTCCATTATAACTGTTAAAAAGTTAGCTTTACAAACTTGGGAACTTTAATTTAAAAAAAAAATTCTTAACAAAACTATACAGTGTACAAATTACTGTCTACAAGGTAGGCGGTTCATTAATAAGACCTCTCGTACTTCTTGCTACGCAGCTTCACAGATTCAGTCACATATTTATTTTTTTTTAAATGGAGCTGCCCACTTGAACATCACCCCATAACTCTATTGCTATAATTAAGATTTTTGCCATGTCTTTATGTACAGTCTCCTTCACTGCCTTTTTTTTTTCCTTTTCTTTCCCTTAGACAAGCCTCAAATGCTCAAGTCCCTCCAAGGGCTATACAGATCTGAGGCACTGGGAGGGGTGGATCCCAAAGCAACACAACACAGGCTCAGCTGAATTCCCTTAAGGGGCTCGGCTCAGCCACCACCCCTAGTGGATGCCCTTGGGTGACCTTGACTTTCACCTTCCCAAAGCTCTGCAGTGCTGGGTGAGGGAGGGGCGTGCAAGACTTGCGAAGTGGGGGCCCTTAGTCAAAAAGATTGTTCCTGATCGAAGAGGAGGCCAAAAAATGAATTTGACATTAT
>NW_006399764.1:18005865-18016739 GCF_000299155.1 Elephantulus edwardii | reverse complement strand
TAGTGTTTGTAATCATTTTATCTCCAAAGGAAAAGAGAGGGGGGAAAATATTACTTTAAAAAAACATAAGAAAAACTACCTCAAACAAACATTTGAACTGGGACTTTGTATTTAAGAGGCAGGCAGGAAAACCCACAGTGTATAAATTATTGGCTAGAACTGCTCATTCTCTGAGGGTAGGGGGGAAGAAGGGCAGAGGGAGTTAAGTCCGCTCTTAAAAAAATCTCGTGTGTCCTGTGAGGTTGATTTCCTCTCATGGGCCAGGGCTACTTAAAGAACTTGGTGGAGATGGCCTGCCTTCTCCCAGGGCAAGCAGAAATGGCTGGACTTAATTTCGAACTTGCACAGTTGGGAGCCGGCTGCATCATTCAGCATTTGGTGATCAAAGCAAACGGGCTAATCAAATACAATTCTCTAGCCCATAAGCATTGTTCTAAAATATTCAGTGATTTTAAATGATAAGTGGTGAGAACAATTAGCAGATTATTTTATTAGACCATGGCTGGGGCGTCGTTGAGACTCAAGGGCTCTAAAGACAGTCTATTGTGTGCCCCTAATTCAGAAAGATTTTCCTTAGCTAATGGGATGGGGAAAGCAATGGGGAGTAAATTCATTCTAGCCTCCACTTACCTTCTACCCCACGGAATAAAATCAAATTGACATTTTCAGGTATCATCCCTTGAAAACATACAGTCCCATGAGCACCTAAATGGAATTAGCTCAACTGTGGGGAAAAACGAATTTCTTAAAATTTTATCTTCCCCTTTTTTCTTTTTCCTTCTTACAGGGTTCTTGGTTCAAAGGGGACAGGCAAAAACAAAGACTTAATATAGTTTATTATTTTTTCCCTTAAAAATTGAACCTTGATTTTAATCAGAAGTCCAAATACATTCAATAGCAGTAACCCTCAATATATCCCATCTTCTGGACTTAAAAAAAAAAAAAAAAAAGCCTAAGCACACGGCTACCCAGCTGAAATAGTACGACACAGGTAAGTCAAACACTCAGCGTTGACGAAATGGAGACATAGGGAAGAAAACTGATGGAAAGAATGTGGAAAGCACTCCCTCGAACTGGGGGGGTCTTCGGTACAAGAAAATCTGCTGTCTTAGTAGCCATGGGGCACACTGGGACTCCTGGGGACCATCTGCGTGCAGAGCAGAATTGCTTCCTAGGATGTGACCTTTTGGAAGCTAACTGACTAAGCTCGTCTTCCAAGTTTCCCCTGGGTGGGTTTGAACCGCCAACCTTTAGGCTAGTAGTCAAGCCACAAAAGCATCCCACTGTAGGGA
The DNA here is from genome assembly GCF_000299155.1 of Elephantulus edwardii. NCBI lineage: Eukaryota > Metazoa > Chordata > Mammalia > Macroscelidea > Macroscelididae > Elephantulus > Elephantulus edwardii. The sequence goes on along the minus strand of NW_006399764.1, from coordinate 18,015,447 downwards.
CAAATGAATGATCATCCTCGCCAAATCTGAGACAGGCTCCCTCTCAACTGTGGTTGTGGAACTTTCAGGGAAAACGATCACCACCAGGAAAATAGCAAATCATTTTCTGAAGCCAAGTCTGTCTCCAAGGGAATCTGCTGTGTTCACTTGTTCTCATGATTCTTGTGGTTGTGGAAGCCAGAGATGAGTTCAGCTGGCGCTCCAAGTGGGAAGTTCGAGAGGGGGGACCCTGTGTCAGCTGAAGTTTGTCACAGTAGACAGAACAGTTTGCAGCCCAGGCCTTCTCGGGCGCACTGCTTCACAGCTATACTGTAAAGTGTTACAAATCCTCCCACCCGCCCCAGAATATATATATATTTCTAAAAAAATCCCCTGTCCATCTCTCAGTACACAAAAGGACCTCATCACACTGCAAAAATAGCAGTACCCACTTTGGTCAATTAAAACAAACAAACAAACAAACAAAACAGAACAGAACAAAACAAAAAAAGCATACATTATTTTTGTTTTAAATCTGTGTACTTACCTATAATAACCAATACAGCTAAAAGCACTACCTACATAGGCAAAACTTGGTATTGCATAATTCGTATAAATTTGAAACCCCTCCCCCCAAATATTAATTGGAAGATGAAAAACATGAAAGGTTAATAGAAAAAACACCAAAATACTGAAAATATTGCTGGTCGATTACAATTTTTAAGCGGCAACTATACACAGCCATGATATGCTTTATAAATGGGAGATAAAGGTGTAACTGTCTAAAAAATCCATGATGTCACATATTTTTCTTTGTCTGGAGTACAAAATATTTTTGTCATAAAAATGGTAAAGATTTTAAAATGATAATAAATGCAGCAAAACAAGTGTAGTGATGTCACTTTTTTGTGGGTTTTTTGTGTGTGTTTTTTGTGTTTTTTTTTCCTTTTTTTAGATTTCAAGGCAAGGCACGTAATGTGGACATTATATCTTCGTGCAAATTAAGATTACTGGAAAGAGTATTTTTAATTAAAATTTTAAGAGACATCGTAGAGGCAAAAATGTGTCTGCCCATGCACACTACAGATCTGTCAATACAAGAAATTTGTTGAACAAGGCTAATATCTGAAAGCACCATGCAAGTTTTCAGCACCCGATGACACTTGTTTTCTCAAGAGTGCGTTTTTCATATCCTACACCCTGGCATTCCCAGTTTGTAAACTGTAAGCTTTACCCTTGTGACATGGATTTGCCTGCCTCTCTGTCTCTAGAATGCAGATTTTATAGAACCTTTTGTACACCCTATGGGTTCTTGATGCAACCAGTAATTTTAAATAAATAAATTTTACCTCCAAGGAGGCTGCAGCTAAACCAACATAAGTGCTGTGTTTTCATTCATTTTTTTTTATTTTTTTCCTCAAGCACATGATTTGTCTTGATTTAATGCCTTTTCAATGCCCTCAAAAACTGAGGGGAATATAAATTCGCTCAAAATTATTTTAAATTCTTTTTTTTTTAAATCCCCTCAATTTAGAGTCCAAGGGCTGAAGGACTTATAATCATGATTCCCCTTTAGATATAAAATTTTTAAATTGCACTTGCCTCTGTTAAGTGTTTCTTTTGTGGGGAAAATATTATATTAATTTTTACTGTTGCATGCAGAGATAACACTTCACCTTCATAGAGGCATTTCTTCCATAGAGCCTTTGTGTTCAAACTGGTTGGGGGGTTTTTTTTGGGTTTTTTTTTCCTTTTTTACTATTCTTTTTCTCTTTTTTTTCCATTTTTTTCTTTTTTTTTTTTCAGTAAGATTTCAAACTGGGTTACACACTGGCAAAGGCTGGGTTAAGGGCCAAATTTAATAAATCTGTACTGATAACTAAAGGCTACAGAGATTTCATATATATATTTATATATATTTTAACTTTTAGAAATCAGAGTGCTTATAAAATGGCTGGCTCAAGGCCCTTGTCTTCCAGCCCCTCTGACACGGCCTCCTAACCTTTGTTGGGAATAGTAATTCCATGCGTAAACAACAAGAATACTAAACCAATAAAACTAGCTTATCATGCAAATATTAAGGCATCTAGAAAGTCAGTTAAAATATATTGTCGTAGAGACAGAACATCTATTTCCCAGCGGACTTCATGTAACAAACGCTACATCGCAAGGCCTGTGATCTACCCACCAGTGAAATATCATCGACCCTTTTTTATGTCATTACAGTTTCAATCTTAAGGGAATTAGTGATTGTAAGTGCTGCAATTGCTGGTCTAATATCTTCTTTCTTCAGTTTCTTTCCTCTCTCCCTTTTTTTTCTGTTTGTTTATTTTGTTTTGTCCAGTCTTCCTTTATTTTAGTTTCATAAACTGAGGTGTATTTCGCTTTTCCCTCAGTTGCTCGTTTCTGCTTGAAGGAAAGGTTCTCCAATTATGTTCAAACCGTAATTTTGGACATTTGCCGGTAGAATGGGTGTCCTATTTGCTACTTGGAAAGGAACCAAGCTAGCCCAGGTACCAGGACTGTCGAGAAGAGGCAGGCCGGAAGGAGAGAAAGGTAGGGAGAAAAAGAGAAACACAATGTTAAAATATCTGAAAGAGAGATTCCACAAGCATTAAATGATTACTGTGATTTCACCCCAAAATTACTACAGTTATTATGATAATCATGCTCAATTACAAATATTATATTTATATACACTCTAAGCTCTAGTTTTTTCATGTAAAGTAAGACTAACTGTGAGACAGATAAATTCAAAATAGGGCACAGTGGTTAAAGAGTGAAGCTATTCTTCCTGTAATATTTGATCCACTTTACTACAAATGCAATATGACTTTTGGCTTGTTTTTCAAAGCAGCAAATCCATAGCACTGATACAAATTATGTAACAATTTCCCAGTTGTTTCTGAGCTTTTTTTCCTTTAACCTTTAATTCCCAAGGAATTCAGAGGGTAAAGGTGGGTTTCAATTCTTTTAGCAGCCTACATGGCAAAATAAAATTGAAAATTATAGTGAAATATGTCTTTTCTCCCACAATAAACTATATACTTGCTCCACCCAGGAAGATCAGGGAACAATATGCAATTTTAAGTGCCTAATGATCAAACATATTTTAATCTGGCTGTTTTAAGTAAAAACTACCCAATAAAAGCCAAGAAGTCAAAACAGAAGAGGCCTTCCCCCGCTCCAACCTCTCCAGAAAACACCCATTGTGAAAGAGAGCATTAGTATGAGGTCCCAGAAGTTTCCAGCTGTGGTTATTAGCCCCAGCATTCTCCGATGCTTCCTCACTCTCCTCCATGACTTCTTTTAGATAGAATCCCATTTCTCCTCTACTTCCTGTTCTCTTACAATGGCTGAAAACTTCGGTCTTAAGGATTCTGCACCTAAGCTGCTCTGGGACTTAAGAAAAGAGAGATGTGTAGGTGTGCGCTGGAGGGAGAACGTGGATGGCATTCCCGACCCTGTCTGAGAAGACAAATGCCGCCCTGATTACCCAGTGAAGCTGAGGCTGTTTGAAAACCATTTCTCTAATTGCTACTGACTCCTTCCCATCAGGTATCTGATGAGAACAGTGCCCATGGAACATTCTGTGGGTGTTCTTTCAGAAACACCTCTCCAGGCACTTCTCCAGAGGCACCTCAGGGGTGTTCTGCAGCACAGGCTGGTCTGCGATGCCCAGGAACTCTAACATACTGTCACAATATCTCATTAAAGAACTATCTATACAGAGGAAACTAACACTCTCTCCGTATCACAAAATACCAGCACGTCATACATTCTGTTGTTATGGACCATTGAACTGGAAGGATCCGTAGCCAATTCTCCACTGAGTTTTGGGAGGAAGTAAATCAAATGGGAAGAGACTGCCCATCTTTCTCCTGTGGAACACTTGGTGGATTTAAACCTCCTGCCTTTGGGTTGGCAGTCAACTCCTTACCACTAAGCCATCACCAGAGCTCCCTCTATACATTCTAGTATATCCCCAATAGGATGTTTTAATAGTCAAACAGAAATAAATTTCAGCTAAGTAACAACTGCATAAATAATCACAAAACAATAAAACACTGAACTGACAATTCCATTCTCTGTCTCATCATAGCTTGGGAATATAAACTCAGTGTTTTATACTTAATTCATCATTCTTTGCTTTTAGCAATATGAGACAGGATAGATACAACTATTCAAAACTCAGAAATTCAAAGTCACTGCAGATGAACTGGTTCCGACTCAGAGCAGCCCTCTGCTGGGTTTCTGAGACTGGGGATCTTTATGGGAGGAGACTACCCACCTTTACCTTATACAGCATCAGGTGGGTTTGAAGTGTCAGAGACACATAAGCCTCTGGGTTTGCAGTGCAACCTGCTATAGGCTAAGAACCACACAGAGTACCAACATGCCTCTCACTTGACACATGTTCATTTATTCATAGTTGACTTCCAAAGGCACAAAGCTCTTAGGGACTTGAACAAGCAAGTTTGACTTTTTTAAAATACTGTTTTGGATGGTGGTTCTACCAGCGGGTAAAATGCAATGTATTGCTACATGTCCAGGTACATATTTCTGGGTTACATAGCAACAGGGGAAAAAACCCCATAATAGTCTCTTATATGCAATAGATTTATAATTAGTCATGGACAACAGGAGAGTAAGTTCATCTCTGTTTCATTCCTCCTTTGATATACTCAGCTCAATTCATCTAACACGTGTTTGATGTGCAGTAATTTTCTGGATAAGCAAATTCCTAATCAAACTAAATTCTGTATAGTTAAGAGATGTTCCTCATCATTACATCATTTCATGAATATATCCCGTGCTATTTTGGGGCAAACAGTCATGTCTAAACGTAATTAAAGTTTCTTAGTGGCGTCGCACTGCTAATCCAAAGGCAACTTCCCTCTGGTGGTTCAAATCCACCAGCTGCACCATGGGAGAAAGATGGGCAATCTCCTCCTGTGCAATCTGCATTCTCTGAACACCTGCTAGAGGGTCAGTTATGAGTCAGTTCTGACTCAATACTAATGATGAGAGAGTAGCATTAGCAAAAAATAAAAATAGGGAGGCAAGAATAATTGCATTCAAGCCAGAAAGATGTGTTCTTATTATCTGCTAAAAAGTCCTAACTCTAAAGAATATTTGTTATTGGACACTGTTCTAAGGACTTAATTGTTTTCCCATATTCCTCTCTTCCCACGCACGTCTTCAACAATGATTCCTGTGATTTGCCTCATTTCATCGGGAACAACGTTACGTAACACATTCAGAAGTTTATTTTCCCCTCCACTGTGTTCCCACTGCACTTTGCACACAATCTTATTACTGAATTTATTACTTAATAGGTATCTGTATCGATGATTAACCTGCTGACTGAAAAATAAGCTTCATAAAGAAAGTAACCTTACCTTATCTATCCTTATAAGGTTTGGCCCTAGTCAATGCTAAACAACTCTTTCCTTAACAAATGAAAACAATGACAAGGGTAATTATTAGTTTAAATCTGGAATAGGAAGCATTTGTCAAAAACAAACCAAAAAAAGACTCACTCAAATCAATAATCTTTGAGAATAAAAGCTAACGGCACCAACAAGTACTTCACAAAGTTGGCAAGAGCTCTAAATTAAATAGGTTCCAGGAAAGCATTTACAGATTGTCTGTTGTTGTTGTTGTTGATTTAAGCCATCGAGTCACCTGTGACTCAGAGTGACTCTGTACACAACAGCCATACACCCTGCTCTATCCTGTGCCAATCTTCTTGTCTCCGACACACCCACCCCCAGTGCCCCAGTGGCTGAATCAATCTGTATACTCGAGGAAAATAAAGTCTATGTTAATGCTTGAAAATAGGTGTGACTCTTTGAATGTATTATCTCCACAAATGACAGAGGAGAAAGAACTTTAGGGTTTTCTGTTGGTGGTTTTTTTGGCAAGAGCCAAAAAAACTCACTCAGTTTTTTAAAGACACACATATGATTATTCTTTGGAAAAGGCTTAATAAAAGCCAACTCATGCTAGCGACTAACAGGTTTCTTGCTGTAGTATATATACCTAACAAATTGAATTTAGATGTTTATTTAAACCTTCCACACCTCCCAACTTGCATTATGACCATGTCAAAATTGCAGTGTGCAATATATTTGTCAATACTGTTTATGAATCTTTGGGGAAAAGTAAATCTCTAACATTAACACTATGCAGACCCCATATGTGAGTTTTACAAGTCTCTTATTGCCAATTTGTAGGTTAAGCTCAGAACTCCTAGGCACAGACATTCCTTAGAGTTCCTTGGTAGTCCCACTGGAAAAAAAAAATCAACAAAACAACTCTGGTAAAACTAATCCAAAAGCTATGCTATCAATAGAAAGAAAAGTGTTTGATCAAACAAAATAATCTAGATAATTTAAATTAAAAAACACATTTAGTAAAATGATACCTGAGTTTGTCATATATGTGTCTAATTTCTAGTCTCTCTCCCCCCCACCCAATGCAGTGATCAGATGTATGGATAAAATAAACACACATTCACATTTGTCTACATAGCCAAATAAGTTATATGTAGTTAATAGTTTTATTCAGAGAGGAATTTAAATCATATAGATGATCTAATAACATTTAATCCTGAATTCTAAGCCTGTATCTACTAAAAAAATGTGAGAATATATTTAAAAGGATTTAAAAATTCAAAATAAATATTAAACAACTTGAGTTATGTATCTTTCATGCATTCTCCCTTTTTCACTGAAATTTCCATTACTAAAAAAATTAAAAATTTAAGGCAAGTAGAAGTTAAGGATGACTGGAGGTTGAAAATATCTCTTTACAAAATGTACCCTAGCTATTAACAATTAAAAAGAAAAACCAAGTACTTTGTGAAAAATCACATACAAAAGAAAAACACAAAGGATTCTGATAGCAGCCTAACACACAGCACAGCTCATCCTAATGACTTCTACTTCACATGCACAAGAAGATAGTCTATTCTAAATATAACTCACAAGAGGGAAACAGGATTTCCAAAAGACACATAAAATGTTTTATATCACAGATTATATTTTCAATTTTTTAACCAAAAGCCTTAAGGAGTTTCCACAAAGAAAGCAAGCAGGATAGGGCAAAACAGGCAATTTTGAGTACATTTACAATAAATAGCAGCCCTGCCTGACTCATTGATAAAATCACCTCTACAGCATCACACTTCAGGAAAAACAAACTCTATGGTGATATACTTGGACCAGGATGCTGTCCTCAAAACAGAGCACGGAAACGGGAAGCACTGCATGGTTCAAAATCAGGAAAGGAGTGCATCAGGGACGCATCCTGTCTCCATACCTTTTCAATCAATGTGAAGAACAGATCATTTGGGAAGCAGGGCTCTATGAGGAGGAATATGGCAACAGGATTGGAGGAAGACTCATCAACAAACTATGTCATGCAGATGACACAACCTTGCTTGCTGAAACTGAAGAAGACCTGAAGCACTTGCTGCAAAAGGTCAAGGACTGTAGTTTTCAATATGGATTGAAGCTCAACATCAAGATGACAAAAATTCTCACCAGTGGGCCAATTGGAAGCAGCACCATGATGAATGGAGAAGAGATTGAAATTGTTAACAATTACAGCTTGCTCAGCTCCACAATCAACACTCTTAACACCAGCAGTCAGGAAATCAAAAGACAAATTGCATTGGGAAAATCTGCTATCCGGGACCTCTCCAGAATACTGAAAAGCAACAATGTCCGTCTAGAGACTAAGGTGCACCTAATCCAGGCCACGTTCTTTGCAAATACGTATTATGCTTCAGAGACTTGGACAGTGACTAAGGATGATAGAAAAATAGATGCCTTTGAGCTGTGTGCTAGAGAAGAGTCTTGAACATACCATAGTCTGCCAAGGAAACAAATAGGTCTGTCTTGGAGAGGGTGAAACCAAGTTTCTTCTTGGAAGCTAGGATTCTGAAGCTCCATCTCACATACTTTGGGCACGTGGTCAGAAGAGACTGGTTCTTGAAGAAGGACATCATGTTTGGAAGAGTAGAAGGACAGTGCAGGAGAGGAAGACACTGGGTGAGATGGATTGATACAGTCACAGGGGCAACAGAGGTTGGAGTGTTGGAATTAGTGAGACTGGCTTGGGACAGGGCAGGCTTCAGAACTGCTGTACATAGGGTTGCTATGGGTCACAGGTGACTCGATGGCACGTAACAACAACAACATGGTGATAGTTTGGAGAAGAGACTCACCAAGTCTTGTAATCTGAGAAATAGGTGTAGGGACAAGACATGATAGTTAAGTTGAAGATAATAAAGATTTTTATATATGTTTTGGAGGCCAATATTAGCAAGGGCTTTCTATGAGAATGGAATGCTATTCTAAGTCCTCAATGACCTTTTGATATTCATTACTGTCCCACTTCACAGATGAGAAGGCCAAGCTTGAAGAGTTTAAATTACTTGCCCAACATCACCTATTTAGACTCCTGGTATAAAGAAGTCTGTCTGATTCTCATGGTCATTTCACTACAGATCATCTCCCAAGGTAGTCTGACATTGTCAAGACATTAGAAAGAACTTTTTACTAGCACATTTGGAAAGCAAAATATATTAGATTCAGGAGGCAGTCAGTGAATTTCTCCTCTGCTCTGTAAAAGTTAGATCATATCTTAGCTGCTGTTGCAGAATGTTATTATGCACAGAGAATATGATTGGTTAGGAGAACCACATTATTCTAAAACACTATGTCTCTATTGCAATTGAATAGAAGCAATGATCACATCAAAAACCAGAGCAGCTTTCAAAAGTAGCTTGAGAAGACCAATCAAATGTGCAAAGACCTGGAGTTAGAGAAACCAAAGAGAGAACAGACTCAGTGTTTCTTAAGCTGAAGAAACGACAAAAAACATTCAGTCCTCGAGTTGTACATCACTGAAAGATTCTGTTGGTAAAATATGGAATGACAAAGAAAACATCAAAAGAAGATGGAAAGAAAACACTGTCACTGTACAAAAAAGAAATGGTCAATGTTTAACTATTTCAAGAGGGAGCATATTATCAAAAACCAGCAGTCCTCAAGGAAGAGGTGTAAATGAAGGCACTGAAGGCATTGTTGAAAAACAAGCCTCCAGGAATTAACAAAAACCACCTGCACGATGTTTCAGCAAGTGACACAAATGCTGGAAGGGGTCATTCACCTAGTTTAGGAAATTCCCTGGCCAACTAACTGAAGAGATACCTATTTTGGCCTCTTCTAAAGAAACATGATCCAACAGAATATAGCAATTATAAAGCAGTATCATTCATGTCACATGCAAGTAAGATTTTCTGAAGACCATTTTACAAATGGTTGTACCTGTACATTGGCCGGGAACTGCCAGAAATGCAAGCTAGAGTCAGAAAATATGGAAGGAGTAATATCATTGATGATGAAGGATGTTGAACAAAAGGAAAAAAAAAACACACCAGAAAATCTGTGCTTTATTGACTATGGGTCATGACAGATTATCGATAACTGCAAAAAATGGGAATTTCAGAACACTAAATTGTGCTTATTCAGAACCTACATATAGAATAGCTCTGAGTTGTTTGAATGGAACCAAGATGTATATATATAT
>NW_006399764.1:17984984-18005765 GCF_000299155.1 Elephantulus edwardii | reverse complement strand
ATGTATGATTTAAAATCAGAAAAGATGTGTGTCAGGGCTCTGTCCTTTAATCAAACATATATAATCTCCAGTCTATACAAATAATCCTAGAATTTGAACTATAAGAACAACAACATAGTATCAGGATTGCAGAGAGAATCATTAAGAACTTAACCTATGTTGATGGTGTGACCTTGCTTGCAGAAAGCAGAGAGGATCTGAAACAGTTTCTGATGATGATCAGTTTGGCTAACACTTCAATCCAGAGAGCAAAAATGTCCATAACTGGACCACAAGCCAATATTATGATCCATCGACAAAATGATCCAACATTTCAAAGATTTCATTTTTCTTGAATCTAAACTCAATACTCATGGAGGCCACTCTACAGGGGATCAGTGTCCTGATCAGAGCTGGAGAAAAATGAGAAACAAAATTAGAAGACATAAAAAAGGCCAGGCATACCCATCTGATGGAATATGTGGAACCCCCAAGTCAGTCTTTGAACCTGGAACAAGATTCACCTCAGTGGCTCAACTTGCATACAAACAATGGCTAGACCTATAGAAGAAACACAGGAACACTGACTGGTAGGGCAGTACTTAACATGCTGTTAGCCAGAGGGTCACTAGTTCAAATCTACCAGTAATTCCTCAGAAGGATGGGGAGTCTCATCCCATAAAGATTTACAGCCTCAGAAACTCAGTGGAGTCTCACCATGAGTTGGAAGCAACTCAGCTATGTGTGAGTGCGAGTCCCTTTCTGTTAGCAGTTTTAGCACTTAATCACATACCACCAGGGGTCCTTCTCAAAGAATTAGGTCCTGTCAAGTGAAGACATACACAGCCATGAGTTTGGCTGTGAACAAAACAAAAATACCAAAGGCTCCCAGTGCAACTATTAAGTCTTAGGCGAATAAAATAGTAAGAGCTATCTTAAGTATTTTTAAAACCTGCCACTTTCATCAGTAATCTGCAGTTTATGAGATAATGCACTTGTATTGGCTAAATACTTTATAAAATCTCAAAGTATCCAGTATCTTGGCACTCTTCAAGGGTAATAATAATAGTATCTCTCGTTCAGATGATACATCCTGATTTAATCATAAGAGTACTATATTTACTTCAAAGATAATAAACCCTTTTTCAAGCACATTCTAAAGATATTATAGGAATGAAGTATGTGCGTGTGTATGTGTGTATTTTCATACATACCTCAACTGTAGTAGAGGCCACAGAGCAATAAAATTGAGTGACAAAATAACAATAAATGAGTAATGGCTAAGAAGATTTACAGAAGAATTAAAATAGATATTCTAAAAATTTACACTTACTTCATTTCTACCAAGTTAAAATATCTCCAAGACAGGAAGTCTTTACCTCTTTGATTAAAAGTTCTCAATTTTTCCAGTATTAGTAGCACAATATTAAAATATGTGCATTATTATCTCCTTCAGAATACACACTAAATAACTGCTCCCTATTAACAGCTGTTGCTGTTGTTATGTGCCACTAAGCCAGCATCAACTCCTAGCTGACCACCCCCCCACCCCAGATTTTCAGAGGCTATAAATTGCTCATCTTTTCCCCTCAGAGCAGCCAGGCCATTGGAACTGCCTTCCTTGAGTTGACTGTTAACTCTCCCACCAGTTCACCAGAGGGGAAAACTGTCTTGAGAAAACTAAGGAAGGGAGAAAGAGTGATTTCATTAATATTGCTACCTACCATGCTACCCTGGGTTGTAAGTTTGTGCATTTGGACTACTGACTTCCATAGTAAACAACAGGTACAGACTTCACCCTTTAGGAGCCTGTTATGTGGGGGAAAAATGCTGGCTTAGTCCACAGAAATCACATATGAGTAGTATTTAACCTAAATCCTATGATATACCAGAACTTTTAAAATGGAACTTAATAAATACACTCATTTCTATCACCTATGATTATTTCCCAGACAATATTTTATTTATCTATCATATAAAGCTTTTATTCTTCGGTGGCTGGGGGGGAAACTACAACAAAATACCCATGAGAGAAATCCCCTCTGAATCCTGACTGAACCAACAAGAAGGCTAAAATTAGAAAGTTAAGTACCTTGCCCAGGTCATGAGTTGTAGAAGATAGTATCTGATTGGGAAATATTACTATTACCCTGAAAAACATCAACAGTATACAAGATACTTTGAGATTTTATAACTATTCAATTAATGTCACTGCATTATATGATATAAATTACAGATTACTAATGAATACACTTTGACATCCTTGAAATAGCTCTTACTGTTTTACTCCCAGGAGACTAATAGTTGTAATGGCGTCATTGACACTTTTGTTAGCAGCTCAGCACTTAATGCCTGTGCCACCAGCACTCTTTGCAGGTAGAGTGCTTTGAGAATCTATATTCTTATCCAGCCCACTTTACCTCATCTCCTTTATGAAATGCACTGTGCTTTTTTTTTAATTGGACTAGAGCTTATATTATTATTTTTTTTTGCACAGATTTAAAGTTTTTAATGTGTATGTTATTTGCGTAAAGTATGGCACTCGCTGAAGAAGAGCTTATATTACTCTTGAATGGCGGAAAAGTCTCTCAGTTGAGGCCCGTATCATTCAGACACGCTAAGAGTACCCGTGAAGCTCTCTGGCATAGGCCGGCATTCCAAACGTCAGCACAAAGAACTGTGTTTTATTTCTCCAATCACAGATGCTCTGCAGCTGAGAGGTGGCCTTTGTTTCACATGGAACATGCGGAGACGCATGCCTACAACGTGTTTGTTGTGTTCGACTTCAGCTACGGCTAGACTAGAAGTGGAATACAAAAAGTGTTGCACACAAGTCTTGGTTTCTCGAATTTATTTTCTTTTCCCGTTTTTAAGGATCACTATTGCCATCTGAATGATCCTATTTTGCATGCAAGATGATTTCTAATGATTATTACTATTTGTAATAATCTGTGTCAGAAAGCTCCCTGGCCAGCCTTTACCTGAACTGCAAAGCACTCTTGTGGGCTCTCTAGGAAAGTGCAAACACTATAAACTGCAGGTGGCTCGTGGAAGCACTCTGCCAGCCAGCTATGGTACTTCATAGTAATGAAAGAGAAAAGTATTTGTTTCTTCACTAAGTAGGTAAATAGCCTTCTTTACTGCTACTCCTTGGGGACCAATGGTTTTGAAAATAACGTACCAAAACACTAGGCCTTCAGACCTCATTAATTCATACTCAGTTGTTTCAGATGCACTTTTGTTTTAGGACATGCTGGATTGAATGTTAACTTTGCCATGTTTGGGAGCTTGCATTTTCTTGATAGAATAAAGGCACAAGCTGGTGAACTATTTCTATTTGATGAAGAATGCAGGACAGAAAAGTGTATGTGTGTGTGTGTATCAATGAAATATTAAGTGTGTTTATCATCATTACTTATTCAGGTTGGGGGGGGAACCTTATAAACTCCTGGAAGATCCATGAACAAGACAACTGACATATTTAAAAGTAACTTTTTATGCCTTAGAGGTTATAATTTAGATGTGAGATGAAAACGCTTCATGTATCTAAGCAAGATTAATTATATGTTTAAGTGATCTTGTTCATCTTTTTTAAATAAAACTGGAAGATGGAGAACTATTATGAAAATAAGTACTTGTAAAAGAAAACACAGTGTGTGCTCGGATGTGTGTGTGCACATACACATTCACGCACACACACACACGCACAAAGAAACTCACGTAGTTGTGGGAGGTTTATGCCAATTAAATAAAATAGAGAATTATCAAGCTCCAAGTAACTATTTTATCCCCTCCTACCGCCTGCTGAAGTGGAGAATCTCACCCTGTCTCTTGTCTCTCCCCTCTACCCCAAGTCCTTTTCAATGCTATTGTCACAGTCTTACTGCTGCCCTCATTTGCATATGTGATTCTGCAAGAGCAGACAAAATTCTCTACAAAAAAATAGTGCTACAAAATAGTGCCTTTCACGAGAGAAAGTCACAGAGGGCTTACTAAGTTAAGGAGAAAGGCAGGCTTTATACAAAAGGAAAAACAAGTAGTTCACTGAGAAGCAAAATTTATACAATCTTACTTCTAAACGGCAAAACTTATTCACAGAGGAATTCCCAAGTTCAAATCAGAAATTATTTATACAGTAAATATGTTTTTCTAGCAAGTCTGCTACTTTGTTCACTCATGGGGGGAAAAAAACCCAACAAAACAAAAAAATCAAGCTAACTTTATTCACATAAAACAAAAGTTACCAAGGGAAAAAGACTGTAACTTTCTACAACTTTCCAATATTTAAGTTTTTCTTCACTTTCTTGAAATTCAATTGTGTGATTTTTCTGTTCTTCTTGTAGAATGTGTTATCCAGGTTTCGTCGTCTATTACTTCATACACTTCTTAAATGAAATAGGATGGAAAACTCACCGTCCGCTTACACATTAGCTGACATGAAAAAAAAATCTAACCAGGTAAGGTGAGAATCATTGTCTACTGGGAGAGTTGATTTTGTCAGAACGGGATGCATCTGCAAAAATGGCATTTTGCATAAAACATCCTCCAGAAAATGAGGCATTGCTCATACTTTGTTTCCTTGCAAAGGGTTAATCAGCAAGGTTTACATTTGGGAATTTTTTGCCTCAAGCTCCTCCCTCTCTTGCAGCTCTGCCAAAAATCATCTGCTGGGAAACCTAAGATTAAGTTTGTCCTACCTAAATGAACAAAGAGTGCTCTGAACACGCCACCGGGTTACTGAAGAGCGGGAACGCTCCTAATCCTGCTGGAATCTGCCGTGTGCCTCCGAAAAAAATCGCAGGGAGACTTGTTTTCTTGCCTCTAACATCTTGTCTCTAGATCATCTCATTTTCCCCACACGGCAGACCCTGCTGCTTCCCCCAGAAAGGTTAACTTAAAGCTCCAAACATAATCATGTGGAAAATGGACATTATTGATTGCTATGGTCCATTGTTCCCCTATCCTAAGTCCCTGAAGTTCAAGTTCAATCTGGAATTACATCATGTCTGGTTTCTCCTGGTTACCAGACGGCTTGAGACGTGACCACAGCTACAGAAAAAACAAACAGCCTTCTTCACGCTTCGGCTCCCCTATCGATTCAAACGTAAACTTTTTTTCTTTCTCTCAAGTATGCTTCAAGTATGGAGCATGGTTAATTTAGAGATTAAGTTCCAAATTAGATTATCTAATGGCATCTTAATGGATTGCTGACCCATTTCCTGTGGGATGGTAGCATGCTAGTCTGGCTGGAATACAATTAATTTCTTAGGAAGTGTTCTGAAGAGTTTGACTAGATAAAAAGGAAACATTGTGCTGTGCACATCTTTCTTTATAAAAGGACAAAGTTAAGCAGAACTACAACAGTTAGGTCCCAAATTCTCTCTCTCTCTCTCTCTCTCTCTCTCTCTCTCTCTCTCTCTCTCTCTCTGTGTTTGTGTGTGTGTAAGTAAATCCCATAAAGCTCATTCTTATAACTGGGCTCATTTTTAAAGTTCTGATTTTCTAACAGGTGTAAATCATACTGTTCAAGGTGACTTTACAAACCAAACAAACTGACTAGAATCGTGTACCTAAATACGAAAAACATCCCTAGTACCAAACAATGATGCTCACTTTGTGCTTCTGCAATTTTTTTTTTTGTCTTGAACCAAAGATTATTCCCCTTATCTCCTGTATCAGCATCTCTGTCATAGTCCCAGAGCAGTGCTAGGGGCCCGGGGTGGTGTGTAAAAAGTTGAACGTTTTGAGCACATTTAGAACTGACAGCTGAAAAGGAAATTCAGCACTCTGAGAAGAAAGCTCCCCTCAAGAACTCCAGGGACAGCCCAGCTGTTGAGCTGTATGTAGTTCAAGGTCAAGACCCCAAACTGAAAGCAAAAAAGACTAACTTAGGGAGTTTGGCAGGGAGAGTCCAAATGTAATGCTTAGGAAAAACTTTACTCTTAATACTATTTCAGCTTATGAACATACAGCCATTACCACACACATGTTATAGATACATGAATATAAATATGCATGTAACTGTATGCATGCATAGACATACACACTTGTGTGTATGTGTGTGTACATGTATGTGTAGACAGACAGATAAGTATTGCAGTTCAGTACTGAAGATTCTTTTTGCTGAAATGTTAATCCATAAGTCTTTCTGGGAGCATCCATAGTGAAGCCAAATATTTATAGACAAAGCAAACAAAAATAGTTAAAGAGAGTGTCATGCAAATATGGTTATACTTATCAAATGACTATTCCTCTTCCTTGTCACCCTGCTTCTGGCCCACCAGATCCAAATTATCTTTACTGGCTGTTAAATTTCTCTTGGGAAATCAAGTAATTCTTGAGAACTGCAGTAATAAATGACAATTTCTTACAAAAACACGTGTAAAGGCCTACAGATCGAGGCATCCCCTCGTGGAAAGGAACTACTAACACTCGGAATGTGGAAAATAGCTGATAAAAGTGGCTTTGGTGCCATTCAAACATGCCACCAGCAGAAATGAAAAAAAAAATCTTGCAATCATTTCAGTAAAATCTTCATTTATTCATTATTTCAGAGGCTGAGCAAATGGTTTGTGTAAACATATTCTTCAGTAACACGCATATGTTTATTTTAGCCATCTGAAGGCCTCTTCGATGTTTACATAAGCCACCAGACACATACAACCACTCACTTGTGACTCTGTGTTTTCTTGAAAGGGGTGAAGGAATGAACAATACATTCAGTTTCTCTTTTGCATAAAGCACTCCTTCCACTGTTTTAAAATAACTTATGTTTATATTATTCTTGGACTGTCTTCTGGCTCTCTTTCTCATTCAATTCTATTTACTCTTTCATACTTGATAGAATGAGCTAAGTTCTGGCTATAGTTTCAAGAAAGAAAGTCAGCTAGGGAGGAACCGCTGCATGTGTTTATACCTCCTTAACTCGTATGTGAGGCACGGTAATTCATCCACAGAGGAGGGGAACATGTAAATACAACAGCACTTAGGATAAGCAATCTATCACCTACCACCCTTGTAAGATCTGAGCCCCATCAGGTAAGCCAGCCCGTAACCAACAGCAACTGGGGATGTCACGCTGGGTAGATACAGAACTAGACCTATAGCTGTGACAGGAAAATACACTTTTTTTCGATTGAAGCAACTCACTCCTTCACATGGAAGCACATACCTGTGTATGCAGGTGCACGCACACAGACACATATACACACACACACAAATAAAGTACAAGTTTCTGAGGTCAAAGCAATTTAAGGGTTGCAATTTAGTAAGTCTGTGAAAACCTTCCAAAGGAGTCTGCTTTTAGTTTCTAAGGGAATGATTAGACTTCAAGGGGAAGAAGTAAGGTGGAAGAAAGCTTCTGGCTTTGATCAGACTTGCATATCAAGGCCTGCTGAACATACCTCTACCACAGAAAAGGGGTGATCACGGACAAGTGATCATTTGTAGAAAGGAATGGTGACAGTAACACACCCATTAAGCAAAAGAAAACAAAGCAACCCTTAAAATGGCTGTTTCGTCCTTTTCTACAACAAAGTGTCTTCTTACAAAGAATTCATGGCATTTTCTTTATTCTAACAAAAGGAAATGATTTAATTCTCTGGCTGAATAGATCTACATTTCTCAGATATTTTCAATTTATTCAGGTAATCCTAAAGCTATAGAATTACCTGAAGATTTTTGATGTCTATTATCTTTTAAATTAACAGTTACTGACATTTTTAGATGTCCTTTCTTTAAAAGCCCTGGAAAACAGCGAGTTAAAAAAAACTCACCATGCATAAAATAGAAATTATGGATAAAGCTGTATCCTAACAAGCTTTGCCCATAATTTTTTACATCAAAACCCTGTATCAGCTTTTTTAAAAACAGTTGTTGTTGTTAAGTGCCATAGAGTCATAGGTGACCCATAGCAACCCTATGAACAAAAGTCTTGAGCACAAAACTTTCATCTTTTCTCCAAGTTCATAGAGTTTCTTGGAGGCAAGCTTTTTTTTTGGAAGTGGATGCCACTCCTGCTTCCAATTTTTAAGAGTAACAAAGTGAAACAAAATGCTATTTTCTTTGAGAGTATTTCTTTTTAACTGTATGAGGTTTTAAGAACTAGGAGGGTATCTTCAGTCACTATATTGAGGTGGAACTAGGAATGCTATAAAAAAATACATCTCAAATACGAATTCACTGTCATTGAGTTCGTTCCAACTCCAAGCAAGCCTCCATTGGGTTTCTGAGGTTGTGAATCGCACGGAAGTAGACTGTGTCTCTGCCGCGTAAGGGATCGCTGGTGACTCAAACCACCAAAGATGAGTTAACCCTCTGAGTCAGCAGCAAAACTCTCTCGGGACTTCCCCACTCTAGGCCCCCAAGGCACACCACAGATTCAACAAACAGGTGATCTTTTGAAAATGACACCACCCTTATCAATTCTGCAAGAAAAGAGACAATGAAAAAGCTATTATCTTGTAAATGTCTGAAGCACCCATGCCATGCTACACCTCAATTATATACTGACTGTTGTTGTTGTTATTGTTTATGTGTACTGTCAACTTGGAACCCACTCACGGCTTACTTGCCAGGAAGTTTTCCCTAGGGAGCAGCTGACAGATTCAAACCACATGTATTTGTGTTGGCAGGACAATTCCTTATCCTTAAGCCATCAGAGCTCCCTCTATATACTAATTAAAAAATAAAATTACTATGGGGTGGGGGGTAAAACATTGAGTAATTAAGTGCTGACTTAGATTAAGTGCGGACTCTTTCAAACACGATTTTCACACCCAAATCTCACCACGGGATATTGTGTCTGTTTTGTGAGCAATACTTTTCCTACAAATACGAGTTCGGTCACCACACTAATCCACTGTGATACTTCTCTGGAGGGAGTTAGTGTCCACTCTCTATCATTATAAGAGTATCCATTTTTTACTCAAAATTTAACAGAAATTATTAAAAGGTGGCTTTTTAAATCTCTTGTAATATGTATCTTTATTTGGCTATGAAGACACTTAAGAGATGACACCCTATTGTAGATTAAATAAAAGTTTGTGCAACAATGTATGAATGGAAACACAAAGTCTCTGTAAACTTTAATTAAAATAAAAAAAAGCCATCAGTAATTCATACATTTGGAAGTTCACAGAGAGGTACATTAACACACTTGAAGCACAAACCAAGCACACTTGGTTTTATTTCACTTTTGCGGGGGAAAAAAATCACGTATATCACTTTTTTTATTTGCTATGTGGTAGATGGTGTGTGGAATATAAGGACATCATTTAATAAAATTTAATCAACTTTGGTATAAAATTCAATTAATTTATAAATGCTAATTAAGTCTAAAAAGATCCTAATTAAGAATATCAATTATTCGTTTATGAGACACTTCCAACGAGCTGATCTTTGTCAGAGGCCATGGTTTTTCATCCTCCAAAGCGGGGAGCAGTATTAGCTACTTACAGACAAATCAAAATAAGGAAAAATGTATGGTATACTTTTAGATGGATGCTACATTAATCTTTAAAAAGAAGAGAAGTCATATTGTATTTACTTTAGGTAGTGAATGAATAACACTTAAGTTTTAAAAAGTGGTACCCTACTAATTTTCTGAGACTTATATTGGAATCAAACCTGACATTTAAAACCTTTAATTCTTTGAACACTCCTCTTAGCATCTATCAGCCTACTCCACACAGACATTATGACTGTGGACAGCCATTCTCTGTAAAGTGGGGATATAGTCATGGAGGAGCTGGAAAACTATCCGGGCTCTGCTTTGGGGATCTCCTTACTGAATTACTTCACTTGCTCCTTCAAATTATTACCTCCTATTTGATATGATTACACCACTGATATTAATGATTTGTTAATCTGAACACACTCTTTATCAAAATTACACATGAGAAGCTAAGCTAGCACTCTCTCTAACACCAATACATGAGCTATTAGAACTAGTTTTGAAAATGAAGTTTTGGAAAAATTTTTCCAGTCTATCAAATAAAGTCTATCCTCAGCTCTCAATGATCCACACCAAGGGACGAAGAGAAATGACAATGTATTTAAGTCAAATGCCTGCTTTAGCTAATGATTTCTGCCATCTTTACGGAGGCTGCTAAAAACAGTAAAATTAACTTGAGATTTTTCTTCTAGTCCCACCCTACCCCCCAACTCTAAACAGGCGGAAGGAAGAGTACTTAACTATGAGCAACAGAGGAAAGAGTTGAAATGAGATAATCTTACACTGTAAAACCCAATGCTATATCCTCAGATAATTGAAAACCCTCCTTAAAATGGTGATTTCATTATTCAAGTCTTAAGGCTTCAGTGTTAGATTTCTGAATTACCTCCACAATATTATAAATTGTTTCAAACATTTGCCAGCACTTAGAAATCCCAATCACCAATTAGCGTATGCTATCTTCCCAAATGAATTCATCTGATATTGCATTTAAATAAGAAATAAAGGGAGATGAGGTAAGAGGAGAGAGATAGGAGAGCCAAAACAACTGAAATGTTAACATATATTTTCTGTAAAGCTAGTTAAACATAAACACTATATAGCTCATGTAATTTTAGGTGTAAGTGCAGGGTTGGAAATAATGAAAATGTTACCTTTGCCAAGTAATTCCCAATGTATCCTCACTGGTACTGGGGTATAAATGCCTGCCGTTTTGATTCATGGTCCAGTCACAAATCCTCAGCTGTCAATTGAAACCTAGCAGTCAGATATGGATCGAGCAGTACTACAGTTTTTAGTATTTAAATGAACACATGCAAACTAGTATGGTACATGGCATTAACCTTACTTTCTCAAGAGGCAACTTAAAGAAAAAAAGAAAATAAAAAATAAGCAAAAGAAAAAAAATCTTATTCTGAGAAGCAATATTCCTACAATCTCTTTTTTTTTAAAAAAAAAGCTACTGCAATATGCTTCTCTATTAATTAAAAGCATACAAAGAAATGAGTGCTTAGAACATAACAATTAGCCATTATTAGAGTACAAATTGAGCTGAAATAAAAGCAAACGTTAAGTTAATGTTCAATAGATATATATATATTTTAGAAAGAAAATAAAAATGCTTTATACCCCTACGTAGCATATCAAATAATCTGCACTGAGATAAAATAATCAATAACTTTAAGCATGCAGTTTTGCAAAACAGAGAAGACATGCAGTTTAGAGGAGAAATGCCCACCCTACACCGCTCCTCCCTAACTGGTGTTTCCAAGTCTCAAGGTCTTCAAGTGTTCACTCATTTTGGTTTACTCAAAGTGGCTTTGTTTAGAAAGAGTTGGTAGGAGTTTTTAACTCTTATTTTGAATTCAGAGTAATGGCGTCTCAAATACTTTATTACATCTGAATAGAGTAAGGAATGCATTGAATACAAGCTGAAACAAATTCTTCCCAGATCTCCGAATCATCAGCTCTGCCCTTCGGAGATTGTTCCAGTAACTCTATCCAGTGCTGTTTGGTTAACAGCTGCCCTACAGTGCTAGCAGATTTATTGAAAAGATATATTGCTTATTTTTATGCTTAAGAAAGTAAACTTATCTGGCTTTGGGGGCTGGGGGAACATGCTAGAAAAATCCTGGTTTTGGAACCTTTTAGAGAGCCATGCTGTAAATTAACTGCACTGTGCATGAAGTAGTGTTTGTCATTGAAAATATGACTTTGCTCCCAACAATCCACTGAGTGCTATTTGCTTGTTTCCAGAGACATAATCAAGAACAAAATAATTACAGCCAAGGTGTCTTTATACTTGGATCAATTACTTTAATCCTTTCAAAGTTGGCTATTAAGAACTGACTTTTCCTTTTAGACTTTCAAGTTTTTCTTTCTACACACTCTTAGGTTATAGAGACTCGGGTTTTAGCGTAAAAGAACATGGTCATTCTTCTACACATCTGGGAAGCTACCATAATAGCACTGAGAATTTCTGAAATATGTGTTTTAATAAGACTAATGTTTCTGATCAAAGTAATTTTAGAAATTAAAGAACTGGAAAAAATTTCATTTATATAAATAAACGGGTATATAGTACATAGATACATACATAATATTCAGAAGAGATGTTCAGCTCGGGGCATAACTCATAAGGAATCATAAAAGCAGTAAGTATATCAAATAAGAAAGACAATTTTCTTAAAATGAATCATAATTCTTGTTAAAGGACAAGTTGCATACTTGATAACTTTTAAATCAAACAGATGACATTTACTGAGAGTCGCAAGTGTGATATGTAATACGGCCAAACTTTTAAAATGTTCTCAGTATGGAACATTGACCCAGGCATTCAATAGGATGATCCAATCTGATTTTGTAAAAAAAATACTTTAAAGGGGGGCGGGGAAATACTAAGAAAACAATTAGAAAAGAGTTCAAGAAACTTGACTTTCTATTAAGATTACTATCCAAACCCTGCCCCCAACTCATAGCTACTGACTTTGTTCAACTCATAGCAATTCTCCGTTGGGTTTCTGAGACTCTAAATCTTAGGGGAGAAGACTGCTCATTTTTCTTCTGAAGAGCAGCTGGTGGATTAGAACCACCGGAGATGAGCAAGCTTTGGGTCAGCAGTGCCGCAGATTATACCACTAGAGCTCACTAAGATCACTTTAATAAACAATAACAAGAAGTCATTGCCATTGTGTGGGAACCAATTCAGTTGACCCGCCAAGGGGTTTTCAGAGCCTATAGATTTTACAGAAGAGATTATCCTTTTCTCCTTCAGAGCTGGTAGACTCAAATTGTGTACCTTTGGGTTGGGAGCTCCACTCCTTACCACAAGCCACCGGAGCTTCCTGTTGTATTGGGTGATTTTGCCATCATTGATGAAAATGCTAGCTGCAGATCAACTGAATAATTCTCATGAAAGGAGGAGCATGGCTATATAATGCTTGGTAGTTTTGTCAGTGACGAACTTCAAGATGATGTCTTATAGGCTCTTAGCTTAGATAGTTTTCAGACAGAAAATGAATTTTCATATGCCTATATGAACCCAACTCTCACTCACCTCTGACTGGGTTAGTAATAGGTGATATTCTTTGGTAAGATGTATGTATTAACTGGTTAGATTGTTGTTGGTGATATTGTATGGTTTGCTTTGGTTTATTTTTACCACCCTCCCTTCCCATGTCACATGGTGTTTGGGTTTGGTGGGTTATTTTTTTTTTAATGATATGCTAAGTCCTTTAGACCATCACTGTTTTGGTGATTTTTTTTTAACTTTTCTAACATAAAGAGTTATCTCAAAGAGGCTAAACTTAAACAAAAACTACTCAATTTCTCCTATACTTAAGGTATTTAAGTAAGAATATTTTCCCCAAAACAGAAAAAAAAATGTTTAAATGCCTAAAAAATGATGGCTGAATCCACATAGCAATAATTTAATTTCAAAGAAATTAGTAGCACTAATTAGTATTGAGGAGCTCTGGTGATCTAGTAGCAAGAAATTGGGCCGCAAACTCCAAGGTGCAATGTTCAAATCCACCAGCTGCTCCATAGGAGAAGAGTGTGCAATCTCCTCTCATGCGATTTACTGTCTCTGAACACCTGCCGGCGAGTCAGTTATGGTTCTGAACTCCATGGCAAACAACAACAACAACAATGCGTATTGAATTAATTTCCAACAAATTACAGAAAATACAAAATGTCTTTTTAATCTTAATTTTCTATTTAAAAGGTAAACAAGCATTATCAACATTTAAACATTTTCTGAGGAGAATGTACTTAATATATATGCTTGTATACTATATATAATGTGCTCTGTCCAGGTTACTTGATAAGTCTTTTCATGTGGCTTCTTTTACGGTAATTAAACTTCTTAATAAACTGAAATTTTAAAAGAGGCGGTTTAACTGGGGAGGGGGAGGCGGATAACTTAAATAGTTAAAATAGAAATTAACTATTCAATAGATTTCAAAACACCAATTTCTAGGACTCTTTCTTGAATCAGCAAAAAGACAGACCTGAGTCAGCAAAACCTGAACAGACTTAAGGCATAAAAAGATGACTTTGTTCACAGCTTCAGTTTGCTCGGCTCCACGGTCAACACTCTTGGCACCAGTAGCCAGAAAATAAAAAAACGCATAGCGATGGGAAAGTCTGCGGTTAGGGACCTCTCTAAAGTACTCAAGAGCAACAGTGTCTCTCTGGAGACTAAGGTTCGCCTGATACAGGCCAGCGTTTTTACAGTCACTTGTTATGCATCAGAGAGCTGGACAATGACTAGCGAGGATAGAAGGAGAATTGACGCCTTTGAGCTGTGGTGCTGGAGAAGAGTATTGAATGTACCCTGGACTGCCAAGAAAACAAACAGATTCATCCTAGAGAGGGTTAAACCAGGCTGCTCCTTGGAGGCAAGGATTCTGGGGCTTCGTCTGACATACTTTGGACATGTTGTAAGGAAAGACAGGTCTTTAGAGAGGGACATCATGCTGGGCAGAGTGGAGGGACAGCGCAGGAGGGGAAGACCCTCCCTGCAGTGGATTGATTCAGTGACTGGGATAATTGGGATGGGTGTGTCAGAGGCAGTGCGATTGGCACAGGATAGAGCAGGGTTTAGGGCTGTTGTACACAGGGTCGCTATGAGTCGCAAACGACTCGACGGCACATAACAACAACAACAACTATCTGGGGACATTTTAAATATTCTTGATATTAATATAACTCAAAACCCAACCCATTGCCCGCTCATGGCAGTCTTTACGGGGGCTCCAAGGCTGTCTACTCTTAATGGGAACTGACTGTCTTAGCATCTCTCACTAAGCAGCTGGCATATTCAAACTACCCAACTTTCAATACAAGAGGCAATCTAGAATGAATTTTTAAATGGCCTGTAAGAGCTAGGATTAGACAATTCAGATGCCAACTTTTTTTCCCTCATCTGAATCATAAAAAAACCCAACACCTACTTTAACTAATTTATGATATATAAAAGCATGCTTTTTATTTACATAAATATTCTCTAAGCTCAACGCTGTGATTTCTCAATCCTTTCCCATATAAAATAGAACATTATTTCCCCCCAATAATTAAGAAAATTAACAAATTGAAACATTAGGTGAAGGTTAGCTGACAAATTTAGTCAGTTAAACATCTGTATCTGGAGATAAAAGGCAAGCCTTTTTTTTACAATATAAGGATCTTTGACCGAGCCAGTCGTATGTGAATGCATACAAAACTGTGCAGACATAGAACTCATTTCAGTCCTTCATCGCTATGACCCTGCTGCTATGCTATTAAATTATATTGTCTCAAAAAGTAAGGCAGAAAAGACATTGAAACAAGTATGCCTGGAATTCCAAAAACAAGCAAAAGTTGAAGGACATGAGTCTTTTCCAAAAATGTCAGAGGCAAAGGGGTAAGTTTAAAGTGGCCCGAATAAATAGCAAGGAAAGGAGCCCTAGAAGGACACCGGGTGAGGATTTGGCTGCCAACCAAAACGCAGGCCGGTCGTTCCACAGGAGCAAGGCCTGGCAACCACCCCCTGAGGACTTTGACCTAGGACACCCCTGGGGTCAATTCTACTGCCACGTGGGATCAACACAGGCTAGAATTAACCAGAGGGACACTCCACCACTGATGCCGCTGATGTTCTTGGAGTGGGGGGTTCACCAACCGTCCGGCACAGACACTC
This sequence comes from Elephantulus edwardii, assembly GCF_000299155.1. Lineage (NCBI taxonomy): Eukaryota > Metazoa > Chordata > Mammalia > Macroscelidea > Macroscelididae > Elephantulus > Elephantulus edwardii. The sequence goes on along the minus strand of NW_006399764.1, from coordinate 17,990,151 downwards.
TATTTCTGGTAAAACTCACGTGAGCTTGTTTTCAGAAGACAAAGATGTAAACTATTTTGCTTCTGTTAAAATCTGGTCACGTCATGTCTGTGTTATTATCTTCTCCTGCACTACACCAAGTAGCTGGTAGACAAATCTATATTTTTGTAACTTCTGAGTTAGAGGTTGTTTGCTCAAAGGAGGACCCTTGGCTGTTACAAACAGGGAGATTGCTGTTTTTCTTTTTTTTTTTTTAATGCATAGCAATTAGCTTGGGGAACAAAAGACAGAAGCTAAGCAAAGCAAAGTGTCCTACTTTGCTAGACTCAGCAAACAGCCTGATGTACTCTAGTCCCTCCTGATGACAACAGCTCTCAATTGGTCCAATAAACCATTAAACTGCAAACAGAGTAATCAACAGGCAAATTTACCTTTTCACTTTTTTTTAAGCGTACAATGACCCTCAGGGGATTGTCTTGAAAGGTATGTTTTATGTTCTCCTAGGTTTCTTCATTTCTCCACATAGCCTCAAGGAAAGAGGCTTGGGAGAGGGGCAGCGGGGAGGGAGGCTTAAAAATACTCCTACAGTCATATTTTCCTCTCTCAGATTAGTACTGCTTTAATACTATTATTAACAGTCTGCCAAAAAACCCAAATAAAATGGCTTCTCAGTGAATAATATGTAACCTCACTGCATCCTCAAATGTTCTCAGAATGAAACTGTGTTAAAAGTGTGACTTTAAAAGAAGAAAACAGAAGCTCAAGATTACCCTAGTAATTGAAAGTTGATTCTAATGTTTATCTTTGGCATTTTTTTTTGCTTCTGAACACTTAATTTAACACAGAATGGAGCTAAATGAGTATGCATGATGTAGGAACTACACAAACTCTCCCTTTCATCACCACAGAGTCAGAACCAACTCATAGCTGACCCTCCAGTGGGTTTTCAGAGACTGGAAACAGCACAGGGAGAGATTTACCCAACTTTCTCCTGTACAGCAGCTAGGAGATTTGAACCTCTTGCCTTTGGGTTGGAAGTGCTACTCCTTACCACTAGGCCACCAGGGCTCCCTAACTAGGAGACATCAAAACAAAACTACAGTTGCCAGGGAGTCTATTCTCACCCATGGTGACCTCACTGTGCAACAGTGTAGGGCTGAGTTCCACAGGTTTTCCAGTTGTTGATACTTTGAAATAAGATCACCAGGCCTTTCTGGAACGATGTCTCTGGACGGACCTGAACATCCAACCTTTCCTTCAGCAGCCAAACACTTTAACCATGGGACTCTTTACTGACTATAAACTACAATCTATAAATTATTAGAACATTGGTTTTACTTGCAGTTTAATTGGTAAAATTCAAAGTTTCAAGGGAACTTGTTATTCATGCAGTTCAACATCATTTTCCTGTCCAAGATGAGGACAAAGGGGTGTAAAATTTAAGGACTTGTCCAAGGTTAGACACATTCTGTTTATGTCAACACCATGACTCCTAATCCACATTCTGTTCTACTACCTCAGTTTGCCTGTCACTGTTCTATCCTTACCTCACCTTTCAACTGCAGCCCAAGAATATTTAAGGCGAAACTACCTGCAGAATGTTTCTGCTACCGTGACTGAATGTCGGTCCTTTAAGTTGGTATTTGAGGAAAGGAGGATCAATTTTCCCTATGATTTTTGTGGACTAAGGTGTAAGTTTCCATTAGACATCACTTTCTTTTTCTATTAACTGGGGTAAGTTATTCAGTATTATCTTTTACTAACTATTAAGTAAAGTAAATACATGAATGAATGGTAAAAGACAGATCCTAGAAGGCCTTTTGGAAAACAACTAGCCAAAAAGCTAAGTACTTGCAAAGCATATTTTGACTGCAACTTCTTTTAAACGGGTTTCCTTTCCAGTTTGTATATGTGAAAAGTGACCTCTTGTCCATTTGCATACCTAGCCAGAGGTCCTGTGATAGAGGCTTGCGTCAAGCTGTCAATAATGATAAGAGACACAATAAGAACAGCTCAAGTGTTGATAGCGTGCTTCCTGGCTTAATTCAACAGTCCCCAGTCCCCTCTGTTCTTTCAATGGCTTGCCTTCAATACAAAATTACCTACCCAGTCATTTTAATGTACCTAGACTTCAAACTGCAGTTTGCAGCACACATATTTAAGAGGGATTTCAACTCATATTAAAAAAAAATCCACAGAAGAAATGCCTTACAAAGGCCATTTCTGGGGTATGTGAAGTAGTAACAAAAATGTTCAACTTACTGAAAAGTACTCTCAATTCTAGATTTGAAAACGTGTTGAGAAAATGGTTAAAACTTTCTCTATATAAAGTAGCCCAGGGATTTGTATTAAAAAATTATGGCATTATACAGTCATGCAAGAGATTAACATGCTGAAGCTCAGGCACCAGTAACACTCATGCAATTGTGGTAAGTGATGCAACACCAGAAGTGATCAGGCTACTCATGTCTTCATAACAGGTGGCGCAGAGTTAAGATCATGGTTATATACGTGATGGTTTCTATCTTCTAAGCTCAGTTTACTTGATGTCACTGTTATCTAACTTAATCACTTTCCATTAATTGCAGTGAAAACCTGAAACCTATATAAAAAGTTATTGCATACTCAGAAAGCTATTTTGAGTAGTAATTGTTTAACAAAAAAGTTCTTTGCCACAAACTATTATTTCCAGCTAGTCAGAATGCTTCTCAGTGTTTATGTTACTATATAATAGTAAGGATTTATGCTTTTATTTTGAGCCTATACTATAATGTAATGGAAATAACACAATTAATCAGGTCCACTTATATTACCAAATATTCTACGATAGCAAAGAAAGAAGGAAAAGCCACTATGAAGTTGAGCAAAGGAAAAGAGGCTAAATAGAATATATTGTTCTCATTGTCTATTTATATTGAAATTGTTAGAAAAGATTCTATACTGATTTCCGTGTGTTCTGAGCAGCATCTAAAACTGAGAGCTAATCTGCATTTTCTCAAGGAGCCAATTCTTGGAAATGTGGTTCCTCCTTTGTTCATTATGATGCATTCTCACAGTGTGTTCACAAATGTGGAAAGAGAAAGAAAACTGCATTTTACTCAACTTTGTTGACATTAAGTTAGAGTGAAGTTCCTCCATGTTTCTGAAAAAAGTTCCAAGTCATGAAAAGACTCAAGAAGTACCACAAGCCACCACCCCATCAACCAATAGGAAAGTTCAACAAGCTCTGATTGAAGTTCTGATTTTCAAATTCCCCCATGCCCAAAGTGAATGAATGAACTTAGCTATAATTGTAAAGGCAGTCTTAATTCCAGACAATTAATAGAACTCAAGATTGTGTTAACACATAAAGAAAAAAAATTAAAATCAATCAAGTGTGGATTAGCTGGTATGCACCAAATTTATCATAACTAATTAAAGGAGATTGTTTTTCACAGAAAATTATCAGTAGTTGGCCATCTTTTAAAATATTCTCCATTATTATAAATTATTATAAATATTCTCCATTATTTAATTTTAGAAATGAAATTAAATTTAAATTTAGAAATTAGAACATATTGTGAAACTCTAGTGTCACAAAAGACCAAGTTTCAAAGGCCACACTAACACTAATTAACAATAACAAAAATGACATTATAACAAGGATCACAATGTTGCATAGTTAGTAACAACTGTATGTGTACCAACTTGATGGGTATAATAGCAAATACTTCCAGTACCAGTATTTGCCAATATGAGTGAAATACCCTAATAGGAGGTATTCAAGATTCATTTTAATATTTTCTACATCACTTTAAGAAAACTAGTATCTTGAGGAGTTAGAAATAACCAAATTGAAAGTTTGCAGGTGTGTTATTCTGTGGAAAGGCTATCCAGAACAAATTAAAAATTATTCAACAATTTTAAAGTCTAATTGTTAACTATAATTTACATATGTTATATTAAAAGGTCATTCAAGGTAAAAAAAAATAGCCATTAACAATGCACAAATACTTTTCATAACCTAAACAGGTAACTCTTTAAAAAGCAGTTGCCAACAAAATTAAGAATGTACCTAGTGACAATATTTATACTTAAGGGGTCATACGGTACAAAGGCAACAGAGAATGTTTAAAAGACCTCTCTGAGACTAAAGCCATTGCCTTTCTAATTTTTAATTTCTCCAAGCTAATATAAAATGATTGATTGCCTTTACTTCATGTACCACTCAATTTCCCTTTTCATTCATCACTGAGTGCTTTAAACCAAATGCATTTAGAACCTGCTGCTGGAAGAGTAGTGGTTGGTGGTGTCTTTTAAATCTTTGTAAAGTAATGAAAGGAATGACAGTAAGTGAACGTCACTTTCTGCTGTAGGAAAGGATCACCTTTATTGCGCTAAAGTCATTGCAACTAGTTGTTTCAATTTCTCTGAGTAGTAAAAATAAAATCCATCTCTATGATACTTTTACAATTTGAGGGAGGAAAAGTAACAGGCTTTTCATTAGAGCCTTCCTTTATTACATAAGTATGTGTAGTGATAAGAACAAACATTATTTTGCATGTCTCAAACCTGTCAATCATTATTAAGTTAGTCTATTGGGCTGCTTGAATTCAAACAATATTGTTGATTTCATTAGATAGAGGGTATATTACATGTTTGCATGATATTTAAGGCTGAGCATTACTTTGTTAACTATGCAGCTTACAGTTTTCCTCTGCCAAGGATCAGTACATATCATATGTGCCAATCCATATGATTGAACGTATTATATCTACAATGCAAGTGGTCTTCACTTGGTATTACCCACTTCAAAGGACGGTCTGATGAAAAACAATTCTGTAATTCAAACCTTTTTTCAGATAAAGTTTGTTCAAACTCCAGCTTCACTGAGATTCATATTTGTACAATGTTAACTTAGTTTTCCTAATTCATTTTTAGAAATGGGTAAGGGAAAAGCTTTTTTGTTTTTATGAACTGTTGTTTCCGTGATTATAATAAAAGGCTCCAGAGAAGCCCTGTATTAGGATAGTGAGAAGACAGCTCACAGTACATGGGATTGATCAGTGTATTATAAATATGTTTGAGGCTAAAGGTTTAAATACCAGAGGCATGTTTGCAGGAATTAAAAATTAATTAGAAATTAGAGGAACGACCTTAAGAACAATGCAAATCCCATGACAAAAATATTTCTGAAAAAAGAAAAAAA
>NW_006399764.1:17966279-17984884 GCF_000299155.1 Elephantulus edwardii | reverse complement strand
AAAAAAAACCAACACAACATACACAATGAACACTACATTTGTCAAAAAGAACCACATTATAGTAATTATAACAGATTTCATATTACAGCAATTTTAGAGGTGAAAAAAAAAAAGAAAGCAACATTCCAGAGAATTATGTTGAAAAGCCAATGGCTGGCAAAGCCACTAATTATTATTTGGTATTTTCATAACTGTGTACAGATGTTTTCAGTTAGTTCTCACTCTTTTGTTTTGTCTTGCTTTTTTAAAAAAAAATCTGGCAAAACGTCAAGCATCTTGAAGAAGCTCTTCTCATCCTTACAATTTCTCTGAATTCGGCATAGGGTGACCTTTAATATATGCAGTCTGCCACCTTGGCCTACAATTATGAAGGGCTTGAACATTGTACAGCGAAATACTGTTATGGTGGCCACAAGCAGGGTGGCTATGGAGACCTTCTAGAAGAATTGGTACAGTCTATGGTTTTGATGGTGGCTATTTTTTTACAAGCTACCATTAATCTGGGCTGTATGTTTTCACAGTTTTGGGTAAACACTTCATTTGCATTAAATTTATAGCATTAATGAGATGTGAAATTTAAAATGCTACTTGAAACATAAATGATGTCAGAAAGCAGACCTCCCCCCCCAGAAAAAGTGTTTTATCACATCTGAACTCAGTAAACCAATTTAAACCTATTAAAATAGAAATAATGTGTCGCCTGAGATCTTGGCTTCAAAACTCATCTCCTTTGACCAAAACAAAAAAAAAATGAAGAGCAGAACATCTGGAAAGCATGAAATAGCTCAAAAATGCAAAATGTGTCTTGATTCTACACTAATTGGCTTTTAAATCAGTCTTCAACTGTTGTCTTTGAAATTAGACCTTACTAAGTTTTCAATAGCTGGCAAGATGGAGAAAACTCCTGTCCTGTTGGACTAAAATACTACAGTACATGGATGTTCTCAATACAACAGAGATGAAAATGGTCGTGAGCCAATTTGAGAAACCTTGTTCAGAGAGACGAGAAACAAAGGCTAGATGAGGAAAGGTTTTGGAAAATGATGATTACTTTCTGTCTTGTGAGCCCTGTGAACCCCGTTCTGAGTCTCGAGCTGAGAGACAGCCTGGAAAGAAGCACCTATGCAGAAGAAGCGCCTATGCAGAAGCGTGGCTACACCGTCACACCTGGGGGAATGCGCCCACCTGTTGCTGATGTAGGAAGGACGGGTCTCTTGGACTTAGTCCCACATATCGATTGGCTTGAGAAGTGCCTGAGGCTGTGTAGGCTGATTAAGGAAGAACAAAAACAAAGATAAAAATGGTGAACCACAGAATGAACACCCTTGTCCATGTATCAGAAACCCAGAGAAGTGGGATTTGCAACCAAAAATAAAAGAAAATAAAAAAAGGATTGCCATTTCTCTTTTGAGTGGACAGCAAGGACAGGAAAGAGATGGTAGCTGCAGTCCAATAGTACACGTCCTCCCAAACAAGAATCCATCCAGGAAGCTACATCCCTGCCTTGGTGTGGGCACCTCACACTCACTTGTTCTGGATACAGTCCTTCAGAAGGACCAAGGATTGCCTGCGTAGAAGGATCCTTTCCCTAGCTGTTCCTTTTTACTGAAAATGTGTGGTTTACTAATGGAATAATCAATGATGGTGATCCTGAATATAAAAGCTGATTGAAAATCTATTAGGAAAAAGTGAAAGCCTTTTCACATGGGAGTGAAGCTGTGTGCTTGGTGGTGGAGGATGAGAAATGTATCGCTTAGGAGGCGTGAAAAGCTGACATTACAACATGAAGCCAGAGTCCTTTTGTTCTTGTTGTTTTATTGTATAGCCTGAAACAGCTCTGTAGTTTACTCAGTGTAAAAAATAACCAGAAGTTTGATAGAGTTTTTTTAATTTAAAAATATCTTTGGTTTTTGTAAGCACAAGAAATCAATTTCTCATGACTAGTTTGGGAAGGGATTGATGGCATTTTAAAAAAAAAATACTTTGCCACCAGGTGATAAATATTAGCAGAAAGCTTAAACAGCCACATGCTCATGTTGCCTGGACTTCCTGGGACAAGTGTTTTATAGTCCAGAGTGAGGTTTTTTTTTTTAAAAAAAGTTCTCCCTGGTGCTAGATTTTCCGTTTTAAAAAATGAAAGGAATATATTTATTTCTTCCTAGCATTAAGCAATCACAATATTCCCTGTTGGAATAAGTTGAACTATATTTTGACTATATATCTCACATTTAGAGTTCAGAAGATTATTAATTTTTTTTTAAAAAAAAACAAACCACTGTTAGAGTAATGAGGAATTAATTAATGTTAAATTGACTTTTTGCATTCGTTCTGCCAAGCTGGCTTCAAAGACTAGAGAAGTTGATCCAATCAATTTGTTTGTTTGTTTAGACCAGGTTCCTAAAAAGCACTGACCATGCTCATAAGTAATCTTTTAATTACTCTGGAGTGTTCCTGCAAGGGTAGTTGTCAGCAGCTGGGTGCATCTCCTACTTCTCCAGGTTCTTAGAAACCAAGGAAGAGCAAGACCACCAGACCAGCATCTCGCACCTCAGAAACAACCCTGTGCTGGTTTGGCTTTCAGCCACCAGGAAGAGAGTGTCCTAGAGTTGCTGTTTTCTCTCATTTCATTGACTTACAATTCAACGACTAGCTTCTCATTATCAACTGAGAGATGGAACTACAAGTGAATCAGTTTCTAGAAAATGAAAACTACTTGTTAGATTCCTTCTCTTTGAGAGTAGAAAAAAGGAGAAGATATAGCCAACTGAATCTAATCAAAACAGTCCTTCTGAATATTTTGTAATTTTTAATAGATCACCCTGTTTGTATCAATCAATTCATTGACAGAGATGAGTGTCATTATTTGGGTGTGATCTTCCCTCCTCGGAATGTCATCTATGAATGTTACTCCTACAGTAACATTTAAAGTTTCTAGAACTGATTTTTAACCATTTATCTTATGATAGTCTTGTCCTGTTTAACTGTGTCGTGTATGTGTGTGCACAACTTTAATCTTTCTTTTCTAATTTTTCTTCCAAGTGCTGACTTGTTTGTCTGGAGATTAAAGGCATTACTTGAAAACATGGATATATTGTTTTAGTGACTGCAATGTTCTTAGGCAATCATTAGAACAAAAGAGCAGTCTCCTTGACTGGGTCTTAGCAATTGTGGGAAGTATCACTAGTACAGCACTCTCTGTAATAATCGTATTACTGAAAATCAGTGATTCTTCACAGGCCTCTATGGATTTATTAATCTATGAGAGTTTATTCATTTTAAGGAAAGAAGGTGCTGAATTCACTGTACACTCAAAGCACAGCTCACCTGAGTGGGGGGGGGGTGGTATACTGGGCTCCTCCCTAATATTACAGAAGCCACACGCACACAAAAATAGGATCTTCCCAATGACCAGGAAAGATGAAAGGCCAAGCCCAATGGTGTCTCTGAGTGCCTCTGGAGCTCCACAGAGAAATTTCTAGAGCATGGGGACTTTCTTGCTCCAGGAAAGAAAACTGTTCTAGATTGAAAGGATGTGTGCAATTTGAGAGAGAATGTGTTAATTCCTCCCGAATGGAGTCCTTGTGCCTGCCAGTTTGTACACACAAGCTCCAGTTCTAAGAAGCCATTAGTTTAGAAAAAGCCCTGTAAGATTGGTGCCCTGTATATGTCTATGTATTCTAACATGTTGAAGAAAAGGCATTCATTGGCTCAGGAGTGTATGCACGATGTAAGCACGCTGGATTCATCTCTCAGATGTAAAATGTCATAGCCACACTGAAAAAGCACAGTCTCTGATGTATGATGATGGGAAAAATGATCAATAAGTTAAAAGAGTCACAGATAATGAGAGCAGGTAGTTCTGTATGTGCCTGGTCTTCAGCTTTGAAATGCTCCTGCCTGTCCCCACTGTGGTGTGACTGTTTCTAACAATGACATAACCTACAGTAATGTAAACATGTAATTACCTCACAGAGGCACTGATTCAGTCTGGCTGGTGAAGGGACCGATTTCTATAGGAATGTTCAAATAAGTAACAATTATCTAATCTCTCTTTGGGTGATATAAAAACCTTGTACACTGTTCTGTTATTCAGTGCAATGTAGATGTATACCTTGAACAGGCAGGCATGACTGATTATTTTGTAATAGCTGTTTACTCAACTAAATAAGCTTCTCTCTTTTCAAATATGACACACTGAGTGAAATTTGACGAGAGAGAGCATGTGGGAGCCAGGCCATAGACATGCCTGCCTGCTCCTCATAAATGAGAAATCTCCATCTGGTGGGGTAGCTGGAAAAGTTGCCGTGTTCTCCACCTTGGATCAGATATCCAATGGGGACTTCGATGGACATTTCTCATTTCCTAGACAAATACTTACTGGTCGCTGTGGGTGAAGCTGCCTCACCTTCAGTGGATGTAGTGATGGGTTTAGTATCTGTCATGGTCAGGGTCACAGGTCGCACTGCACTGGGATGGGGAGAGGGTGCCAAGACAGGCGTGAAATGGCCAGGCATTTTCCCTACCACTTGACCACTGCTGTTAGGCTAAAAAACAAAAACAGAACGTCGGGTGAAACGATCCAAAAGACAGTCATCATCTCCAGCAACTCGACTCCACATACTCTGCTGAGTAGTCCCTGCACCGTGGATGCGACATCACATGGTCCTCTCTCAAGTTCAAGGCAGAGGGGACAGTCAACGGTTAGTAGTGGTTAAGAATCAACAGCATTTAAGGTAAGTTTTTCCATCTAAGGCTCTATGCACAGGTTACTTCATCCCTTCTGCCACGACCGAGGATCATGTATACCTGGTCCTTTACTCGGCACATTTAAAAAACTCAAGTGAAGAGCTAAATGCGTAGCCTAAGGCTAAAATGGTAGACCTTACTGAACTAGTTAGAATTAGACTTCCATGCTTCCTTTTTCTCAGCTCTTCATTCCCTATAATCAATTTTTGCTTCTGAAACAGTAAGGATGATACGCAATCTGGCAGATTAAACACATCAAGTGCTACAGGTCCTCTTATTTATCCTTCAGGCCCACTTTCTTGTGTTCAGCAACTCTTAGCTTGCTCTCACATACAAGCATCCTCGACCGCGAGCATCAGACAGTTTAGGGTGTTGGATCTCCACTTAACTTTGGTGATTTACTCACATAAGCAGACAGAAGGAGAGCTTACAGCTTCTGGAAATTTCAGATCCAAACAATGACATAAAACATCAAACTATGCTTGATCTTAGAACTCCAAGATAAAAAGATTTTGAAAGGAAATTAAGATGTATTTATAACTGAAACAGAGAACAAGCACATTTGCACAAGTATTATTTAAGCTACTCTTCCATTATTATATAAGGAGAGTGAGCTGCAGTCTCAGTTAACACTGGTAGGAATTTACTCAGAAAAATCACCCAGTCAATGATAGAAAAGACACTATCACCTATATTTTAGTCCCTGGGAATAAAGACTTCACTTGGTAAGAAAACAAATCTGAAGGCACAAGCTTGGAAGAAATGCTGGAATGTATTTATCTAAACAGATAATTTTTTTTAACACTCATTTTGGGATTCCCCACACCACTGTGTATGCAACAATTTGCTAGGACACTTTTCCCACAAATATTTAGTTTTATCATCCAAACTGTTCAAGGCAAAGTGGGCAATGAAGCACAATATTTGTCTAAATACCCGCATGTCAACTACAAATGGGCATTTCTGTAGAAAAGAGGATGAACAACAAGTAACACTTAAATGCTGTGACTCAGAACCATGAGTGGCTGGGTTCCTCAGAGAGCGACTCATTTATTCTAGAAATAAAACGGACTTCTTAAACATCGTGACCATTCATCATGGGCAATTTTAGGTATTTAACATTATGTCAGGAAAATTGACCAGACTTTCCCCTGGCGGAAACCTATGGGAGGGTTATACCTTACACTAATTTTATTTCAAATAGTCCATTGAATAGCATGACTGTCTCACCATAATCATGTGGCAGTAATGCAATTAATCTCTAAATTGCTGTGGGAAGGAAAAGGTATCTCAGTTGCTTGACTTAACAATCAAAATCAGTGCAGCACGGAGGGTGCTGAGAGGGAACATTTGGCCACAGGTTGAACTACAGCTCATTTCCTTACATTTCTACAGCTGAAAAGGTGAATTATGAGAGTCCTACTTGGAAATGCAAATTAATTGGTTTTAAGTAGGTTTTTTTTAAAAAAAAAAAAAAGCAACAAAAAAACAACCCAAAGCTGATATAACGTTTCTACAAAAACAAACTTGTAGTATAAAGATCCACTTTTCCTCTAAAAGGGGGAGGGGGGAACATCTCTTGTTTCTATAAAGCAAAGGAACAACTTCTAGTTATCTGAACATTACTACTTTACATATTCTATGCAACAGAGAAGAAAAGTATCATTCTATCACTCATGAAACACTGTCATTAAAAATGTTTCTGAAAACAATGTTTCCCCAAACAGAATGAAAGTAATTTCTAGAAAAATGCTGCCACAGCATAATACTCTGCCCATTCTATAAGCCTTGTCCACTGGAATGGAATCACAAGCCAGCCACAAAAACATTTCTCTCATTTAAATATAATAAAGTAACCCAACAAAGTATGACCCAGGCAATGTAGAGAAGTTTTGTTTTGGTGAGTTTTTTTGGTGGTGTTTCTTTTTAAATCTCAGGGTCAGAAAAAAATGGGAAAGTTCTTTTTCTTCAGATTTTTACTAATTTAAATGGATGAAGTTACACTACAAAGCTTCTCTCTTTTAAGTCCGTTAATAGATGGGCTTTCATACTGCAGATATGAAAGAGAAAGGTCTACCTGATGATGAAGTTGACAGAGCATTTGAAAGGATTATTCTACTCAGTACACTGCTGCTATTATACAAAATCCTGAGAGGAGATTTGAAGAAAAAAAAATGAGATGAGAGTTAAGATATTTCTCTTAGAAGTTAGATCTTTACCTTGAAAAAGTGAAGAAAAACTGAGAATATAGGAAGATTATCACCTAATATGCCCTCTTAACTTACAAAGAAATTGAAATGTACTTAAAACAAGCACTGAATAATTAAAGAAATGCATAACACTAAGGGCCTGATTTTAATTTGCATAATTTTTCCCCTAACAGTGCCTAATTAAGACATCAGTTTAAAAAAAAAAATCCAATGGAACGCTAAGATTTTCCACCCTGAATTAACGTTAAGGACTTTTAATGGATGCCTTAATTAGACTTTGTTATTCATGGAAATTCTACACAAATTAAAATCAGACCTTGTATGCACTGTTCCCAGCTGAGTCTAACAAAATGCTCTCTGGGACAGGGACTTTTGAAACCATACTCTCTAACAGCAAATGTATTTCTAAACTGATCTACTAAGACCTGACTATTTTACTTAACTGCCATTCTGATTAGAGTTATTAAGAGTCCAAGATCATTTGAATATTTTCTCCTAAAATACAAACAGTAAGTTTAACTTCAAATCCTCAACTCGGGCACTCTGAGTTTTTGTGCATTTGTCAATGGTGCCAAAAGTCAAAAGAATGTTTGCAGTAACTCAAATATTGCTGGATATGGTGTTAGTCAAAATAGAGGAGTTGGATTTAGATAGGATCATTTTGTTTTCACTTTAACAATTACATTAGGACTAAAGGGCCTCTTTTGGATGCCTTTTGTTTTTAATTCTTGGTGAAAATGAACATCCTAACTACTGTCATTTTAATAAATAAATAGCACGAATAAAGAATGTCTGTAAACATCGCCAAAGCCTTGTTGTTGTTGTGTGTATTTGAGTCAGAAATGACCCATAACTGAAAGCATTAGAAGGCATAATAAGGAGTGGTCCGTAGTCTTGAAAGTAAAGCAACAAAGTCAAATACCAGACCATAATAGCAAATTTATATTAACACTGATCTTGGCAATTTTAGTCATTGATGGATCCAGCGCTGTCACAGACTACCTATCTACTTTTGTTACCAAATCCCTACAAGTGAACCTTCTCCATTGAAGGAACCACATCCCTGGTAAGTAAAAAAAATACATATGAGTCACTACATTCACAATAGATCTCTAAAACTACTGCACAATGTTTACAAAAGAAGAAGCAGAAAAAAAGACGCTCCCAGCACTGTCACTCACTATTAAATGTAGTCATGTCTGTGCAAAGAATATTCAAGTAGTCATCAAACATTGAAAATGTTTACATTAGCAAAGCTTATTTTAATGCCTAATAGTTAGCCTATAAATACAACTGTAAGTTCTTTTGTGTGTGTTTATTTTAGCACATACCTTGCTCCTGCCTAAAATAAGCATTTTTGTCTCTGTGTCAAACCAGGTATTGCAGAGGTGTGAACTCCAGCTCAGAGCGTTTTTGTTAGTGTGCTTTCTGCACAGATTTTTCTCTTCCATCAATGAAAATCCAAAAACATCAAACCAAAAAACATAGTCACAAATATGCCTCTCTGCAGCAACACACTTCCCACCTGTCATTCAGCCACGTTTAAATGAAAACTTATTGAGTCACCGAGACACTTCCTGGAGATGGCTTTCAAAAGCTTGATGTTCTGCCAGACAAACACTGTCTGACTAACCTCCATGCCTTAATTTTAGCCCTGTTCCATATCCCTTAGGCTTTAATCTTGTTTTTACCTGGCTGGTTTGTGGGCTGGATGGGTCATAAGAAGGTACATAGTTCTTCAGAGTATCCTGAGGATTCAGGTGAGGAGGATATCTGATCGTTGGATGAGAGAAGTAGCTCGATGGGGCTGGAGGAAGGATAGCTTGTGTTGGAAATGGCAACGGTGAGGGCGGAGGTGGAGTTCGAGTTGAGATGACTGCAGAAGAGACAAAAAGGAAAAGACTGTTAGATGTGAACCTATGACTTCTTTGGCCACTAGGGGTTTTTTTCATAATTTGAACAAAACTATCCTAAAATAACAGTTATTCTTTTAAGTTTGTTGCCAATGTCAGTACTACTGAGCACACAGACATAACTCTACCAATTCTATGTACTAGATCCACTGTTGAGTCCATAGGTTATGCCATCACTGCTTACAATGTTCCATTGAGCAAAACTCTTTCCCAGCAAAACACATTCTTTGCTTATGAAATCTTTGTCTCAAGAATTCAGACCAAGTCACAGCACAAATCAGAGAGCAGAAGATCACTCAATTCCCTACCAAACTGAATACTAAAGTGTAATCTCGATTTTAGACAAATCTTTCTTCTACAAAAGACTATCCAGTGGTTGTTTAGAAAGACAGCTAATAAGTAATAATAGCATGATTGTTACATAAATGCTTATGAATAGTCAACATAGGGTCTTGGAAACTCTAGCTCTTAATGTTCTTTTCAAAACCAAACTATTTCTGGTCCCTCCTTAACTTCTGTATGTAGCTTGAAAGGTGTTGCTAATGTAAAGACTAAAACCCATGTAAATTCAAATTAAAATGTTCATTTATTAACTTATCCATACATGACATGTTTTATAAGGAATAATACTATGCAAATCACATGCACTATGAGCAATGCCTAATTTTATAGAACTTTAGTTCATCCTTTGTATGAAGTAATCATTTATTGTTTGATTTCTAAAGTACATCAAATATTAAAGGGCTGGAAAGAAGACAATCACACAATATTTATCTAATGTTGATGACATTAATAATATAAGCATGAATTAAGATCATTAACCAATAAATGTAGATATGAAGATGTCTGTTCTTAGTTCACATTTCAATCTGAAATTAAAGAAAATACAAATGCTCAACATTTTATGAAGTATCTAACAAACCAAACAACATGACATAAATTCTTTCCATGATCTTTAAATGAGATCTTCTAGAATGACTTAATTCCACTGTCATTATAAGCAACCCCGTTTTAAAAAAAATCCAACAAAACAAAAACCAAGCAAAACTTTTGGAGAATATTGCTATGTCTCCCAAAGAAAACTTTCCAGAAGTTTTTAAAAAATTAAGAATACGTATCACAGGAGAATCATTGATTCAAGTTTAAGGTCCTAACACTGTTCCATGGATTATCTTGGTCAATATTCCTCAGAATCGTCGGGCAGAGGGATTCAGTAGGGATTCCTGGACCTAACTGTAGACCCATCAGATCAGTGTCTCTAGGGTAAGGGACCAGTAAGTGCACTTTAAATATCTGCCTTACACAATCTCTTCCCACATTGAATTTTAAGCATCCTTCATCAAAGGGATGCATTTCAGGAAATAATCTACATATTTCTTAAAACAAAACTCCTTTTTTACAAGCATTACTTTATTTAGGAAGTGTACACAATTAGGATTCACCAGCTTCTGCATACTTTGGAGTCCATAGCCTGCCATTTGATGTGCCAGGCTTGGAATCTGCCAGTTTCCACAGGTCTGTGAGCCAATGTCATCTGAACTACTGACTGTGGGTTCTTCGGGCCTTGCAATAGTGTTAAGTCAGGAGAGCCCCACAATCTGACCCCTGGCTCTCAGATATGGGACTTGCCAGCCTCCATAACTATGTGAGCCATTTCCTTGAGACTATTTCTAGAAGGGAGCTCTGGTGACACAGTCAGTGGGTGCTGCACTAACCCAAAGGCTGGACCTCTCTGACAGTCTGAGTCCACCAGTGTCTCTGAGAGAGAAAGACAAGCAATCTATTTCATACAAATTATAACCTCAAAAACTTTGGATCACTTCCAATTTGATAGCACTGAGATTTGAGTTTACAGTTCTTACAGAACCAACCAAAAACATTTAGTACTAGGAGTGGTTGTAGAGAAACAAAATTGTAAGAATGACATTTCTAAATTGTTTGCCAAGTCTAGTTAATCTTAAAACCATGGATGATTCTGTGTCTGGTGGTGCAAAAGGACCCTGCTAATGCGTGAGGTGGCAACAGAGATAAGCAAAATATCACCATTAATAGATTACATAGGGAACTCTGGTGGTTTCGTGGTAAGGAATTGTGCTGTCAACCAAAAAGCGTATGGTTCAAATCCACCAGTTTTTCCACAGCAGAAAGATGGGCAATTTACTGCTTCTAAAAACCCATAGGAGAGTCAGCTGTGAGTCAGTTCTGACTTGATGGTACACAACAGCAAGCAACAACAGATCATGTATTTGTGAGAGAGAAGGCTCCAGATGATTGCATATTGAGTATTTTTTTTTTACCATTTAGTTAGATGAGAAATCTAAGGAAGCTGGTGAGTTGGTCCTACTTTTGCTACATAAAAGTAGTGACAGAAAGAGTTAGGTTCAGGTCTTCACAGGCTCAATTCAAGCATCACCATAATAATATCCAAAGGTTATCACTTATGACCTGAAAGCAAGCCTTATTTCTTATAGTAACAAAGTTGATAATACCGAAAACCAAACCCAGAGTCATTGTAAGAGTGGCTGTTTTTTTGGTATCAATTGAACTCCCAACTGTGAATGGTGTCTGAAGTTAATGAAGGCACCAAGTGGAAAGAAACATATTCCTAAATCCTGAGATGGGAATATATAAGCAGGTAATCAGGTTGATAGGAAAACTGTGCCCTTAAATTCTGTTGAATTTAAATATACATTGCACTCTTACAAACACCACCTCCCCTCCCCTCTGAAGAAATTACTCTATCTGATAAACCACCCTCTCCTGGAAAACCATTCTCACCCCCATTCCCATTTGATGAGATTAATGCAGCTGTACCTGAAAAGTCCGAGATGGTGCCTAGGGTGTTTTCTGGGCAAATGCTTCGTAAGACTTTGTTGAATGCTACCAGCAGCCATCCCTACCACTTATTTGTGCTTCTAGACTTATAACTGCAGTTAGGTTTATGTCATTGTTGAGTGCTTTTTAGTCAGAACTAACTCATGGGTAACCCTCCAGCAAATTTTCAGAGGCTCTAAATTTCATGGGAGGATACCACCTATCATTCTCCCATGGAACTCAAACTGAGAGCCTTTGAGTTGGCAGCACAACGCCTTATCCCTAAGCCACCTAGAGAGCTCTAAAAGGCAAAGTATGAATTGTGACTAAGGAGGAAAAGTACTACACTCCAAAGAGTGGCTTCTTTTCCATAATGTACACAAACAGAAACAGCAGAAATGTGCTTGGGAAGGCTACTAACGGTGCAAAAGAATGGTGCAATGGAAAGAAAGTTGGGTAAGTCTGAATTTATTGTGGTGGTGGTGGTGGTGTTATTAGGTGTCAGTTGAAGTATCAAACCTGCCTTGTTATTTGTAGAGGAAGATATTAATAGACTAACAGAAACTGGCAGAAAGGATAGATTTACCAGATTGGACTCACAGATTCACCAACAACGGTGAAGAGCAAACTTGTGAAGGGAGCCCAGCATCCTTGAAGATTGCTGGGATTGTTCATATTTGACAGTGAAAATGGTTTTAACAGAATTACCACATATAATAACCACAATAGAGCTGATTGGACCCCTTAAAGGGAGGGGCCAAGTTGTAACATTTACTTGACAAAGGTGAGGTAAGGATAGTTACTGAAACGTACAGTGGGATTAAAGCAGTAATCAAAATCTCACTCATTTAAATTTATGGCACTGACTACTTAATCATGGTATCCTTAGTAGCGAAATGAATAAAGCACCTACTAAATTTACAAGCAGAGGAATTTCAGGTCAAGTGAACTTGAACTTGCAGAGTGAAAATCAAGTTTACAAACCCATAACCCCTTGAGTAAAAGAAAGGTCAAGTCCTCTTTAGAAAGGAATCCACTGTACTGCTAAAAATGTATACTGTTAATCTTTATTTCCTAGCTTTCCCCAAACTGACTATTCTCTAGGGAAAGTAAATCATCAGATTTTACATTTTTTTTTTTAGATTACTGGACACTGGCTCTGAACTGACACTAAATCCAGGCGACCCAAAATGTCACCTTGGCCCATCAGTTAGAGTAGGGGCATATGGAGGTCAGCTTATTAACTGGATCTTAGCTCAGGTCCAGCTGACATTGGGTCCTCCAGGTACCTGGGCTTACCATATTATGATTTTCCCAGCTTCAGAATCTATAATTGGAAGAAGCATATCCAACAAATGAGTATTATTGTTGTTGCTGTACTGTCAAGTAAGAATTGACTCAAAGTAGACCTTCCAGTGAGTTTCCAGAGGCAGTAAACTGCACGGGAAGAAAAGGCTTATCTTTCTCCTGCAAGGAAGTTGGTACATTTGAACCATGTGCATGTGGGTTGACAGCTCAACTACTTGACACACGAAGCCACAGAGCTTTTGAAAGAAACTCCGTATTATATTCCTACCAAATAAGTAAGGGCTCTTATAGTATGAAAAGCTATATGAAAGCCATTCAAATGGCTTTTATATAGTTTACTAAGAAAACAGTAAACAAAAAAGAAATGTCATATTCCTAGAGATCTGCAGAGATTACTGCTTGACCAAGGATTTGAGAGATGAAGTAAAGATAAGCACCTATCTATCCAACCTACCTATTTGGCCTGAGGAGGGAAAGCATAGATTTTTTTATTTCTTTTAAATGACGGTCAATTATTGCAAATTTAAACAGGTAACAGCTTTAGTCACAGCTGCTGCTCTAGACATGATTTCCTTGCTGGATAAATGAACACATCTCCTGATGACTGTATGTAGCTACTAAGCTATGTTTTTTTCTCAATATCTCTTTTAAAGCAACATCAGGACAGTTTAATTTCATAATCAAAAAAGTCAGAAATATACTTGCACAGACCAACCTCAAGGGCGCATCAATAGTCCAACAGTTTTTATAATAAGGGACACTGCTCACCTTTCCCTTCTAGAAGAAGTCACACTGTTTATGAAACTGATTACATTATACTAATTAGATCTAATAGGAAGAGGTAACAATGACTCATGACTGCTTAAGATATCTGAATGCCAGAGGGTAAAAAATTAATCTGACAAAAATTTCAGGTGAATTCCTCCTCCATAAAATTTTGAGACCAGTGATGTGGATCATTCCATCTTAAATGAAAGATAAATTTCATCTGACTCTTCCTATAACTAAAAAGAAGAGAGTATCTGATACACTACTTTGGTATGTGGAGGCAACACATCCTTAACTTGAGTGTGTTAATGTGCTCTACTTACCAAGTAGTTTAAAAAACTGTAAGCTTTTGGTAGGGCCCAGAAAAAGAAACAGAAGACTCAGTAAACATTTCAGTCTGTTGTACAAGTGAATCTACTAATTTAGCTATAGGATCAAATCAATGATATCTAAAGCGTCAATGACAGAAATGAAGTTTTGAGTCTTAGACAGGTTCTAATTAGTGAATCACAGTGCAGGCCCTTAGAATTCCATAGCAACAGCTGGCCATCTCCAGATGTTGATACTGTGCCTTCCTAAGTACAGAACATACAACCATGGGGCAGTGTCAACTTACAGTCTGAGTTACCCATCGTGAGGTCAAACTCAAATACTATCTGGGGCTACAAGTAAGTTGCATAAAGAAGCGGCCTAAATGTCTTTAGTCTCCACTCCTGTCATATACATTCTCTCTTCCAGTTTGTACCTATGGCCCTTATGGGAGGAGTTACTTATAGTTAGTTAATAGAGGAGAAAACTTGGGCCTGGTTTATAGATCGTTCCCCATTATACATATGCACCACTTCAAAATGGACAAGACCAGCACTGCAGGCCTTTTCTGACATCTCCCTGAAGGACAGTGGTGAAATAAATCCTCTTAATGCGTAGAACTTCAAGCAGTGTGCCTTACTATTTATTCAACTTGGAAGGAGACATCACCAAATATGTGATAGTATATTGAATCATGGGTTGTAGCAAACTGTCTGGCTGGATGGTCAGAAACCTTAAAGAAATATGTTTAAAACACTGTGAGAAAGAAGTATGGGGAAGAAATATATGGATAGATTTCCATAATTAGGCCAAAGAAATAAACAACGGTTGTGTCTCACATTAATGCTCATCAAAGGGTGACCTGAGAAGAGGAGAATTTTAACAATCAAGTGGGTATGTTGTTGTGTTCTGTGGAAACCAGTCATCATTTTGCTATAGCTACTGTCACTACCAAATGAAGTCATACACAAAACGTCTAAAGTTGCAGGCACAGAAGTTATGGCCTATAGGGATCAGAAACATGGACTTGCAATTGCCAATGCTGATTTGGCTATAGCTGCTGTGAACTGCCGAATCTACAAACAGCAGAATCCAATACTAAGTCTGTCTGTAATGTGACATCAGTTTTTGAAGACAATCATTCTGCAACTGGTGGCAGATTGATTATAGTGGACCATTTACATTCTGGAAAAGGCAATGTTTTTTTCTTACTGAAATAGATACTTAATCTAGCTAACATATTTGCCTTCTCTGTACAAATTCTTTGGCTATCCTCAGCTTTTGGTTTAATAGCAAGTCTTAGCAGAGAGGGCACCTACAAAAATTAGCATCCATGGGTTTACAAAATGACTCTTCTACCAGCAAGATAGGTCACACAGCATTATTCTTGATCAAGAGACTCACTTCACAGCAAGTGAAGTTCAGCAAGGGCTGATTCTTATGAAATTCACTGGCTACCATGTTCTGATCATCCTGAACCAGTTTGCTTGATAATATAAAGGAGTAAATTTTTAAAAACACAATTACTTTACCATCAAGGTTGCTTTATGTTGCAGGGTTGGGTCAATGTTCAACAGGAAGTTATATATGTTCTAAACCACCATCAAATACGTTGTATTGTTTGTTTCTTTAAAAGCTAGGATTCTCAGGTTCAGGAATCAAGGTGGAGAAATTGCAGTGGTACCACTTATAATTATCCCTAGTGATTCATTTGAAAAATTCTTGCACTGAAGGCCTAGAGGTCTCAGTTACATAGAAAGGAATGTTACCGTAAAGAGACTCATCACTGATTCTTCTGAACTGTAAGTTAAGAAGGACATCTAGGCACTTTGGATCCTCATGCTTCTGGATCAATAGGCAAAGAAAGAAGTACCATACTATTCAACGTCAACTAGGATTGATATTATGTAATGGAGATAATGGAATACAGAAGATCATTTGGGAAATCTCTTAGTATTACTATGCTCTGTGGTTAAAGTCAATGGAAAACTATAGCAACCTAACTTTGATGTAACTACTAACGGCCCAGGCCCGTGATGAATGGAGGTTTAGGTTACCCTACCAGGCTAATAAAACAACCAAAAACAGCCAAAAAAGCTGAGGTGCTCACTCAAGGTAAAAGGAATACAGAATAGGTGGTGGCAAAGGTAGTTCTAAACACCAGCTATGACCATGCAACCAGTTGCAGAAACAGGGATTGTAATTGTTATGAGGACTTCTTTGTTTTGTATTTATATATAACTCATACTCTACGAAATTGTGTATAGGCACCAAGGAGACAAGAACTAGATTATAATGTTTTATGTTATGGATGAATTTGTTGAGGCCACAAATCTCAGTATTATGTGATTAGCCTCTATCTTATGATCTGATGTAATCCTCTATTTTGCAATATTATGTAAATCTCTTCCATTTCAAGTATTGGAAATGCTAACCTCCATGGGGTCAGGTATATCAGAGAGTGTGGTGGTTCACCATCTCCTTTGAACCGACCCAAAGTTGATCCTTCAGCAGGTTTATAGAGGCAGTAAATACCACAGAAGGAGACTGCTCATTTCTCTCCCATGGAACAGCTAACGGCTTTTAACCTTTGTAATGACATCTCAATTCCTTACCACTGTGAGTGTTATGTGTACAAATTTCTTCTTTGGTCTGAACCCGTCATACTCTGACTTCCGACTTGTAGGACTTGAGTCAGCAACCTATTATATGATCTGCTGATTTTGGGATTCATCTGTCCTACAGCCTTAAGTCCCTGTAGACTGCTATCTAACCTGGAGATTTTAGGATTTTATAAGCCAACATCATATCATCTCAGCTGCCAACTATGGATTCATTAGGCCTTAGAATCACATGAGACAGGGGCATCTCCAACTTGATGCGTGACCTATAGATTTTGGGACTTGTCAGCCTCCACAACTCAGTAAACCATTTCATGAATATTTCTTCTCTAGAGAACTAAGTCTAAGAAAGTATTAAATAAATATCAGCTTAAGTATGTCAGAAACCATAGGGAAGATAAAAGCCCTCTGATATTTTCTATAAAAAGGCATTTTTAATTCTTTCTAGACTTAACATTATTAGTATTTTAATCAGATATTGTAATAAATGGACATTATGGATTCAAGGTTAATTTCAAATGTTGCATGTTAAAACATTTAAGAAATAGCTACTGATTTATACCAGTAGTACAAAGAATAAATAGTAAAGTTTTACACCGCATTAAGTTGTGTATTTAACTCTTAATTTTAGATTTCCTTAATGATAATAAGATGTCACATGTCTTTAAAGTACAGAGACAAGAACTATTGACATATGATAGCAAAACAAAATTATGGATTTTATGAGATGTTACATCCTTTGAATAAAGATGGAAAAGCTATATTCCATTTGTACAGAGGATAAGAAATTATCTAACAATAAATTTAAAGCAAATAGAATATCTCTATAACCAGTTATCTATTAAACCTCCTTTGTCTAAAATTCCATTTACTCCTATATAGAACTAAGGCTAAATGGCAGAAAGTACTTAACATTGCTATTAATCTTAGCTAATTTTTAAAATTTTTTAGAAAGAATTTATATTCATTGTAGCTTAAACTTGTTGTTGCTGTTAATGGGAGCTTTTGAACTGGTTCATGCTTATAGCCACCACATATACAACAGAATGCAACCCTGCCCAGTCTTGTGACACATTTATAATTTGAGTCCATTGTTGCAAGTCACTGTGTCAGCCCCTCTCACTGAGGTCTTCCTCTTTTATACTGACACTGTATTTTACCAAGCACCATCCCCTTCTCTAGGGACTGGCCTCTCCTAAAGACAGGTCTAAAAACAACATCTCACCATCCAAGCATCTACAGAATATTCTGACTATACTTCATTCAAGACAGTTTTGTTCATTCTTCGTACAGTCTGCAATATATTTCACATTTTAACCAACACCATAGTTCTAAAGCATTAATTATATTGGTCAGCCTTATTCATTATTCAGCTTTCACATACATATAAGATGATTAAAATAGTAGTAAGATGTTGTATTACAATCCCAAATACACAAGGTTCAAATCCACCAGCTGCTTCATGGAAGAAGGATGGGCTATCTCCTCACATGTGATTTACTGCCTCTGACAACCTGCTAGGGGGTCAGCTCTGAGTCCGTTCCGACTCAACACCACAGCACAGGCTTGGCTTGCGTGCACCATAGTTCTCAAAGCACACCTTTGCTCTTTAACATTTTATAACAGGTTTGCCTAGAACAATATGCCTTCTGATGTCTTGATTGCTGCTTCAGGGTGTTGAGGGTGGATCCAACTAAGATGAAATCTTTGACAATCTCAGTATTATTTATTGTTATATAACATCTAGTTGTAAGAGATCCATAGCTCACACTCTGGCAAGTTTTTAGAGGCAATAAATCAAATGGGAGGATATTGCCCATATTTCTTCTGTAGAGCAACTGGTGGATTTGAACCCTGTGCCTTTGGGATGGCAGTTTACAAATGTAAAATACTAGATTTTTCCCATTTTAATTAAG
>NW_006399764.1:17956876-17966179 GCF_000299155.1 Elephantulus edwardii | reverse complement strand
TATAGCAAAACAGCTATCAAGAAAAAATATTTTTTGTTTTTTTAAATCATTTAATTTCCAAACTATCGAAATATAGTTTGTAAATATAAATAAGGTGGGTATATAGAAAAATATGAAATTCATATCTGTGTATCTTAATTCCTTTACAGAAACTCTAAAACCAGCAACAGACTTGATAATATTTTACTTGGAAAAATATTTAGACTTAGGAACAATGCTAAAGCTACAGCTATGTACCCTAGGCTTTTCTTTTGACTGTAAACTTTACAACAAAAGCAACTTAAAAAACACATATAAATGTTGTTAAAATGTATGGCTTTGAAAATATTTTCTCAGGTATTGATTTTTTAAAAGACATTAATTACAGTGAACTTCTCATTGTTGAGGAAATATGGTCATAGTAGTAATGATGATAGACATTTGCTCTATCTAATGGTGTTGGCCACGGGACCGAAGGGGGCTTCTCCACTATGGTTGAAACTCCTCACCACTGTGGGCAACTCCAGGAATTCCGGGGTGATGGTGCTGGGGAAAAGTGCTCAATCTAGGGGAAGAATCCTGTGGAGATGTTGAGCTGAACAATGGCTTTTCGGGCTTCTTCATAGTAGTTGGAGAAGACATATCTGCAAAGAAAGAGAGGAAAAACAGAAACCCAAGCTTTAAGAACTTCTTAAGCTCCAGCATTTATTTTTAACATAATAGTAGGTTTTAACTTTCAACCTTTTAGTATTTTTGTACCTGGACTCTTTTTTACAAAATTTATACAAACGATTGACCATCTGTCTATGTTACAGCTTTGATGTATCTCTCAACAACAATCTCCACTGGCATCAAGCTAAGTGTTCATTAAAATTATCATCAGAACTATATTTACTATGGAATAAAGCCAGGACTTCCGGAAATGAAAAACATCATGCTACCTTTGGTAATCTAGACTCTGTTTCTCCCTTTATACAACTTAAAATCACATAGGAAATACAGACCAATAAAGAGGAATTATAAGACAGTGTAAGAAGTATTAGAATAGAAAAAGAATTCAAGGCTTACATTTATTCGCTCATTCACTCCAAGAATATTTATTACTGTCAAAAAGATCAATAGATCCTGAAGTAGGAGAGGAATGGCATTAATGTAATTAGATAAATGAAAGTAGCCTAATTCATTGAATATTTGGAAGGACTGGATGGTACAATTAGATGGAAGAGGAGATTCAGACGGTAAGTTTGGGTGGTAGAAGAGATGTGTTCTATTTTCAACACTTTGAGAAATGTTTATTTTCATGCAAGTTAATAGTAAACATTGTAAAATTTCTAAGCATTACAACATTTGTCTTTTAATTATTAAAACTGTAAAAGAAGGCATTGTTTTTGAGTAGGAATCTACTCCTAGCTGACCCTTCAGGTGTTTTCAGAGGTTGTAAATCACCAGGGTGGAGGTTGCTTGCCTTTTTCCCTTGGAGAAACCCTGGTAGATGTGAACTGCGAGAGAGGTACTGCTTTTGGGTTGGCAAGACAATTTCTTACATAACACACCACCAGAGCTCCTCAAACCAGAGTCACATTTAATGATGTGGATGGAGTAAAGCATTAAGGACTGACTGCCAATTGTTGGGAAGGCATAATTCAAAATGAAAAGAAACTGATAAAAATCTATTTATAATCTGAATTTGGAATGTAAGAAGGATCAATCCAAGAAAATCCGACAATGTAAAAAATGAAACAGAATGCATAAAGATTGGTAATAACCTAGGCGTTAGTGAGCGGAAGGAACTGGCATTTACTATTTTGAATTGAACAATCATATAGGGAGGGAGCTCTGGTGGCCTGGTGGCAAGAAACTGTGCTGCAATCCCAAAGACACATGGTTCAAGGCCACTAGCTGCTCTGTGAGAGAAGGATAAGTAATTTCCTCCTATGCAATTAATTGCCTCTGAAAACCTGCGGGAGGGCCAGCTATGTGTGGGTTCCGACTCTATGGTACACAACAACAACAATATGATTATTATACTACGAATAAGAAATTAATGAAGTATGGTATCACAGACATAGTCAGAATTAATATCTCAAGGTTCTTCTTAAAATACAATATTGTAAGTAATAGGATATGTCCATGCACAAAAAGGAAGAGCTTTCAATACGGCTACTATTAAACTACTAAATAATTTCACACTTAGCCCAAGATGAGCGAACTACTAAAGCCCAAGATGAGGAAATAGAGGATTTTGCCAATTTCTAGTGTAAAATAGATAAAATATGCAATCATAATGAGTTGAAAATTATTCTCTCTCTGATTGTCATCAAGTCAGAATCAACTAGGTTTTCAGAGGATGTAAATTTCACAAGAGGAGCTTGCCCACTATTCCTCCTCAGAGAACTGAGTGGATTCAAACTGCCCACCTTTGGGCTGGTAACACAACTTCTTACCCACTAGGCTACCAGAGTTCCCAGTGAGTGCAATGTGAAAGTTGGAAACAAAAAAAGGATAAATACTTACGAAACACAGTCTTAGAGAGAGAAAAGACACTGGAGAACTTGTAATAGAATATTGTGATTTTTCCCTTCATTGCAAATACCTTTTTTTAACAACATAAACAGCAACTGTACATATGGACCTCAACATAGAATACACCATTTTCAAATTGACTATAGCTGTGTAAAGAAGCAACAGAGAAGGTCAATATTAACAGTCAAAAGAAGGCCAGGGACCAACTGTGTAACAGATCCCACCAACTGCTCATGTAAAGTTCAAGTTAAAGATGAAGACAATCAAACAAAGCCCATGGAAGCCAAAACAGAACCCTGAATATATAACATCTGAATTTATAAACCACGCTTAAGAATTTAATTGGTGTATTAAAACACTAATGATTGAAAATCACCTAACTATGGAAGGATATCATACAGAGAAAACAAAAAGTCATTACAGACAGAAAAAAAAATCCACTCCACCTCAGACAAGACTAAAACAGATGTCATAAGAAACTCAGAAACTTGTTCTAGAACTTAGAAAAGTTAAAAGTAAATGGAAGATATTATGAAGAGAAGCTGAACAGAAAAATTCAGAGAAACATTAAAGTGAATTGTGCAAAGATCTAGAGTTAAAGGGAAAACACATTTGAGTTGAATGAACTGGAGAGAAAAAAAAATAAAGCCTGAGTTGCTATAGTGAATAATTTCATGGTCAAAATACTTAATGAAGCAGGAAACTTCAAAATTAGAAAGAATACACAAAAGTCACTGTACCAAAAAGAAACGGTTGACCTTCAACCGTTTAAGATGACAGCATATAATCAAGAACTGATAATACTGAAAGGAGACGTTCAAGTTGCTTGAAGGGTATGAAAACACAAGGCTGCAAGAAATGATGAAATACCAACAGAAATGCTTCAAGAAATGGATAAATCATTGGAAGTTCATATTTGTCTATGTTGTGCTCATTTGAAATAACGACCTGGCCAACTGACTGGGAGAGATTAATTTCTTTTTAAATGATAAAAAGATGGTAAGGTATTATAATTATAGGATATCAGTTGCCTTGAAACTTTATAATTTGAAAAATTCCCAACTTATAAAACTAAATCTTTGCTTTGAACACACTAGCACTTAAAGAAAGAATATTGTGGTGTAAAGATACCAGATATTACAAGTGTATTTGTATCCTGAAGATACGGTTTGTGACTAACTAGCTTCATCTAATATATTAGAATTTGATGAGTCAGAGAACCATTTCCTTGTATCTTCATCAAGAAGAAATAACACAAAGAAGTTGTAATAAAACCAAAACAATGTATGTAAATACTTAAAAAAAAATTTCAAAGTCAAGGTTTAAAATTTAGAAAAAGGAAGTTCATCTTAGCTGAGTTACCCACTAAAGGCCAAAAATAATTCTTCATTTTACTTAAGAGCTATGTGATTTTTTTTTAAAAAAAGCTAATACAACAAAGGTAGATTTTTTTTTTGTCAGCTGAAAATTCTATCACAGAAATACAAATTGTTAGACGTGAAAAGAAATTTTTAATCTTAACTAACGAGTTTTCATTCTAAATTTTTAATTTAAAATTAACTTTTATAAATAAAACTATTCGAAGTCAAATAATACCATAAAACTACAAATAAAAATTGTAGTTTTCATTTGTATCTTTGATAATCAATTATGGTGAGTGTCTTTTCATGTGTTTGGTGTCCATTTGAAAATCCTTTTTGATCAAATGTCTATTCAATTGCTTTGATCATTTTATCTTTGCTCATTTGTCTTTTGTTGTTAAGGTGCCAAAATATTATATATATTTTGGTTATTAAATTGTTGTTTTTATTGTTGTTATGTACCATCGAGTTACTTGTTACTCATAGCAACCCTATGTACAACAGCTCTGAACCCTGCTCTCTCCGGAGCCAACCTTATTGTCTCTGACACACCTACCCCCATTACCCCAGTCACTGAGTTAATCCATCTCATTGAGGTCTTCCTGTCTTGTGCTGTCCCTCCACCCTCCTAAGCATGATGTCCCTCTCCAAGTAATGCCTGTTATTAATTTAATAAACCACCACTGATTTTTTTCCACAATCGCTATGCTATCAAAAGCCAGAAAATAGAATTTACCACATGACCTTGCAATGCCATTTCAAGGTACATACCCTCAAAATGTTAAAGGCTCAAAAAGAAAGTTGTACAGTGTCTACTACAATACTATTCACAATAGTCAAAAGGTAGAAGAAACTATCTAAATGCTCATCACAAATGAATGGAAAAACAATATGCAGTACAGGTATACAATGAAATACTAAGCAAGCCAGCAAGAGAAAGTCTGTATACTACAGTCCATATGCTACAATATGGGCTACTATGAATCACAGGTGACAACCACATCAACAAAAAACCAAGATGAATGGACCTGGAAGACATTACGGTGACTGAAATTAAGTCAATCATAAAATGATAAATGTTGTATGACCTCACTAGTATATAAAGGCAAGAAAAGAAAAAGCAAATGTATAATGACCAAAGTTTATTAGAATGGTTACTACAGGTAAGAAGGATGAGAAAAGGAGGGGTGGAGGTTAACAAGAAATGGTAAGAATAGGACTGTACAGATGCTGTCAATGAGTTGTATACCAATAAAAATCTGACTGTGCAGAAGTTAGGTGACAGATATATTTATGGAAATTACAAAACAGAAGCTACTGAGGCTTCTTAAGTACAACCAAAATCCACGTTTGGTTGGGAGGCTTAAGTGCCACGACTTCATGAGACATCCCAGTTAATTGGTCTAATAACACAATGAGTACTTCTGTTCTTCCCTTGTTTTGATGAGGAGTGCCTGAGGTCTTGAAAGCTTAAGAGAAGCTGTCAAAAGCATAAAAATTGTTCTTTACAACAATGGAGTAAGGAGTGAAAAGAATAAAAGGATTGGTGTTTGCGTAAAGTTGGCTTTTTTTTGGCCACTAACTTAGACTCCTCTGGTCTACCTTAACAGCTACCTTAACAGCAGATACATGGTCTTGCAAACCATCAACAGCTGTGGGACTAGGAAGAGGGGAGGATGTCCCAGACTAAGCAGTAAGACTTGAGGGAGACTGGAGCAAGACCCTAGTGAAAGCTAGACCCTGATGATTGGTCTGGAAAGACTGTGGCATTGCCGTGAAAAAAGAGTGGCAAGGTGTTAGCAGAGGAATCCTAAGATAAAGGACACAGAAGTTTTGTTGTGCTTGCTGGATAATTAAGGAGAAGCTGACTTATAATTGCTCTGAGGCAAACCTTGCTGGATGACTGAGGGAACCAGAAGCTTCGTGAACTTGTGTTGTTGAACTGAAACTGGAGACTGGACTAATTGAGGCATTGTGCTTGGGACTGCTGGGCTAAAACTTGAATTTGCATTAACTCAGCACAACAGCACACAAAGACAATAACCCCCTTATTCAGGTGGTCATGGTGGCACAAATGGCTAAATATTTAACTGCTAATTGAAAAGCTAGTAGTTTGAGCCTACCCAGCTACTCTGTCATAGCAGGTCAGGAACAGGACATAAGCTATAGTTTGAATGGGGGGAGGGGGGGGCAGAGAAAAGAATAAAGTTCTATCTCTCCCAAAAGAAAAGATTATAGGAATGCAAGGACAATCCAAAAGGTTTTGTTTTGTTTTTTACACACAGAGTCACTATGAGTCAGAACTGACAGACCCAATGGCACTTAATAGCAATTTAAAATCAAGGGGTCACTGCACAGGTTAAAATCAAGAAAGGTGTTTGTCAAGGACATATTCTTTCTTCATACCTATGCAATCTGTATGCTGAGCAAATAATTTGAGAAGCGAGATTTTATGAAGAAGAATGTGGCATCAGAATCAGAGCATGACTCATCAATAACCTATGTTATGTAGATGGCACAAAAGGAGGACTTAAAATGCTTGCTTCCAAATCAAATGATGGATGCTGCAACATCATGATAGATGGAGAAAAGATCCAAATTGTCAATGATTTCATCTTGGATCC
Source organism: Elephantulus edwardii (assembly GCF_000299155.1). Lineage (NCBI taxonomy): Eukaryota > Metazoa > Chordata > Mammalia > Macroscelidea > Macroscelididae > Elephantulus > Elephantulus edwardii. The sequence goes on along the minus strand of NW_006399764.1, from coordinate 17,959,692 downwards.
ACAATCAGTGAGTCAAGAAAACCAAAGATATGCTGAATATGAAAAATCTGCTGTCAAGGGCCTCACCAAAGTGCTAAAGAGCAATGATGCCAGTTTAAAGACTAAGGTACACCTGCCCCTAGTCATGTTGTTGTTGCTGTGTACCATCGAGTTGGAACTGACCCATAACTGACCCTCCGGAGGGTTTTCAGAGGCAGTTAATCACACGACTGTCCACCCTTCTCCCATGGAGCAGCTGGTAGATTTGAACTGATCCTAGTAATGTTGTTGTTAAGTGCCATCGAGTCATAGATGACTCATAGTGACCTTATGAACAAAAGACCTGAACACTAGTTTAACTTTCATCATTTCTCCACATTCTTAGAGTTTCCAGAGGCAAGCAAGCTATTTTGGAAGTGGATGCCACTCCTGCTTCCAAGATCCTAGTAACAGTCTTTTCAGTTACTTGCTAAGCATCTGAAAGACAATAACAAAAGATGACACAAGAAGAAGCAAGGCCTTTGAGTTGTGGTGCTGGAGAAGAGAATTAACAGATAGATCTCAGAGAAAGTGCAAACACGAAGCTCTTTAAAGGCAAGAATGGTAAAGTTTTGTCTCATATACTTTTGGCATGTTGTGAAGCGGGGCCAGACATTGGGAAAAGACATCATGCTTGGAAAGGTGTAGGGTGAATGAAAGAGAGGAAGATCCCTTAACAAGATAATTTGACACAATAACTGTAACAATGACTCTCGTGTATCAGAGATGATGAGAATGGCACAGGACAGGGCAAGTTTCCGATCTCTTGTTCATATGGTTCCTTTGAGTCATAGTTAACTTGACGACGCCAAACAACACTATTAACAGGAAATACTGAGGTCTAGATTTTTATGAATGGTGCTGTGTTTGTTCCACGACCTGATTATGTTTTCATTATTATCTGTTTTGAACTAACATGCTACATTGAATATACTTCTTTTAAAAAGTTGTCCAATTGCTTTCTCTAACACCAGAACTCAAAGGCATCAATTCTTCTCCTGTCATCCTTATTCATTCTCCAGTTCTCAGATGCATAACAAATTACTGAAAAAGACCGTAGCCTGAATCAGGTACACCATAATCCTCTAAATGACATCACTGTTCTTCAACAATATGAAGAGGTCCCTGACTGCTGACTTTCCCAGTAGAGTATGTCCTCTGAACTCCTGACTGCTAGTACCAAGAGTGTTGATTGTAGATCCAAGTAAAATAAAGTTCTTCAAAATTTCAATCTTATCTCCAGCCATTATGATGATGCCTACTGGTCCAGAGGTGAAAAAATTTTGTTTTCTTTGTTAAGATGCAATTCATATTGAAGGCTGTGTTCTTTGATCTTCCATAGCAAGTGCTCCAAGCCTTCTTCACTTTTAGCAAGCAATGCTGTGCCATCTGCCTAATGCAGGTTATTGATGAGTCTTCCTTTCATCCTGATGCCACATTCTTCACAAAGCGTAGCTTCTCAAATGATCTGCTCAGCCTACAGACTGAATCAGTATGGAGGAAAAATATAACCCTGACATATACCTTTCTTAATTTTAAACCATATAACGGTTTCCTGTCTTTGTTCACACAATAGCCTCTTGATCAAGGTAAAGGTTTCACATGAGCACAGCTAAGTGTTCTGGGATCCTATTCTTCTCAATGTTAGCCATAATTCGTTCTCATCCAGACAGTAAAATGCTTCTGCATAGTCAATAAAGCACATAGACATTCTTCGCTTTCATCCTGGACCCATGTGACATTAAATTATATCTCTTGTATCAAGCCTCTTCTAAATCCAGCTTCAACTTCTAGAACTTGACAAAATTTCTGATACCTGAGCTCATGGATTGCCAAAAGAAAAAAAAAACAGGTATGTCTTGGAGAAGGTGCAGTCAGAGTACTCCTAAGAAGTGAAGTACTCCTTGGAGGTCCTTTGCCTCACATACAGTGGACATGTTGCTAGGAGAGGCTGTTGGTTAGAGAGGGATATTATGCTTGTAGGAGGGTTATGAGAGAGGGACATCATGCTTGGTGGAGAGTTGGTCAAGAGAGGAAGACCCTCAACCAGATGAAATGACACATTGACTATAACAACGTGCTTGAGTATGTCAGAGATTATGAGGGTGGATGAGCTTCAGATCTGTCGTTCAAGGGTCCCTCTGAGTGGTATTTGACTTGATGGCACCTAACAACAACAACAATGATTGCTTAGCTCTTATGGAAAATTATCTCTTTACAAAAGAATGGCTATTGGAGAGCAGAATGAGGGGAGGGTGGAAATTCAGAATTAAAAAACAAAACAACAGAGGAGGCTTAGCGTCTAGGCAGCTTACTGCATCACTCTTCCATGTGAAAGAAGGTGTATAGTGGAATGGCCACTGGAAGGAAAGAATGAGCAAACTAACCAAATCCAGTGTGTCTTAAACTGCTTGTCACATGAATAGATATTACCAGCCAATAAATAATATAATGTAAAGTGTTCCTCTCATTCCAGATAAGTGTTCACTTGTAAGTTTATAATGGATAGAACTGAGTCTCAAAATATTATGCTGAAATCCTAACCGGAATATCTGCAAATATGACCCTGTTTGGAAATATCAATTTCTTGTTACCTTAATGAGGCCACATTGGAGTTGATTGGGTTCTAAACTTAAGGTCTTCTAAAGGGTATCCTATGGAAAGACAGAACAGATGCAGATACGTATAAAAGGAAGGAGTCGTGTGATAACAAAGACATATATATCTATAAGCCCAAGAGTGACAAGGTCTGTTCTAGCTACGGGAAGCTGAGTCCTTGAGTGTAAAAAAAAAAAAAA
>NW_006399764.1:17943780-17954956 GCF_000299155.1 Elephantulus edwardii | reverse complement strand
TTTTCTTCCTCTTCTGTCTTTGCAATGACCGTTTGCACTCTTCCTGGATGATACCCTTAAAAACAGTTAACTATCAAAAAGTTGGCAGGTTGGAACCACCTCAGGAGGTTAATTGTGTGAGCTCCTTTAGAAAGCCCACAGCCTTAAAAAAGTCCTGTTGAGTAGTTCTACTCTGTATACATTGTTGTTGTTACTGTTGTGTGCCATCAAGCTGGAACCAACCCACAGCTGACCCTCCAGTGGGTTCTCAGAGCCAGCAAATCGCCTGGGAGGAGACAGCCAGAGAGCAAATGGAAGATTCGAACTGAGTACCTTTAAGGTTACAACACAGCCAGAAAGGCATAACCAGGAGAGGATAAAATTGATGAATGGGACCTTCTCAGGATTAAACGCTTGTGTGCATCAAAAACTTTACTAAACAAGGTGGAAAGAAAACCTATTGACAGGGGAAAAACATTTGGCAATACCATCTCAGACAAGGGTCTCCTAACAAATATTTGCAGAATATTACAGGGCCTCTATAGTAAAAAAACAAACAAACAAACAAACAAAAAACCCAAAACAAACCAACAAAAAAACTGATAACACAATTTCAAAATGGACAAAAGGCATGGAAAGGCCTTTCACAGAGGAAGACTTTCAGAGAGCCAACAGACACATGAAGAAATGCTCAAAATCACTTGTCATGAAAGAGAGATCAAACTAAAATGAGATACCATCTCACCCCAGTAGTAGTGGTAAAGCTTAAATGTAAAGCTTAAACAAGCAATAAATGTTGGAGAGGATGTGGAGAGATTGGAACTCTCATACATTGTTGGTGTGACTGTAAAATGGTACAATAACTATAAAAGGCAGTTTGGCATTTCCTAAAAAAACTGAACATAAAAATTCCATATGAGGTAGCTATTCCTCTGCGGGGAGTAAAAACCGAGAAAATGAGAACTGAAACACAGATTTGAACACCCATGTTCACACCAGCATTATTCACAGTCATAAGAACATGGAAACAGCCCAAATGTCCAACTAAAATAAAACAGTTTGAGAAACTATTTTATGTTCACATGATGGATACTATGCAACACTCAGGAGCAATGCTTTTGAAAAATACTGCATAACTTGGGAGACAATGGAGAGCATTATGCTGAGAGAAGTAACTCAGCCTGATAGGGACTAATACTGCATCATCAGACCATTATAAAAATAGAAGGATAACTAGTAAAATGTGTATAAGGGTCCAACGAGGGAAGGGGTTGGAGTAGAATGATGAGGGTGAGCCAGAGGGAAATCACAGGGTCACACAATCTGATAGGTGGAGGGAGGGGATAAAAGAGATGGGAAAGATCTGGTTGGGACCTGAAATGACAGGTTAATGATGGACATTATTCAATGAGGATTAATATTATAAAACACAATGTATGGGAATGATTGCATGAAACACAATGTGACTGAAGGAAAAGTGTGAAACACACTGTATTACAGATTTTGCATGCAAACCAATATAAAAGGAAGGTATGTTGTTTTGTTGTGTTTGTGTGGTGTGTGTGTGTGTTTTTTTTAAAGGTATTGTAATGCCGCTTCCTACCACTAGGGCATCAGAAGTCCCTTACTTTGTATACATGGGTTTATCATTAAACTGGAATATGCCTGACAACAACTGACAATACTAAGAGACAAACACTCTTCCCCTAGAGCTGATGCCTCACATGTCTCAACCTTTAGCCGCTCGGATTTTGAGAAAATAAATTTCTGTTCTGTAAAGTCACCTAGTTTCGTTCCATCAGCACCTGGAACAAAGTTCCAAGACAAGGAGTAAGACAAGGTTCAAACTCCTTAACAGGACATCACAGTTTCTGTGCTGATAATGCTTACAGTTCAAAGGAGAGAGCAGATCAAATAAGAATTCATTAAATAACTGCAGTTCTGATAATATTAGAAGTGAAAAGAATTCTTAATGACAGCAGATTAGAGAGGCTTATTTAAAAGAAGAAAACACTCACGCTGATGGTGTTATTCTTCAGTTTACACTCATGTTTAGATTTCTAATTGGACAATTAGCTGTGGCTTTAGAAATCAATTTTCTCGTTAAGTATATAATAAAAGATCAGCATGTACAAGAAATTTTAACATGCTGATATATCTCCTTTAATTTTAGACTGGAGTGTATCTTTTAAGTATTTCATAAAAATCAAGTTATCCCATCATTTTTTACTAACCATGAAATATTTTTTGGCACTGGAACACATATGCATCTTAAGCCCTGGTATGTCATTCATTTCACAGCATCACTTCAAAGAGATACAGGCTTAAGCAAATAAAGAGCTAGATCAACCCATCTCCCAACAAGGTAATTTCATCTACAAAGGCAGAGATGCTGTGAAACACAGCGTATGTACTCGCCTTGCCGGCAGCTTGCACAAATGGCGCTCCAGATGTATATCTGTTCAAGTCAGCCCAAGGCAACAATTTTGATCAATTCTAATGTGATAAAATGCTTCAGGGAAAGTGTGTAGAAACGTGTTTACGTCAGCCCTTAATTAAACTGTTGTTCACTTCCAAAGAACCTTAGGAAACACTAATGAGACATGAGTTTTGGCAATTTCTTCATCAAAGCAAAGACCCCTTCCTCAGTCTGTAGCAGCCTGTCATCTAAGTTGCTCCCGGGATAAATGTCACATGTCACTCCAATCAGTTAGCCACCTGTTAGGAGAACTTCACTGAAGTCAACTAGTGATCTAGGGCAAGCTCAAACAGCCACCTTAACACCTGCCTGTGTGGGACACCTGCTCCCTTTTCACGTACAGTACAGCAATATGTTAGCTTTTCCAATATGCTCGAGGAGAGGAAGGTTACAAATCAGATTTCTATAGCCTATGTAGAAAGTGCTTCATTTGCTTAAAAAGAATTTCTCATTCCTATTTCCAATAATGACGCTTATGATTTATAACTATTTCAAACAAATTATGACAGAGCAACAAAACAACTCTTGAATTTTTGGGACCCTATTATTTCAGACAAAAATAAGATTAAATTTAAATACATCTCAGAATATAGCAACACATTAAATTTAAATACATTAGCTGTGTCTTTCGTGTGATTTAGAAAAAACATTTTTATGTGGCTAATAAAGAAGTAAACTGCCTCAAAATCTTTTACAAGTCCAATTCTTTCTCGTGTTCCTTAGTTCTTGTCTTCCATGTTTACATGCCAGACTTGTAAGTCTCAGTGAGCACAAGATGCAGGTCACTTACTGCTGGCCTCTCCTACTTCTGCATATTTAATGGTAAGGTTACTTTTATAACTAAGCAGTTAAAAAGGTGAAATAATTAAAAGAACTCCTTCTAATCATTGTTAGCTCCTTGCAGCCCTCATGGCCTAATGCTAACAAGCTGTGCCACCAACCTTAAAGCACCAGATTCTAATCTAGCACATTCTTCCTCAGGAGATTTAAAGCCTCTGAAAACCCACTGGAGGGTCATTCATGAGTTAGATACAACTCGACAGCGTATGACAGCATATAGCAGCTGTAATCATTGCTAAGACAGCTTTTTTCTACTTTTTTAAAAAAGTATTTTATACTGGTTTACGTACGTTCATAGAGGCCATATACATTATTTTTCACACCGGATCTTTCCCCTTTCTTTACCTACGCCCCCCTCCATCCAACAAATTGTGTGACCCTATGATTAAGCTCTTCCCCCTTCAGATCATCATACTTGTTCTACAATAATGGTCTTATACAGTATTTGTCGTTAAGAGACTGAGTTAGTTCACTCAGCATAATGCTCTCCAGGCCTGCCATGGTAGGTACTAATTTGCAAAACTATTGCTCTTGAGTGCTGCATAGTATTCCATTATGTGAATGTACCATAATTTCTCAATTCATTTCATTGTGGTTGGGCATATGAGTCGTTTCCATAGTCTTGCTTTGGTGAATAATGCTGCTATAAACATTGGTGTACAAATCTGTTTTGTGCTTCAGTTCTCATTTTCTCAGGGTATGTTCCAAGCTGGGTCATATGGAATTTCAATGTTCAGCTTTTTGAAGAAACACCAAACTGCCTTCTAGAGTGGTTGCACCATTTTACAATCCCACCAACAATGCATAAGAGTTCTTATCTGGCTACACCCTCTCCAGTATTTATTATTTACTGCCCTGCTAAACTTTGCCACTGCTACTGGAGTGAGATGGTACCTCATTGTGGTTTTGATTTGCATCTCTCTCATGGCCAGTGATTTAGAGCATTTCTTCGTGTGTCTGCTGGCCATCCGAATGTTTACCTCTGTTAAAAGTCTTCCATGTCTTTCACCCGTTTCATAATTGGATTATCGGCCTTTTTCTTCTGGAAGCCCTATAGGATTCTGTACACTTTTGTACTAAGATAGCTTTTAGCTGTTTTTTTTGTCTGGGTTTTTTTTTAACATTATCAAGCCAGTGATCATTTAAATTGATACTATCTTTAGTCTAAAACTAAAGGTATAATGGAAGTATGTACATGAGAATTTCTACTTAAGAAATAGTCCAATGAATTGGAATTGACAAGTATGACCCTCAACAAAATGGACTGACCAAGTGACTGACCAAGTGACTGACCAAGTGACTATAACAACACACGTCAATATGACAGAAGTCCTGAGGATGGTGCAAGATAGAACAAGGTTCACATCACGCTGTTCATGGAGTCATGATGAGTTATAGTTGACTCAATGGCACATAATCAACACAACAACTATAGCATTCCAGTGTTTGTTTTTTGAATTTTATTTTTTTTATCTTTCGGGGGGGGTGGGGTGTGCGCGCATGTGGTGTGGCGTATGGTAGTGTAGAGGGCTATCTGTTGGCTACTAACCTAAAAATTCGAGGTTTTACTCCACCAGCTGTTCCAAGAGAGAAAGATAAGACAACTCACATTCATAAACATCTATAGTCTAGAAATCTGATGGAGGGTCATTATGAATAGGAGTTGACCTTACAGCACTGCATTATTAGAAAAAAAAAATATATATATATAAATTTTCCAAATCATAGTTACTCTCTGTTTATAAGGATATAAATCTTTTAAGAAGGAGACTAAAATCTTTGTCAGAAGAGTAACTCTGGTGGATTCAAACTGTTGACCTTCTAATTAACATCCTCGATGTTGACTAGCCCATCAAAGCTGTGTGTGTGTGTATGTATATATTCTAGAACCTTATAGCAATTCATATATAGTATATATGTAAAGTGTGTGTGTGTGTGTGTGTAGAGACAGAGAGAGAGACTATAATATCTACATATACATAAATATAAATACGTGTGTGTATACACACACACACACACACACACACTCCAGAGCTTTATAGATTCATTCTGGTATAAAATATCTCTTTGAAGACCAAACTTATTGTTGGATGAAAGCAGTGGTAAGCCACACTGAAATTACATCATAGAAATGCTGTCAAACAACAAAAAGCAGAAAAAATAAAGAATGAAATAAAATGATGTATTTTTCCCCATTAAAATGTTGGAGTGGGAACTGAAAGGGGCATAAAAAGAAGTGAATTATCTACATAAAGTAACACTGCTGTTTACAAAAAATGAGAAAGCTATGACTCTTGTGTGTGAGACCAATTCTGGAGTTAGAAATGAGAAACCTGTAACTTCAGGCTACAGATCTAGTCAGTCCTAAGAAAAGGAAACAGCTGTGTAGAGAAGACACAGAGGGAAAGGAGCAGGCAGGGAAGACAACTCTTCCAGCCGACTACTAAAAGGGGCCCTGGTTTCTCTTCTGCTGCTGTTGCCTGAAAGTAAACAGTACTGAATAGGGGGAAATCGATAGGTTATTTCCAACTGTATAAATATTATGTAAAACCACATAGTCCTCAAGGCTGGATTAGAGCAGCATTCCTGTCCTTGATTTAAGGCTACAGCCGAAGCTTCATATATTTACTTCTAAAGAGGTTCTTTTGGATCATGGTCTAGATCTTTAACCTGTTTAACCTGTAGGTAAAGAAACTGGAGATGGGGAAATGTCCTGAGGGCGTGCTTAGTGGAGGAGGAAGAAGTAATCAAGTAGGCTTTGCCTTTACCTGACAGCCTTAGACAAGCCCTTGATACCATCTCAGTTTCTCCATTCCCTGCACAACAAAATGAATCTATCCTGACTCTTGGGAAAATAAGTTGTATAATCACTGCCGGCTGAAATGAAACCAAAAAATGACAAAGAGTAAGGAGGAGACACTTCTTCAGAGAAGGACAGATGTAGAGTCACAAGGCCTCAGAAACGCTATTCTGTAAGTATATTCCAAATAACATGCTAAAAAATACCCCACAGAACATTCTCTAACTTTAAAGAGCTAAGGAGGTATCAACTGAGTTAGACAAATCCCTCTCATGCTACTATTGATAATATAAACAGCTAAAACTATTCTCTAGACTCTACTACTATTTACCAAAGCCTTAAACACACATTACAGACTCCGTAATCCTACAAGAAGAATGTGCTTGTTCTTTAGGGAAATTCCCCTGTGCATGTGCCTACTTGGTGCCACAGAGCATGCTAGGTGCTCCAGGTAGAGGAGACTAAATAGGAAGGTAATAATCTGATTCAAGCTAAAGATTTATGTCAGGGATGTTCACTGCAGTTCTTAATTTATAATATAAAAAACTTGGAAGTTGCCTTAACATCCAGGAGCAACGCAGACATTAAAATATTTATAGTTTATCAAAAGCATCGCACATTATGTAGTCATTATGAAGTGGAAAGTGAATGACATGGTAAAATGTAACTATATTATACATGAAAAGCAAAAAAATAGCCTCTAATACAACCTACTGCTGTGTGCTATCAAGTCAGAAAAGATCTATAGCTGACCCTCCAGCGTGTTTTCAGAGGCAGTTAATTGCACAAGAGATTGCTCATATTATCTTTTTTCTAAAAAAAAAATTATTTTATATGGTTACCTTACAAAGTTTGTATCTATTGTGTTTCACACTATTCTTCATTCACACTGAGCTTCATATAACCATTCCCACTCATTATGTCTTAAAAAATTAATCACCATTGAATTATGCCTATAATACCCTGTCTTTCCAGATCCCGGCCAGATCCTTCCCATTTCCTTTCTCTGCTCCTCTCAACCCACCAAATTGTGTGACCCCCCTGCCCATCCTCACCGCTCTGCTCTCATCCGTTTCCCCTTGGATCTCCATACATGTTTACTAGTTATCTTTCTATTTCCACAATAATGGTCTTATGTAGTATTAGCTCTTGTGAAATTGAGTTAGTTCACTCAGCATAACGCTCTCCAATGTCTCCCAAGTTATGTAGTAATTTTTTTATATCATTGCTTCTGAGTGCTGTATAGTATTCCATCATGTGAATGTACCACAGATTCTCAATCCATTTTGTTTTGGCTGGGCATTTGGGTTGTTTCCATGTTCTTGTGATAATGATGAATAACACTGCTTTGAATATATTCTTATTTAAGCCTCTTCCAGGGCAGTATTTCATATATTTTGTTGTTGTTGTGTACCACTGAGTAGGAACCGACCCATAGCTGACCCTCCGATGAATTTTCAGAGGCAGTTAACTGCGCAGGAGGAGACTGCCTATCTTTCTCCTGCAGAGCAGCTGGTGGCCTCGAACTGTGTGCCTTCAGGATTGCAGCATGGCTTCTTGCCACCAGGTCACCAGAACTCCCTCTCTCTGTGTGCGTAAAATTATATATATATATTCTTCATAGAAATTAAATTCATAGAATATTAATATAAAACACATTAGAAAAATAGACTAGCATATAATCCATAAAATATTAACAAAGTATTGCTACATGATGGGATTACAGTGACACTGTATTATTTCTATTTTATAGTATTTTTCCATATTCTCCACCGTATCTCTTCCAGCAAAGAAAAAAAAATCACAAAATACTCAACATTTGAAAAAAAAATAATACTGCCCATAGCTTGACAGAACATTACAGATAATTCTCAGTGGTAAGCTAACAATCTGGATATTGTTACTAGGACCAGCACTGCACTTAAAGAAGAAGGGATTTAATCTCAGCTTAATGTAATACATAATCCAAAAAGATAAAAATAAATGCTTCCAATTGAGTTGGCTAAAGGCAAAACAATTATCTTTTTGAGAATTCAAGTGAAAAAAAAAACCAGAATATCTGTTTCAAAGGACACTTCTAGATTAAATTTTTATGACTGTGTGGCAAATATGAATAAGTCCTTCCCACATACTCCAAGTTAACAAAAAAGCTCTGAATGTTATGACAAGACATATGGACTCAATCCTACTGCAGCAGTTTGAGGATGAGACGAGATGATTCAAAAATAATTAGCTGCCATGTTAAGAAAAAGTGTCTTCTTATATATGTGTCTACATTCATTGTACTCCAAAATAACTGGGAAAGAACCGCAAGATAAGATACCTTCAAATTTACTTTACTTTAAATATAATCTTCAATTAAATTCCTCAATTTTTAAAAATTAATACAGTTCTTTTTAAAAGGAGAAAATATGTGTCTTTGTGGCAAATAAATAAAAATTCTGACTTTAATCACTGAGTTACTGAATGTTATTTACAGTGAGCATGTTATTGTACTCTTTAGTAAATTTTCTGAGATTGTTCAAATCTCGCTAGTGCATATATTTCAACTCAAGAGCATTATAAACAAGTTCGTACAAGTTTCTATTTACATCATCCTATTGAAAAAAAAAGGTCTCTAGGCTACACCTACATCCAATACAAAGTTAAAGTTCAAACCCCTTTGAAGCCTGTGAATATTTTCCTAAGACTTTTTTAAAAAAGAAAATCCTTTGAATAATGAGGAGCAGTGCAAAAGAAGGAATCCTGTATATATGAAACCTGCTCTTTAAAAATACTTTGTAATGCTTTTGCCTGTTAAGCAATTTCACTCTAACAGATAGACAATGATAAAGTGTCTTGAGTAATGTCAGAAAACCTAATTGGAAAGCGGGGAAAGAATGCCGAACAATTATGCAGACTTTAGAGTATATTTTAGCCGCTTATTAAATATTGGCATAGGTAAATAGCTGCTATTCTCTATGCCTCCAGAGAAAACCTCTTGGCTATGGTGGCTTATTAGTGTTAAGCATCTGAGAGCCATGGACTATAAAATAAAATCAATACCGTAACCTTAACTGTAAAAGCCAGAAAGATACTGGAAGAGTTCTAATTTAACAAGATTACAGATGAGTTTTTTCGAGGGGAACATTTGGGGAAAAGCCATACATTTAGAAACATTTACGCTATAAGACATCTCAAGGTTTCTGTTGTTACTAATGCTGTTATTATCCATGCTGGGAGTGGGTCGGGTTGATTTAACTGATGTGTCTGCCACTTTAGTGGATTTACAGGAAAGTCCCCGAAATGATCTGGACCTTATTTCAAATAAAATCATTAAACTGAGGGAGTAAACTAATTGCTTGGGAACAATTATGATTTGATGTGGTTTACTGTGGTGGAGGGAAAAAAATAACAAAAATTTTAAGGTCATCAGTTTAACCACTCAATGCAAATGTGTTTACTAGGCACAATATTCGGTTCTGTTAATGGAAAAGTAGTCAAATTGGTATGAATTGTAGTGTTTAAGTTCAACCAAAATCTATTTTTCCCCCCTCCAACAAATGTAAATGAAGAAGAAAAAAAAGATTCTGTCAATGAAATTATTGCGGTGGCATATTTATTATCCTAATGGTTTCAGAAATCACGTGAAATTGATCAGTAACAAAACCTCTATTTAGTAATGGACCAATTACATTTGTGAGATAATGTCAATGCAACAGAATATTGTCACAGGATAATGGTCTCCTATTGCTGCATCCCTACTCATTTAGAGAAAATAAATGTTGCCGTCTGGCTGAGTAATTTATTTTCAAAGTAGGAGACTGTGAGCCCATAACAAGGTTCTGTTATAATAACTCAATCTCTATCAATCATTCGTTTGTACCAGAATGGTGCAGGAAAGGACATGCAGTTAGGAGGATTCTGCATTCCTCAGGTACAAGACAAAACATATGGTGCTCCCAAGCACAAAAACAGCTTCACTACCTTGTTGTTCAATGGAAATGTTTGAAAGAAATATGTACAAAATAATGGAAGAAAAAGAAATTTTCTGAATTTTCAAAAATACATTAACGATAAGCATGAAGGCTGAAAGCCTGAAGTTCTTCATATTCTTTGACCTCAATTAATTTATAATCTATAATGTTGGAACATAAAGGAATCTTATTATCCAACTTCATTATTTTAGAGATGAGGGGGAAACGCAAGATTTACGAAGGCCAAGTAATTTGTGTAAGGCCATAACAGTATTTAGTTTTAAAGTTTTCTGATTATGAGTATAGGGCTCTTGGCACTGAAAAGAGAACAAACAGAAGGAAAAATGATATATATCAAAGTGCTACTTAGAGGAAAGGATCGTAAAATCTCATATACTTGGGCATATTGTCAGGATGTGCCAATTGCTGGAAAAATACACCACACTGGGAAAAGTGAACAATCAGCAAGAGAGAATAAGATCCTCAATAACATGGATTGATACAGTGACTGCAGCAATGGACTTGAGCGCGGTGAATATTGTGGAGATGGCACACACAGGGCAATGTTGTGATTTGTTGTTCATAGTGCAACTACAAGTCATAGTTAACTTGACTGCAATACATTGGGGGGTGTGGGTGTGTGCGGAGAGGGAGAGAGAGGGAGAAGGAGAGGGAGAAAAAGAGAGAGAAAAAATCAGAATATATGTGTATATCACAATATGGTTCCATTCTAACAAATCCATCTTAAAAGTGTTCATATATAAATGGACTAGCTCCTTTCTCCCTTTAGTTTATTATTATCTTTAATTATGAGTATCACTATAAACCATAGCAATGAACATCATCAAATTACATGCTGAGAACATCATCATCAAATTACATTCTGAAATACTCTGTAGTTAAAGATATAGATAGATATAGGCCATGATCTTTGCAATCACTTGTTATGCATCAGAGAGTTGGACAATGACTAGGGAGGATAGAATTGATGCCTTTGAGCTGTGGTGCTGGAGAAGAGTAATGAGGGTACCATGGACTGCTAGGAAAACAAATAGATTCATCCTGGAGAGGGTTAAAACCGGGTGACTCCTTGGAGGCAAGGATTCTGAGGCTCCGTCTAAC
>NW_006399764.1:17930559-17942805 GCF_000299155.1 Elephantulus edwardii | reverse complement strand
TTAACTTGAACCCAACCCAACAATCTGAAGAGTCTGGTGTGAAAAACAATGTATACGAACTTTGTAAGTAAGCCAGTATAAAAGAAAAATTTTATTTAAAAAAAAAAAAACCAAAAAGAATATAAGTGAAGAAGAGTCTTATCCTAAATCCAGCCCAAGAATCGCTCCAAGAGGCTGCAGAGCCCACAACAGGGAAGCATGATGTGCCCTCAGAAAGGATGTGCACTCATCTCCAGTGAGTACTAGCAGGTAAGAGGAAAAAGTCCAGAATCACCATAATAATAGATATTTTGTGTCAAGTTTTCAAAAGCAGAAGCATAGCCTCCTAAACATTTACTTGGCAAGCAGTATATACATAACTTGTGAATCAGATTATGGTGTTAGATACACAAAGAACTCCATTCAACCACTGCTAACTTACGTGTATGATATACATTAAGTTTCGTAGTCACTCAAATAATTGGTTCATGACCCCTAAAATGGACCAAAATCCCATTTTATAGGACTTTAAAAAAATTTTTTTTTAAATCTATATGCAACCCTTATCCAGTGCTTGACGTGGAGTAAATGCTACAGAAAGAGTAGCCACAAATAGCAGTAAGAGTTCATCTTCATTTGCATATAAGTGCTGACCAAACTTTCTTCAGTTTTACAGTTTCCTCAACAAATAAATGATATAGAAAAAGGAATGCGGTCCACTAAACATTAAAAACAGGCTGAAAATACAAAAATCATTTATGGACCCCATTATTCAAATAAACTAGCAACTCTGAGATATTCTGAGGAATTTAAACACAGGCTATAAACTATACAATATTAATAAATTATCATTATATTTGTTAAGTGTATAATTATGTAATTGTTATGTTTTCAAAAAGTCCTTTTCTCTTTGAAAAACCTAATAAAACTATTTAAAGAGGAAATGGCAAGATGGCTGAGATATACGTTAAAATACTTCCCCAGAATGGAAAACTATATTAACAAAATATTGACAATGCTCCATTTTTCCATATTCATACTGAAGTAAAGTTGCACATCAATTCTCTAATCAGGATGTAAGACAACAAAACGGAAAAGAAGTCTCTAAAACTGAAGACCAAGGATTTGCTGTAAATACTGTGGACACTTAGAAAAGACAGTCACTCCTTTCAAGGTGTGCTTAGCTGTGAAGTAATGAGCTTGAACTACATCAACCTAGTGGTTCCAGGATTCTGTGATCTGTCCCAAAACCATCATCATCTTCTTACTATGTACAATCTTGGTAATTTATAACTCAAAAAACTGATACCCTGACCTGATTAAAAAAAAAAGCTGGAGTAGGAAGTTAATATTGAAAAGAATTTGAAATATAACTTTATATCACTGCCCATATTTATCCAAGAGAATGTTCATGGCCCTCTATGATAGAAAAGCACACACTCCGTCCCATTTATTATGGGGTTTTCCACTCTTATTTTAAGTTATATTCCATCCATCTCGAAACCTACTATTGAATAGCAAATTGTTATTCTAAAAAATTAATTCTGTTCTGTGCAGATTTGGGGGGGAAAGTTATTTTTCCAAATTGTTAAGGTTCTTAAGCATAGAAATATGAATATGCCTTTCCCAAATGAATTAGTATCTGTCCTAACACATACACAAGTTTTGTAGCATAAACAACTATTCCTGATTAGAACACATGGATGAAGCATCAGCTTTAGTAACCAGTAAACAATGTGAGGAATTTTGTCTATAGCTTTCACTGAAAATTTATCTTTGAGTTTTGCAGATGTTCATGTGATTTTTCAACTACAGCAGTGCAGCTAATATGGATAAAATACACTATGAAAGAAGTTTAAACTCCCATGTCATAAACATGCATGAAGTTCTCGCTAACCCACAAAACAAAACTCACTGCCACTAAGTAGAGTCTGACACATAGTGAATGCACAGGACAGACTGGACCTGCCCCATGGAGTTCCTAAGTCTGCACCTTGATGGGAGCTAACTGTCAGACCCCTCCAACGGAGTGGCCAGGGGATACAAATGGCTGTCTCTGGTGGCTATTAAGTGTTTAACCAGTGGACCACCAGGGTTCACCACAGTCCTTTTTTATATTTTCCATAATAAAAAACTATGGGGAGAACTTTCCCTCAAAATGCGCTTACATGTTAAACTCAAACAAGCTCCTGCCTATATTTATCCATGACAAGCACTCGTATCTCTATTTTATTCAAAATTTTGGTACCGTTATATACGGTATAGGCAGCATCCAACTGTAGATAAACTGTAGTCTCATACAGTTAAATTAGTAGTCATAATTCTCAACCTGAGGACAAAACATAGTGAACACAACAGCTTCTAGCAGTCGACAGGTACATCACGTATAACAGGTGACTGTTGTGCAATCAGGTGAGACATTCACTCTCAGGGCCAGCACACTGCAGTGCTAGTGGGTGACAGGACTGCAACTCCCCAGGAGGGAAGCAGCTGCAAGATACCTGGTCACCACTGGGGCCAGTCCATAGACCGAAGAGGACAACAGAGTTTCACAGTATACACAAAACACAACTCAAGGTGGATCAGAGACTTTAGTAGTGCCCCAAACCATAAGGTCATAAGAGACAAAATGGGACGAAACTTAGAAGTCCTAGCCTATAGTATAAAATGGCTGGTAAATAAAGTCCAAAACCCACAATCAGGAGAGGATAGTATCGATGAATGGAACCTTCTAAAGATAAAGTCTCTGTGTGCATAAAAAAAAACCCCTTTTTCCAATAGGGTGAAAAGAAACTCTACTGATTGAGGAAAAAGTATTTGGCAATGCCATCTCAGACAAGGGCCTCATACGAAAATTTACAGAATCCTACAGGTCTTCCACAAGAAAAAGACTAATAAATCAATTACAAAATGGGCAAAGACATGGAAAGACTTTTCACAGAGGAAGACATTCAGATGGTGAACAGATACATGAAGAAATGTAATCAGAGAGATGCAAATCCAAACCACAAGGGGATACCGTCTCTCCTCAGTAGCAGTAGCAAAGTTTATCAGCACAGCAAACAATAAATGTTAGAGAGGCTGTGGCAAGATTGGAACTCTCATACATTGTTGGTGTGACTGTAAAATGTTACAGCCACTCTGGAAGGCACTTTGGCATTTCCTCAGAAAGCTTAATACATAAATTCCATATGACCCAGCTATTCCACTACTAATAAGAATATACCCTGAGGAAAACAGAACTGAGACACAAATGGAGAATTATACACCAATATTCATAGCAGCATTATTCATAATAGCAAGAACAAAGAAACAGTTCAAATGCCCATAAGCATATAAATGGGTTGAGAAATTATGGTACCTAAATGGAAAACACCACAGTACATGGAATACATCATGGTGCATACATATGATGAAGTACTATGCAACACTCAAAAGCAATGATTTAGAAAAACACTATACACATGGGAGAGGCCAGAGAGCACTATGTTGTATGAACTAATTCAGTATCTTAAGGACAAATACTGCATAAGACCATTATTGGAAAAGAAGAATAACTAAGACATATATAAAAGTTCAAAGGGGAAAGGAGGGGTTGGAAGCTGAGTGTGGGGAGGGGTGGATCACAGGGTTGCAGAGCTTGGTGAGTGTAGAGAGGGAGAAAAGGAATTAGGAAAGATCCAGTGAAGACCTGAAAAGATGAGGTGAAAGTGGGCAAAGAACAATGGTCATTTGTTTTCTGAAACGCAATTTATGGGAATGATTGTATGAAGCACAATGTGAGTGAAAGAATGTGTGAAACACAATTTACACAAATTTTGTATGCAAATAAATATAAAATAAAACCATGTAAAAAAAGAAATAAAAGTATGAGAAGTAAACTAACGTATAAACGGATACTTGGTGGATTTGAACACTCAGCCTTTGGGTTGGCAGCACAGCTCCCTACACAATGGGCCCTCAGAACTCCTTCAAGTCATGATATTTGATTAGGTATGATAATTATTTTAATTATACCTTTTAACATACTTAAAAGGGAGCTTTGCGAGCCTAGTGGAAATAAGCTGTGCTACAATCCCAAAGGTACCCAGTTCGAATCTACCAGCAACTCTGTAGCAGAAAGCTGAGCAATCTCCTGCCATGCAACTAGCTGCCTTTGAAAACCCACTGGAAGGTCGGCTATGAGTCAGCTCAAACTCAATGGGCCACAACAACAATATACTTAAAACTACCTTTCTTCAAAAAACAAATGTCCATTTTTATTTATAAAATGTTTGTTTTCATGTATGAATAAAAATGTTTGATGATATTCATCAAAATTATTCAATTAAAACAATGACAGTGTTGCCAGGTATAAAACTGTACAGTGTATAGAGAACATATAACACGTAAGTCTCACCACTCATAATAAAATCCCAAGTCACCGGCTTATGTATGTATTTCCCTGTGCTTTCTGTCTAAAAAAGTTAATGTGCAACAGTGTAAGTTTTAACTCATAGGCAGCAGTATCCAATTTTCACACATTGCTTGAGTGTTGGAGCATTAAAAAAAAATCTGTTCCATTTTCTTTACATAATATTACTGTGAAATGCATCACGGCTCCCAGATGCAGCAAAGCCCGTGCTAGACAGCACAAGTGGGAGGCAGCACAGAAGCATCAATCGTAAGTGAAATCATCACAAAGGTGGGAACCCAGCATGCTCCTGTCCCCGAGTCACACACCCAACAATCGTGCTTGTCTTCCATCGCTGCTGGGCCAGCTCCGACTCACACTGACCCTCTACTGGTTTCGGAAGCTGTAAATCACAAGGGCGTGAATAGGAGCTAGCTGTCCATCTTTCTCTGATGGAGAGGCTACTGGAATCGAACTGCCAAACACGAACAGCCTATGGGTTAGCAGTGCAGCTCTCTATGGTCTCATCACCAGAGCACCCTTGACAATCTCGAGGACTCTCAAAAAGAGAGAGGAAATGCTTCAAACTGAAAAGAATGGCTTCACACAAAGATATAAAGCTAAGGAGATGGACCTACATCAGATGTGAAGAAACACATAATGACCTGGACACAGGACCAAACACAAACTGCTAAGGCATAAAGCTTGTTAGAGATGTTTAAGGAAAAAGATGGGCCAAATTACAAGGTGGTCACACAACATCCAAATCACCTACCATATGATTTAACAAGCCCTATTCGGGAACTCTGGTGGCCTTGCGGCAAGAAGCTGCACTGCACTGCCAAAGATATGTGGTTTGAGTCCACCGGCTGCTCCGCTTGAGAAGGATGGGAAATCTCCTCCCGTGCGATTTGCTGACTCTGAAAACCCGCTTGAGGGTCAGCTGCGGGTCAGTACCTACTCAACATCACACAACAACAAGATTGTGGATGGTCAGTGACTCTGTTACTGTATTTCTACATCTCATATTTATTCTTTGTGATTAAAATCACTAGGAATATAACACATTGTTGATTTTTTTTAACCTGGTCTTCATAGAATGCTTCAAGTAATGTTATTAAGCCTTTCTCTAGGACTTGACTATTAATGACTTCCAGATAGTATTTATTCAATAATCTTTAGAAGTTGTTCATTCATCCAGTTCCCAGAGTTCCAGGAAAATCTTAAAAATAATCTTAAGACTTTGGTCTGGGCCATAGCATTCTTTTTCAAATTTCATGCTCTGGTGATACAATGGTTAACGAATTTGGCTGCAAGTCAAAATGTCAGTAGTTCAAACTCTTTTTCCTCTGAGGAATAAAGATGCAGAAGTCTATTTCTGTAAAGGTTTACAACCTTGGAAACTATCAGTCAGGTTTTTTCTGTTTTATATCATTATTAATTCAAATTGGCTCAACAGCAACAAGTTAGTTTGGGGGTTTTTCCTAAGCATGGATATAAAATGTGGACCCAAAATATTCTCCAGCCACAATCTTAAGAAACACTCTCAATCTACATCCCCATCTAGATATTGGTCTTCCTCCAACCCTATTACATTCATCTTTATCCAACCTCCCGAATGATCTGTTCTGCATATAGATTGAAAAAGGATGGAGAAAGGACACATCCCTGACACAGTCCATTCTTGGTTTTCAACCATGCAGTGTTTCCAGATGGCAAAATCTGGGTCTAACAGGTGCATGAGGACAATCAGGTGTTATGGGATTCCCATGCTCCTAAGGGTTAGCCACAATATGTTGTGATCCACATAGTCAACCACTCACAGCTATCCTATAAACAAGAGTGGAATCTTGCCCTATCTTATGCCATTATCAAGATCTCTACCAGGTTCAAGTCCATGACTGTATTCACTATGTTAGATCATCCCCTTGAGGGTCTTCCTCTCTTTCACTAACCCTAACCCTTACTCAATTCTTTTGACATTTACTATTATTTCTCTACAGAACTTTACAAAAAAGCAAACTGAAACACCACAAACACTAAGTCGTCATTGCTAATGAAAACTTTCGTTATAATTATCACACATACATCACTAGGATATGAAAGCAGACTAAAATTTCAAAAACCCTAGCATAGGAGACTAAGGCTGTTGTTGTGTACCATGGAGTCGGAACCAACCTATAGCTGACTCTCTGGCAGGTATTCAGAGGCAGTTAGTTACATAAGAAGATATAGGCCATCCTTCTCTCGCAGACCAGCTGGTGGATTCGAACCACATACCTTCGGGATTGCAGTGCAGCTTTTTGCCACTCAGCCATCAGTACTTCCTTTATATTACAGAATAGTAAATTTAAAGACTTATGTGTGTGTGTGTGTGTGTGTAGTGTGCACATGCACACACCTGATCCCAAGCCATGGCATTTTCAACTTTTTCATATGTATCTGAAAGTTGAAAGCTGGACATTAAATAATGAATACTCATGAAGAACCAATGCTTTTGAATTGTGATGTTGGGAAAGAATATTGAACATACCATAGACTGCCACAAGAACAAAAAAAAGCTATACTGAAGGAAGTAGAAGCAGAGTGTTCCTCAGAGGTAGGGATGGAGAACTTCATCTTACTTTAGGCATACCGTCAAGAAGAATCAGTGCTTGGTGAGAGACCATATGACGGAAAGGTTGAGAGTCGGTAGAAGACGACTCTCAATGAGATGTCCTGGGGCTGTGACCACCACAATGCACTTGATCATGACAGAGATCATGAGAATGGTGCAGGATATGTCAAGATACAGATGTGTCGTTCATAGGATCATTGTAAGTTGTAGTCGCTTCGACGGTGTCTAACAATAATGTGTGTATGTGTGTGTTTAGGGTTGTTATTGTCTTGTTGTTGCTGTTACTCTCTAGGGAGCTCTGGTAGCACAGTCCATTGAGAGTTCCACTGCTCACCCAAAGAGCATGCAGGTTGGAGGAAGAAAAATGGCCAGTTAATTTCCTTCCCTTCAATTTATAACCTTAGAAACTCACCGCAGGATCAACGATAGGTAGATTCCAACTCAAAGGCAATGAGTTGAGAGTACCAATGACAAACAGGAAACACTGCCTAAGAGAGAGCTCTGGGTGCTTAGTGGTAAGGACTCGTTCTACCAACCCAAAGGCAGGTGGTTTGAATCCACAAGTTGCTCCATGGAAGTAAGATGGGCGATCCCCTCCTGTGTGATTTACTGCCTTTGAAAACCCACTGGAGAGACAGCTCTGGGTAGGTTCTAACTCAACAGTACATAAGAACATAGTAACTTTTATTTTATAGATGATGGATGGATGGATGGATAGGTAGATAGAAATGATATAGACACAGATGATATAGATATATAGATTCTTACAGTTGTAATTACAAAACAATACATCACTACTAAAGTGGTACTCGTTTTTGCTAACATGCTAATTTATTGGATGAGGGTAAAAATTAACCTCTCAAAGTCCCTAAAAGTAAGCTAGTTCTTAAGTATGGAAATGATTCCTCCATAATCTGGCAGATATGATTTATTCTGTCAATTTTTTTTCATAAACAGGAAAATATTCTCTTCCTTCTCATCAAGTCAAGGTCTAGAAACTCATTTTATCCATATTTGTGTGTCTAATGCCTAGAAAAATTCCTGGCATATATCAGGCATTTGATAAATGTTAATTGAACCAAAATTATCTCAAATCCTAAATGTGTAAACAGGAATAAAAGTTTACTACATAAAAATCTTTTAGAATTTATATTTTATCTTAGACTACAAGTTACTTAAACACTCTTAAGACTGACAATCTGTTACATTTTCCTTTCAGAAATACACAGCTGTATATTACATTTACTGTGACATGTTTTCTTCACTAAATGCTTATTAGATAATATTTGAAGAGTATTACATTCAGACTTAGATGATTCTGGGATTATTATTATGAGAGTGACAAAGTTGGTCTTTATTAAAAATATTTCAAATATTCAAACATATGAAATTTGTATTCTATCAGATTCTTGAGCATAGAAAGACAATGTTTTATTTCTATGAATGTAAGCTAAATTAGAATAAAACAATATCTAAATCTTTTGCTATCCTCTTATAACAGAAGCAGAAAAGGGTCACTCCAATGATTTCAAGATAAGGACACTAATAGGCAAATAGCACAACTGACTCAGGTGAGGAAAATCTTTGGTTTTCATATTTCAAAGATCAATTTTGAAAAGGGCTATGGGAAGAACAGATTTTAAAGCCAAATTTACACTAACAGAATAAGGCATGTCAGGAAGCAATCAGCAGAAAATTTTAAACATTTTTGCCAGTTTTAAATCAAGCATATTTTCACAAATCAGTAAGAAGTTTATGAGTACCAATTAGTGAAGGGACTATGTGGGAGAAACAAAACGAGGTGTAAGTCATTATAAATATACTGGCTTGGTCCTCAAGATGTACCTAGAAACCTCCAAACAGACAGGTGAGTCTAAAGAACAGTTGAAGATGGACACGTCCAACCACAGGGCACTTGGCTTTGCGAATGTTTTAAAAAGTAATTTTCTAAGAACAAAAGAGCTGCATTGGGATGAGCAAATGTATAAAGATAGTACTGTACTGCCCTCAGTTTTTCATTGTCATTGAAGTCTTCTTTCCCACAATAGCTTATTGTGCACATTGCAAAGTCTTCAGGGTCTTCAGAATTAAAGTGACAGAGATTTTTTTTTAAATTAACACTTAAGAATGGATCATTCTTTCTTCCTCTTAATATAATATGTCTTTACAGACTTCTCCAATAATTCTAGTCATCCTGACAAAAGAAAATCGCAAGACAATACAATGATTTCACAATGAGAAAGAATGACAGTTTCCCGTCTACTTTTCAAAAATGTTTTCTAATATGATTTGAGATCGGCTTTCTTAAACGGGCTGAAAGAGGAAGTCTTACAATGTGACACTCTCTATAATATAGATCACCGACACTCCTGAACAACACAGCCATTCCCACACATGCACAACATTGTCATTATTACCATTCGAATAGTTGCCAGAAGAATTTTCTGACAAGCAAACTCTGGCTTTGTTTAGAATACACTGACAATGTCAGTAAAACAAGCAATAAAATAGGAAAGATCGAGGGATTTGTTTTTATTCTGACTTCTGCAACCTTATGAATGTCTCTGATTTTTTAGTCTTCCCTACTGAGATTGGTGTTCTAGCAAGTTCATTTATCCGACAAATAGTTATGCTACCTCTCCCGTCTGCCAGGCACTGTGCCTCTGCTGGCTACAGGAACAATCAAGACAGATAAAGTTCCTGTCCTCAGAGTGCACCAAAATATCCAGATAAGAAATATATCCAAATAGAAAATATATAACTACAGTTTGAGAACAGTGCTACGGGGTGTCAAAAGAGAAAAGAAACAACATATCAAACAGTAAGAACTAACTCAGATTGGAATTCCACTATTTAGGTGAAACACCTGAATGATGACAAAGAATTCGCTAGCTGAAGAGTCAAAGGAAGAATGTTCCAGAGGACCTAATAACAGAGTTGCTAGGGAGTCAGAATCAAACCCATTAAGGCTGAAAAGATGGTTAGAAATCAGGCCAATTTATGGGCAGTCTTCTGTGCAACTCACTGCCTCTGAAAACCCACTGGATAGTCAGCTATGGGTTGTTTCCAACTGTATGGTACAAAACAACAGTGTCATAAAATTCTACTAAAAACTCACTGAGGTCAAATTGGAACCTACTCATAACCGACCCTCCAATGGGTTTTCCAAGAGCATGGGAGGAGATTACACATCTTTCTCCTGTGGAATGCCTGATGGATTCAAATCACCAGAGGAAGGTGGCTTTGGAATCAGCAGTCCACCTCCTACAGATGAGGCTACTGAGACCAGGGAAAGTCCCAGAAGGGCTCGGCGTAAGGACTGACATAGAGTTACGTGTGTTTTATAGAGATGACACTGCCTGCAGCTTGAAGAATGGATAAGAAGAGCCACGTGTGCCCAGATGATCTTCAATCCTGGAAGACAGCACCTTCCTAGGCTTACTCGCACAGGCCCAGTGCCCAGGCACATGCACTCAAGGCTCCTATGCCCCGTGGTGTGTTTCTCTCAGTCAGATACTCCCACACCACTTCATTCTTTACAGTTAAAATCCCAGCATGGTCCTGTAGAACCATCTGACTCAAATCCGATTTCCCCCAAGACAATTATTCACCGTTATTTAACCTCTCTGTCGCTCTGTAGAAAAATCCTAATTATCAACAAAGGACTCTTGACTTTAGCCTGAATTGCTACACTGGAGAGTTGTTTGTCTCCTGAGATTACTCAACATGTACACACCCAAGTTTGGGGCTGAAAAATCCAGGATAAAAAGCTGCTTTCTTTTTTCACTTTTAATAAAAATTCAGAATTTCATTTGAGATGATTTTCAAACACAGAAAAAGGCTGCCAAAAGAATACAGCATCTGTGCACACACTGGCGGCTGTGAATGCGTACATACAATCAGTAATTAGCGATTATTTTTTATTTCCATGTTTAATGATCTCCACATAATTGGGGGAAACAGGAGAAGGTTCAAGTGTATATGATGAAACCTATTTAATCCAATCAACTTTATAGAAGGAATAGTGTGAAGTCTGAACTCAGAAGGCTTAATTAGACCTATATTCTCAAGTTTCGTTGTTGAAGCTGCCCTAGAAGTGGGTCATGATTTTATCTGGAAAGCATAACTAGATCATCAACTCAGATCTGAAAGTACCTATTTACCTCATATTAGACTTTGTTTCAGAGTAATACTCTGTCTTCTCCCAGAGAGAGCTAAAGATGGCTTCCTCTGAAGGGTACTTCAGTTGCCAGTATCTGTAAAATGCCTGAAGATGGGGTGCTCCTCACATAGGGGTGCTCTGACCTAGTGGATAAGGAGTTATGCTACAAACCCAAAGGCAAGAGGTTCAAATCTACTAACTGTTCCCAGGAAGAAAGATGGGCAATCTCCTCCTGTCTGATTTAAAGCCTCTGAAAACTTTCTGGAAGGTCAGGTAGGAGTCATTTCTAACTCAGTGAATGGCACCCTACAACCCCAGAGGAACATCTGATCCAATTCATTCAGCACTTGAGTTCTTTCTGCTGCAGTTTAATCACCCAAGGCCCACAGACCACAATCGGTCACATACATAAAAGTGGGCTCTAATAGATAATTTTGCCTTTTTTTAAAAAAAAGCCAGTAAAACAAACAGGAATTTTGTGTAACTTTACTCTGATGACATTTGATGAGCATGTTATCTTTAAAACTAGTATCACTGAAATAGATTCATAAAACATAATCCACATCGGTTCAATTTTAAACCTTTGACCAAATGAGACTTAGGTAATGAGTTACAATTTTACCTTAAAATCCCTAGAGGCATCTTCTTATCACTCACCTTGATCTCTTTCATGCCATGTTCGACTTCCAGCAGCTGGTGAATTCGGAGAGGGGTAAAAGTCTCCTGTAGGGCTTGGCTCCATATTTTCATCTATGGATATAGTCTTGGGTCTTTTGCTGTGAAAATAAGACAAGAGATATATTAATTGGATCTCTAAGAAGACGCATAGCATTTGAAAGAACATGATTTGAGAAGACTTTTATTGTGAACATTTCCAAGAACACATGTAAAGGTATCTCAGTATCATTTTGAAATTATAGTGAATGAAGACATTCATTTCAAGTTGCACAGACCAGGCATTATACCTATGCTTAAAAGAATCTGATGTAAGTTATACTTAGTGCTTAAATTTATTTCCAAAAAACTTCAGTAAAAGAAATATTTCCCATTGTTTTTGTACTAATATTAAAAGTGTGTTCTTAAAGTTTTACCTTC
>NW_006399764.1:17874760-17929759 GCF_000299155.1 Elephantulus edwardii | reverse complement strand
TTTTTAATTTTTTATTTTTTTTTAGTCTTAAGTCTTAATTAGGCTACTTAACCATCATTATCCATTGGCATTAAGTTTCAACTCATAGTTCTACTTTGTCCTGTAGAGTCCCTACAAGTTGGGCTACTTATTATTTCTTAATATATAAGCTCCTTAACCTTTCTAAATTTGGATTAATCATCTGTAAAATGGAAATAATTAAATTTAGTTCAAAGAGAAGTAGTAAAGAGAATTACATGAGGTATTAAATGTAAAGCTCTTAGTTAAGTGGTTTGCATGGAGAAGATACTTACTAAATAGTAGTTCTTATAAATAAATCTGTAATTAACACTAATAAAAAGGTTATAGTCCTTTGTGGGCTATTATGTTGGGCTGCTAGTGGAAAAGGTAGAGTTCCCAATTTACCAGTCACTCCTCGGAAGAAAGACATGGGAGTCTGCACCCATGAAGATCTGTGTCTTCAGAAACCAATGGAAGATTGCTGTGAGCAAAAATCCACTTGAAGGTAGCAGGGAGGTCATCTTTAATTATTATTATAAGCTATTTCACATATTTTTCTTTATGTTTTCTTAAAAACAAAGCTTGTTGTTGTTGTGCATCTTAGAGTCGGAACAGACCCATAGCTGACCCTCCGGCGGATATTTTCAGAGGCAGTTAATTGCATGAGAGGAGACTGTTCAACCTTCTCCTGGGGAGAAGCTGAGCTCACAAACGGCTTACTGATTAAAAACAAGCTTACTTAGTGTTTATGGTTAAGGTGAGCCCTGAAAATCATGACACCAAAAAAAATACACACTGAGCACTGTATGTTTAAAGGGATGTATTTCCAAAATCTCTGTAAATGTTCATTAAAATTAATAATTTTTTTTAAAAAAAGGATATATTTCAGTGAGAAAAACTTGGTGGTCAATCTTAATAAGGAAAAAGTGAGCATTTACAGCAAGAATGTGACAATTTACTAGATATACTTCTCTTTTATACTTCTACCAATACCCTGTTTTATTGGTGAGGAGCTGCACTGCCAACACAAAAGTATGTGGTTCAAATCCACCAGTTGCTCCATGGGAGAAAGTTGGAAATTACCTCCTGTGGGTTTTGAAAACCTGCTGTCATGTCAGCTAGGAGTGAGTTCTGACATGATAGTACACAAGAACACCTCCAATACTCTATCAAACAGCTAATTACTGTCATGAAAATGGGCCCATTTTTCCCTTTGTTTATTCAGATATTTATTATTCACATTCACGTAGGTATAACCTGGAAAAGATATTTTCTAAATTAACTTTATGCACGGGTAATAAGTAGTACGTGATTTTGTAGCAGCAATTGATCCCCAAGATCATAGATGTAAAACAATCTCATTTTTTTACAAATGAGAGAGATTTGGAGAACTCAAGTGACTGCCCTGGGGCAAGTGAGAGAAAGCAGTTGGAAGCAAAGTTTTTACTTTCAAGTCTTTGATCTTCACACTGCACATTTCCAAGCCCTAGAAATCACGAGCGCTGGATGTATTTGTGGATTTTCCTATGATTAATGTTTGACTCACAATCCTCAGAATATTATTATTATGATGCAGACGATGGAAATTTCTATCTATGGTAAACCATGGCAAGAGTAAAGAATATCTTCAGTTTCTTCTTGCTGTACCCAACTTAGAAATTATATGCAATTTTTAACCATCCTTAATCTAATCCTCCCATCTGTGAGTCAGAAGTACATTTGTCTGGAAAACTTGAAATGGGAAAGAAATCACTTTCTTAAGTAAGCAGTGGAGAAACGCTTTTAAACTTAATTTATTCTGAACGACATAATACTTGTTAGTGAGCGGTCATGAGGTAATATCCCAGTTGACAACCAAATGATCCATTAGACAAAATTAAAATTATTGCTGCTTAGACTTTTAAACTTGGGAAACAAGTTTAAATAAGCATTTTTGAGATCACAACAAATCAGAAACCATTTTAATGATACAAAACTCAATCCAAAATCCCCCAAAACAGAATTGACCATCTTTTAGTTGATTCCAGTGGCCTTGCTTTGGGTTTCCTGGGTTATGAATTTGTATTGGGGGGCACTGTCCTTCTGTCTCCTGAAAAGAGCGCCTAGTGGATGCAAACTGCCAACCTTCTGTTAGCAGTGTTACATGCCATAGAGTATGCCGCCCAATCTAACTCTATGAAAATACAGTTTCATGTTAAACGACATAAAGTTGAGCTTCGTTTAGAAGCATACTAATGTGCACAGTCTCAGAACAAATTCAGATGCAACTGCCAAATTTATCAGAAACAGCAGGAAAATGTTTATCCAAATATTCTTTACTTTTTAAAAGTTGAATATGTAAAATACACATTTGACTCTGGAACCTACGTATGCTCTTATATTTCCTTCATGGGTATAGTTAATGCCTGGAAAAGGAAATGAGTCTTCTTATACTGCTGATGTAATTAAAAATAAATAAATGAACAAACCTGGGAAGCTGCAATATATATTCATTTTCTCATTAACCATTCTAAACTACTGAAACACATCATCAGGTAATCCAATGCGCCATTTCTATGTTATCTACCCCTAACTTAAATAGAAAAGTATTGATTTCCACCTTTTTTTCACTTGTATGGGACTGAAGGATAAAAAGAGGGACACCTACAGAGAACTGAAAAGGAAGGAAAGCTCCCAGTCTACTCCGGTGTTGCCTAAGCCACTAAAACCAAAACTCAGAGCAAATAATAGAGTCATTGATGACTGAGATTCGAGAAACTATTCAAGCAAAACCGACAAATTGAAGAACTTGGTCCATTGCAGCCAAGTTGTTAAGACTTCCCACTTTTCAGATTAAGTAAATGACAGGTTTTCCTTTTCCTATTTCATTATTCCAAGTTTAATGTGGTACTAGATGAAAGCTACAGAGATGGAAGTACCATTACAAGGGACCTTCTAACTTTTTCTTACAGTCCGAAATATTAACTTTTTCCAGGGAGCTGTGGTGGCTAAGTAGTAAGGAATTGTGCTGGGTAAAGGTATTCAGCTCCAATCCACCAGCTGCTCCACTGGAGAACGATGGGCATCTCCTCCCGGGCAATTTACTTCCTCTAAAACCCTCTGGAAGTTCAGCTATGAGTCAGTTCTGATTAGATGGTACATAACAACAACATACAATTATTATATTTCATAGAATAGGTGAGAAATCATATTAATACATTTTTATAAGTCTTTTGCTCAAAAGGAAAATTTAGTAAGGAGTTTTAAAAGCCAACTGCTTTTAGTTGGCAAATATAAAAAGAAATCTAACCAAGAAAGATTACACAGTCATCATAAAACCAATCATCTTCACCATTTGCTTTGTTTTCCAATCCTATGTACCCTCCCGTCTATCTGTGCATCTCTCTCTACCTGCCAATTTATCTTTAGCTTCCCAAGTGCAAGAGAACGCAACTCCCTTCCAGTTACCTGCTTGGTGGAGAAGACAGCGACCTCTGAAGATTGACCCCCGAGTTCATGTCATGATAGTAGGGTTGGCTCGGGATTTCTCCAATTGGAAAGTTGACTCCAGTTCCCTGGGTGATAGGCGCTGAGGAATAAAAGAAATAGAGAAGGGTTAAGAGTGACATTATCATTTGTCATTCTTATCCAAACCAAATAATCTAATATTGTGCATTCCTTTAGCAAAGAATGAAGTTACTCTCAGCCATACACTTGAGTAGAACTGGAGAAATTGATTATGTTAATGATGTCAAAGTTTGGAAACTCCAAGTCCTCAGATCAATCATCCTTCATCCTTCATTCCTCCAACACTCCTCACTCACTCTTTGTTTTAGTTGTCATTACAGCTGTCACCTCACTAGTCTATAAAGAATTCCTGAAGAACTAGAAGATACGTTCCTACTGCTTAGCCTCAGAACAAAACCCTAAACCTCAGTGCTGCTGAGTGAATCTCAACTCGCAGTGACCCTCCTCTGGACTTCCAAGGTTGCACAGCTCGATGGGAGGAGATGGCCTATCATTCAGAGAGCAGCTGGTGAATTTGAACCACGAACCTTCGGGTTAGAAAGCTCTGGTGGCCTCGGTCCACCAGCTGCTTCATGGGAGACAGATGCAGAATCTCCTTCCGTGTGATTTACAGTCTCTGAAATCCACAGTGGGTTAGCTATGAGCCGCTTCTGACTCAAGGCAATAAGTTGAATGCTGTTGTCTTCAGGTTACCCACCCAATGCACAACTCACTAGGCCACCAGAGCTCATCTAAAATGAAGCTACTGTTGAATAAAAAAACATGAAGCCGTAAGTAAATATCACTATTCTAAAATATGGGAGCTCTGGTGGCCTAGTGATAAGAGGCTGAGCTGCAATCTCAATGGCACCTGGTTCAAATCCACCAGCTGCTCTATGGGAGAAGAATGAGCAATTCCCTCTTGTGGGATCAACTGTCTTTGAAAATTCCCTGGAAGCTCAGCTAAGTATAGGTTCTGACTCAACAGCACACAACAGCAAACAATTCTACAATATTAGTATTAAAATACATTAGAAATGTTTACAATTATTAGGTATAAAGGAATCTATATATTATATACACAGATCTATAAACATGAAGAGTTCTGGTGGCACAGTCTGTTAGGAGGCGTGCCGCTATCCCAAACACGGCGCTTCTCTGGCGGTTTTAATTCACCAGCCGTTCCTTGGGGAAAAGATAAGCAATCTCCTCCTGTGAGATTCACAGCCTCAGAAAACCTGCTGGAGCGTTAGCCTTGAGTTGGTTTCAACTCTAATGCCATGAGGTTGGAGGGGCTTTTTAAAAGCAAGTATTTAGATATATAAATTAATTTTATAAAAAATAAAACAATGCCAAAGTTTTCTAAAAATAAACGTTCAGGTTTCATATGTGAATGGTAATATGTAATAGTGCTGGGTTTTTATTTTCAAAAAACGTTTTCATACCATGACTTTATAAATCATTTAAAATATATTCATGATGTTGTATGGAAATTATTTTGAAAATGAAGCCATCCTTTTGAATTTGCCAATATATTACGGATTGAAATTTTTGTATGAAAGTATTGGTTTTGTACAATAGATTACATCTGTTCAAATTTTTCTAATTTATTTCTCGACATCTTGAACAGATCTGTGAAGCAACATGTTGTGTTAAAATGAGCAGAGTCTTGGGCGAGATGGCCTTTTTGGTTTAAACTCCCAGCGATGCTTTATAAGCCATGTGCCTCAGTTTCCTGAACTGTGAGGTGGGAAAGGCCCATCCTGCACTCAGAGACACCTAACAACATCATCACGTGAGGGAGAAATGAGGCTGGGAGTGATAGAAGCCCAGAACCAGGATGCTGGTTACAAACTACATGCTTCACAGATACGAGCTCCTTCCCCCCGCCCCCTCCTTTCTCCTGCAGATTTCTTCCTGCTCATCAGGAACCGTTTTAAAACATGCTCAGAGCAGATAGATGAAGCCGTATCAATAAGCCTGTTTACTCTCAATGAGCCTGTTTAACGAAGCCGTATCAATAAGCCTTTTTACTGAGCCTCCCTTCACAGTCTCAACTGTGGCTATTGGTAACAAAGGCTGAAGGGGTTAAGTAAGAGTCTCCCAGTGACCTTGCCCCAGTGATCAACTAGACAGCAAAGTGGATAAACCAAAGAGTCTCACAAAACATGGAAGTACTAGCATACTGCCGATTATAATCAAAGAGCCATAGAGAACAGCACAATTAATAAATGCTACAGGATTTCTAGGGAAGAAGAGTCTAGCTGTAAAAAGAGAAAGAGCCACATGCGGACGGCCATCCCTGACCTCTACCAACTCCACAATGGGGGATTGTCCCCATTAAAAACATTTACAACACAAAACCAATTCCCCTAAGGCAGGACATGTCTTCATGCTCCTGCGCCTCTTTCTACTCATCCCAACACTGATCTTACTATTTGGTTGTTGTGCACGGTCAAGTTGGAAACGGCCCATCGGTGACTTTCTGGTGGGTTTTCAAAGGCAGTTAACTGCATAGGAGGAGACTGCCCATCCTTCTACCGTGGAGCAGCTGGTGGCCTTGAACTGAGTACCTTTGGGATTGCAGCTCAGCTTCTTGCCACTAGGCCACCAGAGTTTCTTCTTAATTCTTTATTTGGTCTAAACTCGATTATGATAGCTCACAGATCACACAGAACCACATAAAGGAATTCAAAGGGATGTGATTCAGGTTGATAGCAGACAATCACTCAGTCGGGGCCGCTGCTGACATGTGCTTGCAGGCACCTCAGTGTTGAGCCTCACGGCTTTAGACCAGTGTTATGAAGCTCTCAGTCCTGCCAATTATGGCTCTTCATCCCCACCCTGGTCCTCCAATTGTTGTTGCTGCTGATTGCCGTCAGGTCAAGTGCAACTCATAGCACCTCTGTGAACAAAAGACTTGATGCCTTTCCATAACTATCGTCATTTCTCCAAGTTCAAAGAGTTCCCAGAGGCATGTGGTTTAGGAATCGGATGTCACTTCCACTTCCAAACCCGTTTTACAACTGGGAGTTCCACCAAACACTGTCCACATTGGGAAACCATTCTGGTATTTGATACCCCAGTGGTACAAGGTTCAGCATCAACAGCAACCCAGGTTACTTCATAGTGTATACTGACAAAGAGTGATGTACAGAGTGGAAGAGTGTTTCTCCAGACATAAACAGCACTAGCCTCATTTCTGGAAGCAGGAGCGGCATCCACTTCCGAAATGGCTTGCCTCCGGAAACTCTATGTACGAACAATGCTCAGGCTTTGTTCATAGGGTCGCTATGAGTCGCCTATGATTCGACGGCATCAAACAACAACAACAACAACAACAACAGCCTCATTTAGCAGTGATTAAGTATCGTCAAGTCAAATATGACTGAGAGTAAGTTTTCCACAAAAGACCTGAACTCTATTCTACAACATCATTTCTGTACGTGACTCTGTCCTATAAACACCATCATTTCTGTATATTTATATCGTTTAGAGAGTTTGTAGAGTTTCCAGAGGCATCTAGTTTAGGAAGTGGATGCCACTCCTGCTTCCCACCATAAAACAATCTGGAAGCTCATCTAAACACTACATAATGGGTATCCATTATGGCATTTGACAAGGCTATGAAACAGTATGCAGCATCACAGCAACATCAGTTGAGCAAATATAAGCCTGGGCAAAGGCTCTTAGCTCTGTTTCTGTGGGGGTAGCAGTCCCAAAGCCAGCTCTGTCTCATGCTGGGTCTCTGGATCTCTGTTTTGGCCACGCAGCTGCTGTGGTCTGGCTGGTGCAAGAATCTCTAGGCTCTAGTGGCACACACTGCATGTCCACTTCTCCTTTGCTGGTGGTCAGATTCTCAGACCTGCCTCCAAGTCTGCAATGACAAGACTAGCCAATCCCCTTGTAGATAGGCTAACACAACCTATTTGCATATTCCCACTCATTCACATGAAAAAAGTCAGTCAATGGCTAGAGAAGTAATTTTGAATAATAAACCCTTAACACCACACTAATCCTAATTAATGGTCCAAAATGTGTTTGGAAAAGCCACTGTTTGCAAATGAACTTTGGAGACTAAGTAAGGTATTGAAGGAATAGCAATCTGAGCATGAGGCAAGCACAGACCTAATGTCACAGAGGAAGAAAAGGTGCGGTTGAAGGCAGCAGTGTGGTGTCAAGAGACAGTGCTTGTCAGTTGATATTTCTTCAACTGTTTCTATCAGCCCTTCCAAAGGTGTAATGAGAGACAGTATGAGGTGTAATGAGAGACAGTATGTGTGTCCCGGGCTAATACAATATTCTAGGGTCCCTGAGCATCACATATGGTCTACTTTATCTTCTCTTCCTCCTCCTCAGTGCTGATATTGCAAATGGCATTCCGAAGCGGTCATAGATTTTCAAGGGATCTTTCATCCCCTTGAATTTTTAATAAACATTCTCGATGTGTTCACGATCAGTTGAATTGGATTTAGCACCAAGCAGATCAAGATGAACTGAAAAGATATATTTTTCTTAAACTATGAATAAGAGGCACATGCTTCATTTCTGAGAAGTAATCAAAGAATATACATTGAACATTGTGCTTTCTCTACTGAAAATTAAATAAGCCAACGCATGAAATATTCGTTTCGGTTCCAAACTTTTGGAACATCTGCCATCTGTTAGACTGTTTATTTTATATAATACACTTTAACCTTTTTATGCAGAAAATACTTGCATGCAATGTATAACTATGCCTGATTGTTTGAGTTTTTTTGACAGTTAAAATAGGGCCATTTGGTGCTATATCTTAGGGGGCTCTGGTGCTGTAGTGGGCAGGGAGCTAGGCTGTTAGCCCAAAGGTGGAAGGAAGACAGAAAATTTCCTCTGTGATTTCCTGCTTCTGAAAACCTGCTGAAGGGCCAACTATGCATTGGTTCCTATTTGATGGCAATGAGTTTGAGTTTTGAATTTGAAGTCTGTTGTAGCTTGATGTATATTAGAGATTAAAAAATTATGCAGTAAGAAAACCTAAAGTAATCACATGCTTTGAAATTTATTTTAAGAACCATGTTGCATGTGACATTAGGAAGCAAAGGGATGTGCTAAAAGGAACCACTAAGGGCCAAATAAAACAAAGAAATGTATCTGCCTTTCTACAACAGTAATGGACACAATCAAAGAAGTAAGCCACTACCATTAAACTTATAGGCTGCATCTGATATCGCATAGCTGCAGTTTATTAAATTCATGCAACATTCAGGCAAAAAATTCTAGTCTTTGACACGTAGACTCAGACATCCATTAAATATTATGCTTGACTATAAGGACTTCAGGAGTCATTTACAATGAAAACAATGAAATGAGAATCAGAAACTTCAATTCTTTCAATGTTAAGAAACTTCAATTCTTCTGAAATGTCTTCCAGAAAGATTATTTCAGGGTAGCAAGACAGCAATAATAACACAATTGGTCTACAGATTGGTGCATTTGCACTGAGAAAATCGAGGGTGCATTCTGAGCTCTCCAGTAGACAAGTACAGAAAGAGAAGCAGATTCATATTAAATATCGCCAAGAGTCTAAAACAGCAGGCACAGAATTTATTTCATGGCAAACTGAACGTGTGTGAGAACAGCCTGTCCCAGGATGGTATTCCTACTTAAAAGCCTCTAGAAGAACTTAGATCAGATGCAAAGATGGGTGTTAGCACCTCGCTGAGGGCGGCAAGGAACTGAAAGTTGCAAATCATATTTAAGAGGCTGCCAATATGCACTTAGAAATGAAGTGCACAAGAACAGCAGATTCTGAAGGTTAGAGGGCAGCCCTTAATCTCTCTTATTGTTCTCCTCACTCCAAATGCTGATATTAAATCAACTTTTAAGAAGGAGATACTATCACTCAACAGAGTGATCACCATCCTAACAGTGAACAGCTTCATTAGCTAAATTCAACGTACACATTAGTGGGTCATACGATAGTAAAACCCAAGAAGACAGAAACCATTAACACACCAGAAACTCTCAAGAGACCTGAATGGATAATACAAAATATAAGGGTCATGCTGAAGGTGTTTACTTAGCAAGCCCTTATTTTATAAACAATGATATTCAAGATTATGAACATACTGATGCATGAATGAGACTAACTTCTTAAGCATTTCAGTAACACCTATTTACAAGCAGTTGAAAATATATATGAAGGAATGAGTGGACACTGATCATTAATATACAATGAAAATCACCAATGCTTGCTATGAGAGATAAGAGGATGAATTAAGAGTGAATGACAGCTTGAGTATTCAAAACTGGATGAATAAATTATGTGATACATGTACTGAGGAAAGCTTACAAGATGGTCAAGAATAATGATGAAACAGAAAAATATTTTGTAATGTGGGTAAATCTGAAAGATACTGTGCTGAGTAAAAAAAGCTCAAACACAAAAGCTACATATTACATAATACTGCTTTTATAAAAAAAATCAAGAAATGGTATACACACCAAAAGCAACATTCTTTGCTGGGCACCGAGGAGGGGAGGAGGGAGAATCACTTACTAGATGGTTGACACGAGTTAACTCTGGTGGTGTGAAAGGCAACACACAAATTGATGGAAGTTAGTACAACTGACCAAGGGAAATGCAGACAGGACATGGCATGCAAGAAGAAAGGGTGACCATGCAAATGCTGGAACACGTGACTTTGCAGCAAAAGTAATAACAAGGAAAATATAGGTCATATAAGTAGGTAAGTGTGTTAAATGGCCATTAGTGTTTAGGTATGGCTATGGAAAGGCTTATGTGCATGAGTACATGTGCCTGCTTATGTAGGTCTATTTGCTAGCATATGCACATACATACTTATATGTGCTATATATGTTGTACATCTACCCCCTGCACAGCAGCTGGTGGACGCGAACCACATGCCTTCAGGGTTACAGTACAGCTTCTTGCCACTAGGCCACCAGAACTCACTTGTGCACTCACTCTCTCTCTCTCACTCTCTCCCTCCCTCTTCCTCCTCACTCTCTCTCTCTCACTCGCTCCCTCCCTCTTCCTCTCTCTCTCTCTATGGGTGGGTGGGTGTAACGCACACAGGGTAAGGAAACACAGCTATAAGCTTCTCAGTCACAGCCAAACACCTTGTGAGATTATCTTGTTGGACTTAAACTCTGTAGTCTAATGGGACAACTAGGTCAACTGGCGTATCTTAGTTCATGAAGGTAATGTTCTATATCCTAGTTTCCTGAGAGCTTCTGGGTCTTAAAAGCTTGTGAGTAGCCATTTCAGATACAACTATTAGTGCTTTCCCACCTGGAGGAAAGGAAGGTCAAAAAACCCAAACACTCATGAAGATATTAATTGATAGGGTTGGTTCACGTCAACACAGCCTCTTGCCCCAAACAAGAAAAACTAGATGGTGCTAATGAACTACCCTGAATGAGGACACAATTGAAAGCCTTAGTTTGAATGAGAGAAATATATAGAACATGAATTCATTTTTTAAAAACAGATTTACTGGGCTAATAGAGACTAGAGGAACCCAAGAGCATCGTAAAATACCCTTTTAACCTGCAGCTGGAGCCACTCACAGAGATCACCTTTCATCATAAAAGAAGCAGTGACGCCCAGGAGGACGTGCTCCTTCAAACAAACAATTACATGAGGCCAAACAGTCAACATTTACCCAAAAGTAAAAAATGGGAAGTCAAGGAGGGGCAGGCAAGCAGCATGCATGGAGACAAGGCAGAGTGGAATGCCGCATGCTGACCGTAACCACTGTTAAAAACAATGTGTGTTACAACTATTGAGTAGTAATCTAACTTGTTGGGTAAAGGTTCATCTAAAACATTAAGTATCCAGAATTTAAAAATAAAAAATGAATGCATATAATTTTCAAAACTTTTACTGAATTTCACTTAAACCCCAAGTTTCAAGGTTCTCCCGAAATATGCTGAAATAGGTTTATGGTACCTCATTCCTCTGGTGATTTTAAAGTATATCAATTTATTTGACTGTAGGTTAAATCATGTACCCCACGATATATGCTGTAAATCCTACCCCTGTACCTACACTTGAAGGGTCCTGGTGATACAGCAGTTAAGCAACCAGCTGTTAACTGATGTGTAGAAACTGTCTTCTGTAAAGTCTACATCTTAGGGACTCTATAGGTTAGCTCGATCTTGTTCTATGGATGGCTACAGATAAAGAGATGGGACAGCCTTGAGTTGGGTTTGATTTTCTACCTGTGGTTAAACTCCTAGTTGGGTCTTTGCTATGCTAATGTGGCAGTATTTCTGTACAGTGTGTTTTAAATCAATCTCTTGACATATAAAAGAGCAGATTAAGCAAGCAGAGATGCAAGAAGAGAAAAGTCTTGCCACATGAAGATCAACAAGGAGAGACAAAGAGAAGCTAAAAAACAGGCAGGGACCTTCCCCCAGAGCATATGCGCACTCGTATTCACACAGAGAGAGAGAAAGAGAGAGAGAGGGCGAGAGAGACCGTGCACACATAAGCGAGACAGTGAGAGAGAGAAAGAGAGAGAGCCAGAGAGTGAGAGAGAGTGCGAACCCTCCTCTAAAGCCACTACTTCTGAAGTTAAGACTTCTGGTCACCAAAAATGTGAGAAGACAAATTTGTTAAAGCCAGGAAAAAAGAGAGTAGAGGAGTAGGACTATCTTTCCCCAGTAATGCTCTGGTGTTTTGGTGCCTTAGTGCTAAGGAGCTACACTGCCAGCCCAAGAGCACACGGTAACAGCATGGTGTTTCTCTCTCTGTTACCAAGTTTATAGATTGCACAAGAGAAGACTGCCCATCTTTCTCCCATGGAGCCACTGATGGATTCAAATGACCAGAGAGGGGTGGCCTGGGGTTACTGCACCTCCCCTAGGGCCTAAGCCATCAGAGTTCTCTACTGAAAGGTGTGTGTGTGTGTGTGTGTGTGTGTGTGTGTATAACATGAAATTCAGGTTTTGCTTTTGTTTTTTCAGCAGTTGCTTGCCTCCTGAAGGTTCCAATGTGACCCATCTTCTACAGTGCCCAGGCTATTAGGTATCTGTAAGAAGGCAATAACTGCTTCCTGACAGATGATTCCATTGCCGTCGAGGTAAGAAGGGTGAAAATCCATTATAGCGCTCAAAGAAATACAAATTCAAGCAAATAACTCCATAATGCCTCACAGCTGTGGCAGCAGAACCTGTCCACTGAAGAACAGCTGGGATGAAACCTGTGAGCGAAAGGGGCGCGGGACTACCTTGTTTTTCCTGAGTCCCACAGTCTTCTACCTTTGACAGGGTATGAGCTTATCACGTATCTACTATTTTCTATTAGTGCGAAATGGTGAGCTTTCTTTCTATGATAGGCTCCTGCCTCACGCTGGCTCTGTCCTTTTTGTCGGTCGTACTGTATGTGGAAGACATTCAAACACTCCTTTCAATACCTTCTGTGATGTTGGAAAGGAGTAGTGAATGATTCAGGGGAATTCCTTTCCAAATTTAAACACAACAAAAACAAATAAACAACACAAGAAACCTAGTAATAATGTTTTTAAAGAAAAAAAATTCCAATTTTCAAGATTTCCATCTACAGCATATTGGTCTGAAAAAAATACACAAGGCTTCTTGCCTTGGTCAATGGAGCAGACCATCAGAATATCTTGCCCAGCATTTAGGTATCTTAATCTCTTGAGACACAAGCTTTTACGCTTTCATCTCCTCCACTACCCCCAAGCAAACGGGCTCATGACAGGAGTATATGTGCACACATGGATCTGCTCCAAAACTATGCCCAAAAGGGTACATTACTAAAGGCCCTAAATGCTCATGTATAGAACTCCATAAGAAATAGCAATATGCACTGGCCACTTTAAAAATCAGTGCTGTTTCAACAACTAAGTTCGAAAGACACAGTCATCTACCAGTTGTGAGGGGTCTCACTGAACAACTGAGCAGAAGTCAGTGACACTCCCTTTTCTTCCACTTAGTAACTCACCTGCATCATGGTCTCTTTGAATCATTAGAATTCCTATTCATACCCTTGAGTCTGAACAACTAAGAGGCAGCTTAAACCTAGACCAAAGGGTCATCGCTTTATCAGAATAACATCATTGCAAACTATGAAGCTCCCCATCAAATTATCAGGGAAATATATGTCCTTCCAAAGTCCCAGCAATGAAGCTGACTCAGAAAGGAGAATAAGACGCTACCCTGCTCCTTTAAAATCAGCAGGGTCTTCAGGTCCACGTCTTAGATCTATTTGCACAAGCTGGTAATAAGTAGAAGCTAACCAAAGGAACTTTCCCCTTTGATATAAAGCTGGGCAGGTGAGCTTAGCCTAGGAAAATCTGATCTGGCCTGCCAAGAATGGTGTCTCAGGTGAAGCAGCCGATTACAAACAATCGAGCATTGTTTTATATAACAATGCTTTCTATCTATATCCAGCAACAATCTGCAAAGTTAATCTCAGCATCCCTCTACATGCTGCATGGTGGTGTGGATATCCTGTACATCTCCAAACACCCCCCAACAAAATGTTAGTAAAATGAAAAAGCACTTATCTACAGGAAACTTATGTGGGTTATCATAACAACACGGAGAACATTTAATTAATCAGACTTCCTTTGATAAAAATGGCCATCTATAGTCACAGAGAAAACATTGAGTTAGATGAATGCCAATCACGCAGCATTCAGAACAATGCCCCCCGCCCCCAAATTACGTACAACAGAAAGCTGGTATGATTAGAACGCAAATATTTTAGAAGATCATATCCAAAGTACTTCTTTATTATTTCATCAAAGTGTCTGTCACTTGAAAATTCTCCTAATATTTAGTCATTCTTCATACTCTGTGCTTTTTCAGGTTCAAGGTATACAAAATTCTCAATCATTCTGTGTCATTAAGTCATAAGAAATAATTTACTTACTTCTGGAGACTCTCACAAGCTCTGATACATTGAAGACTCCAGATTTTACAAAACTGTCTTCCAGATATCCTGAAAATAAACATCAAGGAGGGAAAAGGTCAGCGTAAGAAGGAATAAAAATAAACGATTAAGCACTATGCTTGGTCAAATGTGCTCAAACCAAAGGTTAGAACAAAAAACCAATACACGTATAAAAGGAACCTGAGACTCTCAGATGCAAACTGGGTGTGTTCAAACAAAAGCAAAAAGTTTAGATGGTAAACAATCTCCTAGGGAATTTTTCCCTTCATTTTCCTGGAGGTATAGGGCAATTTGTGCGGTTTTGTTTGTCATGTCATCTGTGCCCAGAACGAAGGTCTCGGACTCTCACTAAACACAGTCAACTCAGCAGCAGCTGGTAGATTAAAGTCCACCCATTAAAAAAAGGAAAACCACAACCACAATTAACACCTTGTTGGAAATACTTCAAAGATTTCTCGAAACCACTGCTCTTTCACAAATCCTCCCTGATTAAAGAAAAGTAAGCTGCTGTTACCAGCAAAGCCACCCTGATTGAGGGTCAGGCATCACAGTAGCAGCACTTGGACATGCAGCATCTATTCCACACCAGCCAACTTCTGTGTCTTGAGCATATTCTACGGCTCCCTCAGCTTAACTCCTCTGGGCTGTTCAAGAACTTGGACGTATTTTTCTGGAATGTGGTCATGCATCCAAGTTTCAGTGAGTACTCTTGGGCCTGATGTGACAGACGTCTTAGACACAGGGTCCACAGGAGCTGAGGCTCCCACTTCCAGAGGCTGAGGACATTCAGACCCATCTGGTAACTAGCTGGTCTAGAAACATCCAGAAGTTGAGGATTCCCTGAAACACTCTCAGGGTACCCCAGCATACAAATTGGGGTTGAGGAGGGAGACTCCTTAAGAAACGGGGCTCAGGGTAAATGCCTGCCTTTCCGAGAGAGAATGGAAACAGTATGGCAATTCTTAGAACTGAAACATTCCAGGAAGCAAACTCAGAAGTCACAAAATAATAACTCCATCAGATTTTCCACAAAGCTTTGGGCTGACCAAGGAGTTAGTCAGAACATGGATCGATGAATATCAGAGAACATTCAGATCAGAGCTGGACTTGAATTCCATCACCACCGTTGGCTGTGGAATCTTGGCCATATTCTTAGGTTTCTTTGGTTTAAGATTTCTCATGAATAAAGTAAAAAAAATCTTAAAAAACCTTATCTCCCCCATAACATTGGTATAAATTTTGAGAGGAAAATACAAAATTCATAGTATGCACTCATTAGGTATTTCCAGTAAATAAGATTGCTCCGCGGAGCCAAATGAGCAGAGCACACTTCACTCTAGACCATTCCAAATGGTTTGTAGATATTTTTTAATTTAGAAAGTTTACCAGAGCAAAAGTCACTGCATTGCTTAACTAGACAAAGCATGAAAAGACAGAAAGCCAACTGGTGTATCTGCTTCCATTCTGGGAACTGAGGGATCATGTATATCTATATGCTTTTCCACCTTCCCACCCTCTGCAGAGCCTTCGGGGCCATTTTCTCATAGGACAGCTATGCTGGCTCAAGCTCCTGAAAGATAACCATGGACCCATGTCATTCCCAGGAACTCACTGTGGAAGCAAGTAAGCTTTGAGGGAGATGGGAAGGAGTAAAGACTGGAATCAGGTTCAATCCTTGATGCTGTTACATAGGAAGACTTAGTCTTCGATACTCAGTACAAAATACCTACCAAGGAATTAGAAATGGTGCGTGCTTTCAGGGTCAGAGCCCACAAATAATTTGTAAAAGGAATGCATGAATGAGAACATGACCACAGCTAATGTGTGTGTGTGTGTGTGTGTGTGTGTGTGTGTGTGTGTGTATCTATATATCTCACAACAGTTCAATTTCTAGGTAGAATCTGAAGAGTGCTTCCTCATTTAGTACAGTCTTTCTACTTTTCCACGAACAGCTGGGATTTTTCAGGAGTCTGATCAGAAAATATCAAGGAGTCGCCTCAAAGTCCACTTGACCAGCAGGAAAGCAGCAAGGCAGTTGAAGGCAGACTATAAAGACTACTTCCCAGAAAAGAAAAGGTCATTCCAAACGCTACAAAGTATATCCCCACTCTCCATCTAACTGCCCAAGTTCTGTGGAAAAGGACCCCACAGGCAAAGCGAAAAGGGGGCTTTCATGAAAAGCCTGGCAGTCACTGGCCACATGTGGGAGCTGCCTGAGAGGCTGCTGGAGATGACGCCACCACACCTCCCACCCCGCTCCCCTTCCTCACTGCGCGTGATGATACTTTACATGAGAAGTGGGCTTCCAAGGCCCATGGCTCTATGAGAAGGGGGCTGGTACCATCAAGAAATGGAGCTGCCTAGAGCAGGATCTGCAGCAGACAGCTGCCACCTTCCTGCATGAAAGATTCCTGTAGGCAGGATTCACCCAGGACAAGGCGGAGTAAGAAAAGCAAATGGTGGATGACACTACAAAACACTGCAACTAATTGTCACTGAGTCTGAACCTTTCTTTGGGCTTCTCAGGCTGTAATCACAGGGAAGGAGGCTGTTCAACTTTCAGCTGCTTCTCTAGAGCAGCTGGAGGATTCACACCCCCTGAGGCTCAGTTAGCAGCTCTGCTTCCTCCAGATCAGGCCACTGGAGATAGTCGAAGAGAATCCCCACAGGGTAGCTAGTAGCTATGCAGACTCTCTTGTAGGTCAAGAAACCTGTGCTAGTGTATAGGGTGAGCTGCAATCAAATCCAAGTTACTGCTGTTAGCAAAACCCTATCTGTAATTCCTAAGCCGCTGGGACTCTTTGGGACCTCAGTTTTCACATGTTACGGATGCCACTGTAAAGCTAAATAGTTTACATGAAGCCCACAGATCTTCAAGCAATTTGGAGACATTCATCTCCTGCCTTGCCTTCATCCAGCAAAGTAAATACGAGCATCTCAGAGGCAGAGCAGCTGCTTAATGGTTACACAGCGATATTATACAACGGCTTCAACCAGGGGAAAAAAGAACAACTCGGCATTTATGCGAGGCTGTATTTACACTACATGTATGCTTTCTTAAAAAATAAAATTGAGTGGGAAATAAAGGCCTCTGCAAACGAAAAATTCTCAAAGGCAATTTAAAATTACATAATTTTACTCCTTTTTAAAAATTTTTCCTCTAACAAAAGCAAC
This sequence comes from Elephantulus edwardii, assembly GCF_000299155.1. Taxonomy (NCBI): domain Eukaryota; kingdom Metazoa; phylum Chordata; class Mammalia; order Macroscelidea; family Macroscelididae; genus Elephantulus; species Elephantulus edwardii. The sequence continues at coordinate 17,912,172 of NW_006399764.1, read as the reverse complement.
AGTAAATCACTACTCAGAAGTTAATACAGTGTTTAACCTCCCCTACAAACAATAACAGAGGGACACAATGGCATATCTAACTGTTAATATCGCAAATTATAATCAGCACCATTTGAATGTTAAACAACATTTACATAGCAAATCCAAAGGAAGACTGATAACACTCATTTTTTAAAGTCTACTGTGTTCCAGTCTGGAAATTAAAAAAAATAAAATAAAATAAAAGCCACAGAAAGCAGTTATTAAATTCATGAGCGCTGTCTTCAAGTATTTGAAGGGCTGTTCGCATAGATGGTGGAGTCAGCTAATTTTGTATCATTCCAAGAGCTGATTTTTGGCTCAATACACACATTTGTTATCTAATGAGAGAAGATCTTAAAAGGTACTAATAACCAAGATGTGCTAGGCAGTGTGCTTGTGCTTCACAAGCGTTCATTAATTCCATGCTCACAATCACACTGTAATCTCTGAAGTATTGTTGCTGTTTTAAAGATGTGGACAGTGGTGTCTACAGAGACAAGGAGTGTCCCAATGGCTACCAATACTTGCATGAAATCTACAAACTATTTTGGTAATTACTAGACAAGTGGGCCTCTGATGCCCATTTCCACCCTCAGACACTGCTTTATACAGGGTTGTGTTTCTCTGTTGGTTTGTATGCACTGCCCATTTGGGAGAACAAAAAGCAGAGGTAGACACTAAGTCTAACGTCACAAGTGTTTGTCAGTACTTTAATTCCAATTACTTACTTCTCTCCACTGTGTGTATAACGTGACCCCAGCTCTTTTTGAAAAATAGTAATTCAGTTGAAAAGACTCTTCTCTCATGTAGGAAACCTGAGTTCTACTTCCAGTCAATGACCTTCACGGCGTGCCACCAAGACACCGGTCATTGAGGCTCATGTGTTGCTATGATTCTGAGCAGGTTTTAGCAGAGCTTCCAGACTAAAACAGACTAAAGCAAAAGGGCCCAGATCTGGGCTGAAAATCATGTCACGACCTATGAGTCCCCAAGGCTGTCATGATGCCAAAGCCAATTCAACGGCTGCTGTCCCAACAACCACCCTTTTGTGGAAAGAAAGATAAGATTAGCTCACACTGCCTCTTTGCCAATCCTCACATAACAGATACCGCAAATGACTCACTGGTGATTTTCTAGTAGTGATATTATGCAATGTAGTTCTAGCTACAGATTTTCAACTGGAACCTGTGATTAGAAAACAAAAAGATTAATCATTAAAAATAGAATGATTCTCTGAATAGCGACTGAACCACAGTCTATAGCCGAGGCTAAATTTCTAATTTTGCTTCAGAATTAAGTTTATTCAATTTAATGTAAAACCATGATAGTAATTTAAGTGACTTTCAAGGGAGACAAAAACGTCCTGATTTTAATAAGCTAATATGTTGTTTTATTAAATTTATATACAGTTTTCTTTCCAGCTTTAGGTTTTTAATGTGTGTAAATGTGTACAGCAATGATAAAATTGAAATAGATTTATGCGTACCTTTTTTCCCAGTTCACACTATCTCTCCTTTTAGATGAAGCAGATTAGATTGAAAGCATGGCTTTAGGAACTGATAAAGTTACATTGTATGGCTGTGCCATGCTTTAGTTAACCATTCTCCTATTGTTTGGCAATTTAGGTTATTTCCTATTTTTTTAAAAAAAATTAGAAACAGCACTGCTATTGACATCTTCACACACAATCTTTGTCAGCAATTCTCTTCATTTCCTTAGGCTGGAGTTCCCAGAAGCTAAATTAGTGGGTCAAAGGACATAAACTCACTTCAAGCTCTCGGTACCTATTGTCAATTGCTTTCCATATAGAGTCTTGGCAATTTATACCTTATCAAGCAGGTGATGAATAGGTCCACCTAGCACCCTGCTTCTAGCATTACTTATTAGTATGAACTTTGTAATAATTGAAGCATGATGACTGGGGAAAAACATTACTGCATTAAAGTTTGCATTTTCATTTATTTAATTATAATGAAGTTGGGTTTTTCAGATGGATATGTATTATTTCCTTGAAAAAAGATGTAAAATAGGAACTGGACGAGGAAGAAAACTGTATTCCTAATATTAGTGTTAAGATTTCTAGAGTGCCACAGTTAATTATAATATTGCACACTAACTAATGGTTGATATTTTTTCCCCTGATCATTTCAGAAGTATTCTTTTATACCTAGTTATCTTATTATTTTTTTTTTAAGGTCACAATAGTCCTACCTTTAATCAGTCCTGGGTACCATGCAGGACTTGGTAATATTTTGTTCTGTGGTGCGTGAGTTTCCTATAACTCGGTCTATCTATTTGGCAAAAAAAAAAAATTCTCACGGAGGAGAGTTCAATCTGGTGGTTGTATCTGACCTGACTTATTTCAAGAGGTTCAAGGGAAGAAACCAGCAGAGCGAGGGTCCTCTCTGAGTGGGTTGGCTTAAAGAGGCCGAGGCTGCCCTGTGCACAGGTTTGGATCTGAACCCTATGTCCCTGGGAAAGAAATGCCTTGGGGTCCTAAAGTGAACACAGAGATCTCACTCTTTCAAGACAGGCAGCACATCTGCTTGTATACCTAGTTTTTAAAATGTTTTTCGGAACACAATGAACCACTTTTTGGATTGGTACAGATTATTTTTTTTTTCTTATAGCATTTATTTAACATATTACTGAATTTTTACATTACTTATGCTTATCTATGGAAGAGTGTTCTGTTCATTTATGGTGAATTGGCTTCTTCCAAACGCTCTACTTGTGGCTGGGAAACTCTTGCATGCATTTGCTCTGACTTTTTTTTTAAATTAAATTAATTTATTTATTTTTCATTTCAATGAACATCTAGAGAGATTTTGGAATGATTTTTTATACTAGCGTTACACACGTTACACACTTACTTCATAAACTGGTTTGGGGAGCAGTCCAGAATTTTTCATGTTCTGGAAGTGAACAAAATAGATTTCTCAAAAGGTTCTTCAAAGTGTGAAAAACTCCAGTTGGTAAAGCCATTATCCCAGGATCTGTATTTGAGAGCATTCTTAGACAACTTGGACATCTTTGTGATTACTTCTGCTGCAGCTGTTAGGTAGTGTACCTCTCCAAGGAGTCTCCTAGCCATTCCTAGATTCATCTAGCCTCTTGTAGCCCCAATTATGTGAGACAAAGCTTTATGAGTCTACTTCTATTTATACAACTGAGGCAACTAGGTTATATATTTCCCATGAAAAAAATTCCATCAATCCTGTCAGATTTCAGAAGTCATTAGCATGTTTTATGTAAATGAGGCGTGTTTATATTCATGGTTTACTCACAGGGCTATGTCCTGTAAAAAGACAAGCCTTTTCTATGGACGTGAAAGGTGAGATCCCACCCAATACACTGAAGAGGGTAAGTGAAGAGGGTAGCTCTAGAGCTGAAAGCCTAGATTCGTGCTTCAGCTTTGCCAGTCAGTACACATACCCTAACTTCTCTACACCTCAGATTTCTCTAAAATAAGGATGACAGTCAAAGCTGAGTGTTGTTCCAAGTAATAAGAAAGAGACATTTCTTCTGAGAGCAGGGGAAAAAGAATTTATTTCCAAATTAGAAAAGAAAATGGGATGAAGAACTCCACTAAGAAAGAATAAGAAAACAGTATGCAAAATAAATAATGAATATAAAAGAAAATAGAAGGACAATTTGACTATATTGCTCACTAAGAAAGATGTAAATGCATTGAGTTTTCCATAAAGAGAATAATATTAACTGGGGGGGGAACCCAGCTTTTATGAAGGGACATACTTATGACAAAATGATGGTGATAATAACCATCAGACACGAAAAACAAATTTAAAAACAAATGGGTAGGAAAAGTGAAATCGGGCAAACTATAAAAAAGGAATGTCAGTCAGTAATGATAAATATGAAATTTAAGATGAATTACAATCAACTACATAAAAATTTTTATGAATGGATAAAAGGCATAGTTGTAGAAAGTAAATCATCAACTTGACTTGCACAGAAAATACTGTGGAGCAAGTGACAAAGCAAAAGACTATTAAAGTACAAGGAAATTTATAACAGTGCAAGTTGTTTTGAGAAATTTTTATATTTTATATTTTAAATTTTCAAATGGAACATGGCTAGTAGATAAAAACCCTAACTGTATAACCTTTAAATACAATTTTTATGTAACACATTCAAAAATTTTAAAAAACTGATATTTTTGGTCAAAATAAAAAATGTTTAACAAATATTTAAAAGTAAAACTATTTTTTAGGCTATTTTGGTTCACCTTTAACAGAGAAAATGAAATATAACTGATAAAAAGTAACCAAATTTTCAGAACTATTTGTAAAATAATAAAATATGGAATAAAGAGAAATAACAAAGCAATTAAAAAGAAAAAAATCAGAGAGAATTATCTACCAAAGATAATAGAAAACAACAAAGGAAAAATTTTAAAGATAAAATTAAAACAAATGCAGAAGTTATAAAATAGATAAAAAGATAAATAGTTAAAACAGTAAAGAAAAGCAAAGATGATGCTCTGAAAAGACTAGTTCTTTTTTAAAAAAGAAGAATCATTTGGAAGCCTGATTAAATAAAAAAAGAAAGAGCAAAAAAAACACATACTAAATTAGAAGATATAACCATGGAAACCAAATACAATGAAGAACAAAAGAGAAAAATACGTGGAACATATTGACCAAAACTTTGAAAAGTTAAATGGGGAATTGCTTAATAAATAAAAACCTGAAAACTCACTGATGTCAAGTCAGAACTAACTCATTGCTTGACCCCTCACCCCAGCATATTTTCCAAGGCTGCAAATTAACTTTCTGCCCAGAGCAACTGGTAGATTCAAACTGGCCATTCTGGGATTGCAAGAGCAACTCCCTATCCACAAGGCCACTAGAGTTCCCTAATAGAATATAAGAAACAGATTTGACCAAAGAAGTAGAAATTAACAAAGTACCAAACTTTGCTCAACAATGCAACTACCAGGGGATTTTGATGCCTAACTCCCTCTCTCAGACATTCTAACTGAGTCAGTACATTGTAGGACCAAGACATCAGCATTTTTAAAATTCCCCAAATTATCCAAATGTACAGAAACTTTAGGAACCGTTGCCCTTAGCATTGACCTAACTTGCGCTCTTTCCAGGAATGAAATCTCACGTCGCTGACTAGATGCTAAAACAACGTCCTCACCACCCACTGCCATTCTCCTGGTCTTCACTTTATAAAGATCTTCCTTCCATCAGTTCTCCAAAGCTATCAATCTTTGCAGCTAGAGACTTCCCATTTTTCTCTGAAGAGATTTGAACCACCAGCCCTTTTGGTTAGCAACCTGGCACATAATGCTCCTGGTACATCATGGCTCTTGAAAAAGCCCCCAGGTGAATCACTCAAAGTTTGAGAATTCTAACACGGAAGAGACAGGTGGTTAAAAACCTGTCTCTGAAAAAGATGCCAGGTCCAGATGGGTTCACACCTGGATTTTATCTAGTCTGTATCTAGAATACAAAATTCCAATGTTATGTCTACTCTCCCAGGTCTTGGAAAATTAGAACAAGCCTTTAAAATGAGGGCAGCAAAACTTCAATACCTAAATGTGGAACTTCTCTGTCAAAAGAAAACAAAGCAAGAGAACATTCGAAGACCAAATGTACACATCAAAGACAACCTCAAAAATTCTAAGTAAAACACCGTCAAACAGAACATAGCAATGTTACCTAAGGAACACGAGAGCATTACTGTGGAAGGTTTACTCCATGAATGAGAGCCACTGATTATCAATAAATCTATCAATATGATTAAGAGGAAAACACAACATGACAATATCAAGTAATATTGAAAGTGTACTTGATATAAAGCAGCTGACACCTTTAAAAGTTGTTGTTTTATGCCACTGAGTTGGAATCCACTCATAGCTGACCTTCCAGTGGGTTTTCAGAGGCTGAACTCTCTCTCCCACAGAGCAGCTGGTAAGTAATAATAGCTATTATTAGAGATTATATCTCTAATAGTAGCTATAACTATAAATGGAAATAAGAAAAATTCTACTCTTAAGCAAACCTTAACAATAAATTATCCTACAAGAAGAAAAACAGCCTGCCATTCTTAACCTTCTCTAATCTTTTTAGTCCCTAGAAATTTTGGTCCTCAAAATTGTTAAGGAATCTTGTTTTTATATTTTCAAGAAATATCTTTGGCATTGACATTGCTGTGTCCACCTCTATAATGCACAGGATTAGGAAGGCTCCTGTGTACACAAGGAGCTATGAAGTAAGAGACAACTCAAAGACACTGAATAACAACATGCACCTGATGGTAGGGTGGGAGAGTTGACTACGACTTGTACTGACCCAGTGACCAATAGATCTTGTGTGGTCTTCACAATCTCTGATGTGCTTTGAGGCCACTGTTATAGTCAATTTGTCAATTTAATTGCGGTTCTTCCTGTCTTTCTGACCGTCGATCTTTCCCAGCATTTCTATACAATTATACACCTAATAGTACCCATGTGAGCAATCAAATGCATCTGTGATTCCACAAGATTCTGACACAGTTCAGAAATCCTGATCAAAGAATGAGACAAACAATAGCAATAACTTCCTACAAATAAAACTTGTGTCTCTTGTGCTATTTGATTGAGCTGTCAGCTATATAAGGCAGTGCTGTCGAGGTGAGTATGACTCATAGGGACCCTATGAACAAAAGACCTGAACCCTGTTCTATCTTGTGCCATCTTCACACTTCCTGACACACAAGAGCCCATTGCAGTAGTCACTATGTCAATCCACCTGGTTAAGGGTCTTCCTCTCTTTTGCTGACCCTCCACTCTTCCCAGCATCATGGACTATGTCCTCTTAGCAATATGTCCAATGTAAGTAATGTGAAGCCTCATCATTCTTGCCTCCAAAGATGACTCCGGCTGCACCATCTCCAAGTCATATCTGTTCTCTTGACTATTCATGGGGTGCTCAGTGCTTTTCTCCAACACCACAGCTCAAAGCTGGGGGGGGGAAGCTTCCGTCATTCTTATTCACTGTCCAGTTCTCAGATGCATAGCAAATAATTGGAAATACTATGGCCTGAATCAGACAAACCATAGTCCTCAAACATATTTGACTTAGAATACATACGACTTAAGAGTCATAATAAATTCCCATGTTATTGGCTATGAACTGCACTGCACTTTCTATTGGGTTTACCACGTTTCGTGGATTCTATGTCTTGAGGGAGGCAAGGTCATCTCTCTAATTTTCTGTTGACTCATGACGCTCAAGTGCAGTAATATCAGTGTTTGTGATCTCAGCAGCAAATGGCAAATGTGAAGGAACAACCTGAAGTGAGATGAAGGCTATTAAATAACACAACGGGGGCAAATCAGTGAGTGTAAATTGCTCATGATTTGGACCCAAAGCAGATGTCCCCACTCAGCAATCACGACAATCCTCAAGGACAAAGAAAAGATGCTCCAAAGTCTTAAAGCCTCTGCTCCACTGAAAGCTACAAGGCCAATGAAAATGCAAGGGGAAGACGTGCAGAGACGTTGCAAAAGACATGGCTTGAAACCCAAACGCAAAATCAAATACTTCTCAGCACTGATGACTTCTGCTAAGGCATCAAGTCTGTTCCAAGATGCTTGGAGAAAAGCAGGACTGGACTTCCTCCCACACGGCGCACAAACTTTACAACATTCTGTTTCACGGAACCTACCACGGATCTTAAGCAACACAAAGCTGTATTTGCATCTTGTAGATATAGATCCCTGCAGACTTCCTATATGCCGCTCCCACCTTCGTCCCCCCTCCTTTTTGTTAGATCACTTTGTCTGCTAGAATTTATTTACAAGTAAATATCTATTTACAAAAAAAAGAGAAAAAACCAACCAAAAACAAACTACAAGTGACTACTGTTTTGTGGTCATGCACAAAATAGAATATACTTCTGTTGCCTTTTAAAAAAACATCAATAAACTATCCTTTGGTGGTAGAGTTCACGGGCAGACGTGTTTCTAAGCTCAAGGTGATAGCTCTCTGAGGGACAGAACCCACCAGAGGCTGTGGGAGCAAGATAAGCCATCCTCTCCCGTGCAATTGCCACCCTCAGGAAACGTGCTGCTGGCTCAGCTACGGGTCAGTTCCAAATTGACTGCAATGAGCAGAGAGCATTTATAGTTAGTAAGAGAGGAGTGCATGACTAATTAGCTTCTACTCACAGATTAGACCCTCTTCTATATCCTCAAAAGAGAGAAATGTCCAAGGACTATCTTTAGATGCTCACCATCTCTGATACACCTGACCCCACTGCCAACGTCACTGTGTCAATCTATCTTGTCCAAGGTCTTCCTCTCTAGCACTGACCTTCTAATCTTTCAAGTATGATGTTCTTCTCAAGGACTGGCTCCTCTTAGGGCAAGATTTAGTGTCATTGTTCATGGAGTCACTTTGAATCCTAGCTGACTCGATGGAGAAACAATAATATCTTTAAATAGATGGCCACTTCATTACGATTCGTTGAATATCGTTTTCTCTTTTAATATGCATACTTAGAGCATTTTTAGCCCATAAAATTTTTCTTCATTTGCATTTTATTCTGCTTTCCTCACAAATGCCTTGTTGGAGTCACACTATCATTATGTTTTGTGTTTTCTATTTTCTTCTGTTAAACCTTTCATCATTTTATTCTTTCCTCTACTTTTAGACGAAATAAACTATGTTTACTCTGTAGATCAGTAGGTATTTCCCATTAGACCAATTCTAGTTTTTCCTCTTCAAATGTAGATTTTAACTTTATTTATCTCAGTAAGTTTCATTTTCTTACAATTCTTCCTGATCACTCATAGAGCCCTATTCAACAAAACAATCCTTTTTTTCTGTTCCATTTCCAGAGAAGTCTTTTCTTCTAAGTAAACACACTGGAGTTTTTCTGATCTGGGTTTCTTCTAGTCTATAATTTTCAGAGATGTCTTCTGCATCTTGATGATGTACTCGTCCTCACCAAGCAAAACGGCTATGGCTGTTCTTTTCTTTGTACTAAAGGGTGCGAGTCTACCACGATTTGGGGCTTAGTCCCAGAGAAGTGTACCACGTTTCCTTGGTTACAGTTATCAAGAAAGTGCACAATACAGGTTGAAAATGAGGCATCTACAATCAGCAAACAAGTCTGAATTCCTGTTTATCACTTAGAAGCTGTTTAACTTTTAATAAATTACCTAATTTTAATACAGAAAAAGAATAACGATGATGATAATCATTATCATAATGATAACAATTTAGTGGAAGTTATCCTTTATTAAGGGTCTTTGAAACAACAAAGAGATGGATTGACACAGGAAGTTGGGTCATGGGGGTAGGCGTGTCCGAGTCAGTGAGACCAGCTCAGGATAGGGTAGAGTTCAAGGTATTGTACACAGGGTCTCTATGAACTGTAGGTGATCGATGCCACATAACAACTTCTGTATAACAAGGGAGACAGGAAATTGTGGTAGCATAGTATGTAGGGAGTGGTAAAATCAACTCAAAGGCAAGTGATTTTAATCCATCAGCTGCTTTGAGGAAGAGAGATAGGCATTCTCTTCCTGTATGATTTACAGCCTCTGAAAACTCACTGGAGGCTCAGTTATCAGTGGGACAATAATGAGTTTGAGGAATTTATCAAGGGAGTTCTAGCACTATAATCAGTAGAGAGTGGTGCTGCTAATGCAAAGACACCTCTCTGCTGGTTCAAAGAAAGGTGGATCATCTCCTCCCATGCGATTTATGGCCTCGGGGAAAACTGACTGGAGAGTCAGCAATAAGTTTGGTTATCTCTCAACAACAATAAGATTTGAGAGGACTATATAATAGGCTTTTTGCAGTACAATTGACAAGATAGTGACCAAGAGGTACAGACATCCAAGCAGAGAAGAAATATGAATACACATATAAAGGTGAAGCACACGGCTATATATGCGAGGTCCTTATGAGCAGTTAAAGGTCCAGCAGTAATGAAGGGCTCTACAGTACGCCGTATGCCACACCACACACCACACAGGTAGGCTTCAGCCTAGTATAGGGCCCTAGAATAGGGGAATGAAATCATCAGATTGGCACATTATCGAAACCATCACAGGCTTGTAATAAGTATCACAGTGGGATTAATACCCAAGGCAAGCAAATCCGCTGTAAAACTGAGGAAATTATTAAATAATCTAGGAGATCTGTCTAAAGGAACAAAATGTAAATCTTTCCACTGAAAAATAATGCATAAAAATTCAGCTTTGCATCAGTTTTCTTTTCAAAAACCTATCTGGCTCCTTCCTTTTTGATTGGTGCAGTCCTCAAACTGGGATGGGTAACAAGCAGCTGGACTGGGGTCACCTGCCAATATCAGCTAGGTTCCTTCTCTACCGTGTGGGCTGAAACCAGTACTGTCTGAGGTGGAAATGTGCCTGCAATATATGCCATGAATGTCTCCTTCCATCAGTAAGTGCAGGATGTAGGTGTGTCATAACCTTCCCTGAATGGATTCTCTAATTCACCTAAGAAACAGGGTTAACTCTCTGGACACAAAGCAAGAAAACAAACAACAACAAAACTTCAATAAAACACAAAATAAAACCATATTGGCTTCTTCTTTGCTATGAGGTAAGCCCTCAGTGCCCTAAGGCCTCCTCCCTCTACTCCTCTGTCTTCTTACATTCAAAATAAGATGCATTGTTCCAAGCTTTGTTTTTTATTTTGGGTGTGTTTTTCCCCCCAATTACGTTCTATGCATCTGCAAGTTAGACAATGAATAGGGAAGATTTAAAAAAAAGAATCAATGCCTCTAAATTGTTGTTGTGACAACGAGTATTGAACATTTCACAAACTGCCAAAACAACCAACAAATCTGTCTGGAAGGTCCTGCAGTCAGAGTAGTGCTCCTCAGAGGCAAGGATGATCTCAGTTGTTGTGGCCATAGTTCAGGAAGAACCAGTCCTCAGAGACAGACGTGATGCTAGAAAAGACGGAAGACCGACGAGATGGACTGACATGGCTCCAACCACAATGGCCTTGAGCATGGCTGACAGCGTGAGAATGGTGGTGGAGAATAGGGTCAAGTTCAGATCTGTTGTCCACAGGGTCACTATGAGTAGTAGTTGATTTGAAAGCTCATAACAACACTCTAGAAATCATGGATACTTCTTCCTCAAGTGTGGATGCTATGCAAAGTGATGTCACTGTGGCTTATTTCTAGGTATCAGCTGGGAGATAGTAAGCAACAAATAGCTACCCTAAATAATAAATGTTGTTGTTGTTGTTGTTGTGTACCACAGAGTCAGAGTCAACTCACAGATGACGCTCTAGCAGGTTGTCAGAGGCAGTAAATCACAAAGGTGGACTTTATTCATCTTTCTACCATGGAGCAACCAGTGGATTCAGGGACCTCTCAAAGTGTTTAAGAGCAATGACATCAGTCTACAGACTAAGCTGTGCCTGATCCAGGCCATGATCTTTGCAATTACTTGCTATGCTTCAGAGAACTGGACAATGACTAAGGACGACTGAAGAAGAAACAATGCTTTTGAGTTGTGGTGCTGGAAAAGAATATTGAACATACTACGGAGTGATAAGAAAATAAATAGGTCTGCCCCAGAGAGGGAAAAACACATTTCTCCCTGGAGGCAAGGATCTTGAAGCTCAATCTCACATACTTGGGCATGCTGCCAGGAGGGACCAATCCTTAGATCCTTCATGCTTGGAAGGGTAGAGGGACAGCAAAGGGGAGGAAAACCCTGGATGTGTTAGACTGACACAGTAACATTAGAGGTAATGGGGGCAGGAGTGTCAGAGACAGTGAGACTGGCTCAGGATAAGGAAGGTTCCAGAGCTGTTGTGCATACGGTTGGTATGAACAGCAAGCTACCTGATGGCACATAACAACAAACAACAACGCTTTGTAAGGGGTCTCTGGTTGCCTAGCGGTGGTAGTAATAAATAGCTAACCCCTTTGTTTTTGTCCTTCCAGGATGATCATCTATTATCCCTTGCTTGTTTATTTAGAAACACACTGTTCTACTTGGAAGAAGTTCAATTTAGAAAAAGGTTAAGATTCAAAAATACCAAATTTTGACACCAAAAATCCACGATTTTTTTTTTCAAAGCATCACAGAATAAACAAGGGAGCTGGCATCTTACTATTTATGGTGACATTATCTGCTTCATGCAATGAACAAGTTAGTAAAATGGCTTTAAAGACACCACCACCAAAACCCCAAAGGCAGTCTGTTTCAAGTTTCCCGTTCTATTACTTGAATGCTGTGAGAGTGGGGTGGGGTGGGTGGATTTCCTCAAGCACACAGGCACACAACCCAGTGTGAAAAGAAAGGAGCATTTCTAGTGGGTCAAGAATGAAGCTGAGCAGAGTGAAGAGAGGATTTTTCTCTAAGCTTCATGGCATAAAAACAAAATAATAGCTGGTTAAATCCCGGAAGGACAGTACACACGTTAGAAGATCCAAGGAAATGTGTAGCAACTTGGAAGACCAAAGGCTGCTCTTAAATTCTTCTGCAGACAGTGACAGTAAAATATAAAATTCTATCAAAATCCATCATCAGATAATGAAAATAGCACAGACAATGATACATCAGAACATGGGTTTCTATTAGAGACTTTGATACCTTTTGGTGTGTGAAAGAAAAGGGAGAGGAAGATGATCAAGAAATGCGACTTTGGAAGAAGATTCACCCAATCTCTTTAAATCAAGTTTTTTGAGCCTATGAGGTAGAAACAGATTAAGCCTCCAGAAGCTAGATTTATACCTACTTGATATTTGAGTCAGCTTGCTATTGCATATCAGCTTGCTATATCACTACAGAATTGATCCCGCTTTCCAGGCACGACTAATATGCAAGCAGAGATCCCCCGCCTCTGGAGTCTTTGTACAGGAAAATAAGTCCAGCGAGCGCAGCATCTGCAGAGTTCAGTGGTTTTAACTAGCCTGGAGCAAGTCCACTGTATCTGAGATACAGAACAATCCTAGCTTTCCAGCTGTGAGGAGGAAAATGTTTTGCATTATTAAATTGTAGCTGTGTGCAGCAAACACGGGCCTTCATAAAAGTGGGGCTGGAAAAGAATTTCAATTGAGGCGGAGCCCCAGACCTCATGGATCAATCTAAAGGGATGCTGGTGGGAAGGACGGTCAGCAAAACACCGCCGAGAGCGATGAGGACTGTCACAAACTAAGCCGGCGTATTTATGACGCGGGCCTCTCTCATAGGCCCTCTCTGCGGAAAAACCAGACGTTCAACAGAGAAGGAAAAATACATGACAGCAGTTACTTTTCAAAGTTAACAAACCACAGCCTGTTTACAAGGCCCCTCAAAAGTTTTCTGGAGGGAGGTGCAATATAAATTAAGTGTCTACGTCAATAAATTAAAAGTCCATTTGGCTCTTATGTTCTCTTATGACTTCACTTCAAATCTGACAAGACCCTGAAGTATTGGTATAAAGTTAAGACAAACACAAACACGAGTGACTTATTGTAAACTGTAAACCTTTCTCTCACAGGATTAAGAAGGGAGAGCATTTGCTATGTATTCCTACTGCACTTAGGACAGACGAAATTCAGAGCACATAGCATCTGAGAGAATTGCTTTCAAGAAAAAGAAGCTTCTGAGTTCTGTAGCTCTAAGAACCTGCCGTGGAGAGAACCTTCTAGAACCTCATTGGTGCTCTAGCCTTAAGGCCTCAGAAACTCAGCTCATTTTCCATGCCAAGCTCGTCCCTTATTTGGATTCTAGACATTATCTAGATGCATCCCTCATGATGTGACGCTCCTCCTACGGCTCCTCCCACCTGACCATCACTACCCCTCCTCCTAACAGCTACAGTCACTGCAAGTGTCCTTGGGACTCCAGGGTGGCTACCACAAGGCGAACTAGTAGATACAGATGTGATCTTGCTAAAGCATCTCAGCACACTCACTATTCATTTCTCTCTTTCAGGCTGTGTATATTCAGTATAGACTCGAGCACTGAGATCAAGTGTAAAACTAAAAACTAAACCCACTGCCACGGTCTGACTTCCAGCAACTGTCCATCAAGTTTCAGACACTATATATTTAAAGGAGGAAGTCTCTTTCTCTACAGGACTGTCTAGGGGCTTCTAACTGGTTGGTTACTGGCTAAACACATTATACACTACTTCACAGAACTCCTTTTGTGTTTAATAGATGCTGCTGTTGTTATTGTTCCTGTTACGTGCCATGAAGTCGGCGGCAATTCACTGTGACCTTATGAACAACAGACTGGAACCATGTCCTGTCTTGTGCCATCCTCACAATCTCTCGCATGCCTGCTTGAGTACATTGTACCAGTCACTGTGTCACTTCATCTTGTCGAGGGGCTTCCTCCCTTTCTCTGAATCTCTGTCTCTCCCAGTGTGATATCTCTTTCTGGTTTAATACATTAAAAACTCTCAAAACTCACTGCTGTACTACCACCAAGTTGAAACAGACTCAAAGCTGGCCCTCCAGCAGGTTTTCTGAGGATGTGTATTGTATGAGAGGAGATGAGCCTTCTTTCTCCTGGGAAGCAGGTAGGTACAAATTGCCTGCCTTTATGTTGGCAGTGCAGCTCGTGACCCCCTACACCAACCAGATTTAAGAAATGCTCCTTATCATATTTGGTCCCATTCTTATTCTGGGTCAAATGTAGACAAGGACAGTTCTGGGCTCATGTTATCAAGCGGTGACGTACCACGCCATTGTTTAGTGTGGTGAACATGGACAGGAGCGAGGAGAAACGTACGAAGAATACAGAAGAAATATTACTGACTGAAGGTTTTGGCCTTTGAAAAACATGGATTTGAACCTACATTTGCCAATAACAAACTGCAACTGGAAGCAAGTCACTCAATCTCTTTGTCTCATTTTTCCTAACTAAGGTAAAAGGTTGGATGGATGGTGAAGAGATTGAGATTGTACACAGCTTTAGTTTGCTTGGCTCCATAGTCAACAGTCTTGGCACCAGCAGCCAGGAAATTAAAAGGCACATTGCCATGGGAAAGTCGGCTGTTAGGGACCTCTCCAAAGTGCTGAAGAGCAGTGGTGTCTCTCTGGAGACTAAGGTGCGTCTGATACAGGCCATGGTCTTTGCAATCACCTGTTATGCATCAGAGACTTGGACAATGACCAAGGAGGATAGAAGGAGAACTGATGCCTTTGAGCTGTGGTGCTGGAGAAGAGTACTGAGAATACCATGGACTGCTAGGAAAACAAATAGATTTGTCCTGGAAAGGGTTAAACCGGGTGGCTTCTTGGAGGCAAGGATTCTGAGGCTCCGTCTAACTTACTTTGGACATGTAGTGAGGAGAGACCGGTCCTTGGAGAGGGACATCATGCTTGGGAGGGTGGAGGGACGGCACAGGAGAGGAAGGCCCTCTATGAGGTGGATTGATTCAGTGACTGGGATAATTGGGATGGGAGTGTCAGAGACAGTGCGATTGGCACAGGACAGAGCGGAGTTTAGGGCTGTTGTACATAGGGTCGCTATGAGTCGCAGGCGACTCGACGGCACATAACAACAACAACAACAACAACAAGGTAAAAGAGAGTTGGGCTAACAGGCAATAAGCACTTACATGCTATGCTTTCTTGAGTATTCTTTCTTAGTGTATCAAACAAAAGAGACATGGCAGCCAATTACTCATTTTAAAAAAGTAACTGAATCCCAGAATAAAGAAATATCAGAAGTTTACAGATAAAGTTGCAATAGTTATTGAGACAGAGATGCCCAACTCTACAATGAGAGAGTCAGGTAAGATTCAAGGACCACTTTGGACATAAGAGTGGATAGAAGTTTGTCAGACCGACACAAAACTGTTGGCAGAGGGAAGAGAAAGGAAAAGGGAGAGATGTTGGTATATGATGCAACATCCAAGTCCATGAGTGAGAATAAAGGCAAATAATTAGTAACCATCAGAGGGTTTTAGGCAAGTCATATTTAGGTTGCATAAAGTATATTAATACACAGGATCAAAGTAAGAAAGAATTGGGAAAGAAGGAACTACGAGGTTTCTATAAAATGCCAGGGAAGAAATAATGTCTAGAGTCCAAATAAGGGAAATAAGAATCTAGAGGTGAAGTTAGATCAAGAGATACTAAAAATGATACATTAATTAATAAGGGATAGATGGGAACTTACAAGGTACTCTAAACTTGGCTAAAGGAATAGACGCTAGTGGTCCTCAGAGATCTTACAAGGGAAAGAAAGTAGTCTAGTAGAAAAGAAAATTAATTTGATGTTGAAAATTTTAAATTTGAACTATCCATGGACATTTAGAGTCATATAAAAAATATTAGGTGAAAAAAATATTAGGTGGACACATGAGTCTGAAACTTAGAAGAGAGAGTTGTTCCACAGGTATGTATTTTTGGAAAAGGAAAAATTATTATACTTAAAAATCACAGTAGGAGCTGAGGATCCGTAAGACCGAGAACAGGAAGCGGGGTTAGCAGAGGGCAGAAGCAACAGGAAAGTCCATGAATTACCAGGACAGGGCCCTGTTTTCAAGCAAAAGAGAAAAGTTAAAGCAGAGCCTCGTCAATGGAACCAAGAAAATAGAAACTAGAGCAAAAAATAACTCTTCAATTCAAGGTGAATCATTGCAGTGGGGACACAAGCTCATTTATAGAATTCAAGATGGAAATTCAGAGTTTTTCAAAAGTTATGTCATGAAAAAGGAAGAAACGGGATACTTGGTTGAAGGTAGTTTTCCGAATGGAAAAGTAAATATTTTCTATTTAAACAGGAGAAGTAAAAAGACTAATGGAGATATATGGAAAGGGCAATGAACAAAAGATAGTGGAAAGATTCAGTGGAGACTGAAAAATTGCTGGCTTCACATACCAAAGCAGTGGAGAATGGGGAAGGACTAATACAAGGGTCTTCAAAGGCCTAAGAGAGAAATTCTTGTCAGGAGGGTAAAAACTGTATCTAAAGAAACATCTGAACTCTTTTCTCATTTCAGTATTTAAAACTGAGTAACAAAATAGCATTCTGTTTTTGTCTTTGATGTCAGTATGCTTAGAGGAAAAAAATTATTCTCTAAAATTTACTACAATTCCTTCTTACCGTGCGACTCAAAAACACCTGGTTTCTTCTGCATTTTTAAAGACAGTCTCTAATATTTTATTCACATGCATCTTATCTTGCCCTGTGATTTAATCTAAATCATCTTAAACCTCCAGAAGAGTTCAAGGGGGGAAAAAAATCAACACATTTCTACTTGGTTCCACATCAAATGATAACTTTCTATAGGAAGCCTTCTTGATCAACCCAGCTGGAAGAGAGAGTAGGTTGAAAACACCCTCGCTTTGATCGAGCACCTGTTACCTGCCAGGTGTGCCTCCATCTGATCTTTCCACTAGAGAGGCTGTTATCAACCTTGCTGAGTTTCAGAGGAGTTGGCTAACTCATTAATGCTCGTGTTTATGGCAAAAAGAAAAAAAAGGAGCCAAATCAAACCAAAAATCGTTAAGTAAAATCTATGCTTTTTCACTCTACCAACTCCACACAATGACTGGAAACAATATGTCAAATGAAGAGACTTCCACAATGCTTGAGTGATGTGGCATGGAGCAATATTTAGTCTTCATCATAGAGTACACACACACACACACACACACACGTGTGTTATTGTTCGGTGCTACTGAGTTCAGTCCAACTCCCAGTGACTCCCCTATCTATGCCAACGCAGAGCTGATTCCCAGGGCTTCCCAGGCTGTAATCTTAATTGAAGTAGCTCTGGAGGTCTTTCTGCCATGGAACTGCTGGGAGAGTTTGAACAGCCAATCTTTTGCTTGGTAGCTGAGCGCTTCCTACCTGAGAGCTCTTAAAGCCCATGTGTACACATGCACACGTTGTTGCTGTCTGTATTAGCAACATCACTTAACCCTGCCACCCCAAGGTTGTGTCATCCTCACAACCTCAAACATACCCCAGCCCATCGGTACAGTCACTGTGTCAATCTGTCTCGCTGAGGGCCCTTCTCTTTTTCTGATCCTCCATCTATCCTTGCCAGCATGATGCATTTTTTTTAAGGACTGACCCCTCCTAAAAGCAAGCCCAAAGTCTTTGAAAGTTTCCAAGTCCTTGCCTTGAAGGAGCAACTCCCTAGTTACATTCCGTCTAAGACAGATTTGTTTGTTCTCTTGACAGTGCATATATTTGTGTACATATAAATGTTTACATGTGTATACACACACATATATAAATATTCATGAGAAGATATGAACATGAGTGTAGAAAGGTCCACATGCAATTTACTTTTTATCCTCAAAGCATATAGCATAATGTCTCATACACAACAATAGATGGTCAAGAAATAACTGTTGGCTAATAATTTCAATTGAAGTCACCTTTTTATGAGTGGCTGGTTGTTGTTGACACAGAATAGCGTATATTCCCAACTCCCCAGTGCCAAATGACTGTCTCTACTTATTTTGAGCTGATTCAGCCCACAACCATCTCCTGAATTGTAATATCAAATCATGAATGCGCAACCAGTGAACACTCACTATCTGCTGCCCAGCAGAGTAGGTAATTGGGAAGATATGAAAAAATATCTCCTTTTCTCATGACCTTACAGAATATTCTTCAAGTGTCTTCATCCCTCCCAACCCCCCAAATTAAATACAAGGAATCAAGCTGGAACCATTTAGAGGTGGGCATCGTGCCAACTGTTATGTAGCTCGAGCTTTGAGAAGTGGGTTTTATACAATCACCCACAATGTGTCCTGTAAAAATAAGTGGCTGAGGCCTGGATGCCCTTCTTCTTTGTAAGAATCACTACGAACCAAGCACTTTTCCTGTCCTCTCCTCTTTCACTCTGAACCCTAGCCTAAATATGAAAATGGAAGAACTTTCATTGACTGTAACATCCTCAAAAAAGGTTAGAAGATAAAGAAGAAAAATGTTTCTGAAACAAAGTCTTTTAAGAGGGAAAAAAATGCCGCTGACTTAATCACTGACTTGCACGGCTCTCATTCTCAAATTACTTAAAAGCTTTACCTACGACATCGGCTCTTACCACTGTTAACCAATCCTTTCACTGTCTTTCTATTTATACTTTTATGAATAGAAAGCCTGTTTATAGTCAGCGTATACTGCCAATGTTTAAAATTTCTTCTCAGTATCATTACAGGGTGCCTGTTTCTCCATTTTAAAAATTATTCTGATGCATGCAATATATGAGGATATGAGGAGTAAATATGGAGCGTACTTATTAAGGAATGAAAAGGGATTTTTATTTTTTTTTTTAAGAATCAGAGTAAATCTTCTCTTTTCTTGGATTCGGAACACTGCATTCTTAAACAAAACCTGAAGCCAAAGGAGGCGGTTCTATGTAAGCTCATCCACTTTACTAGGCAAATAGCAGGGAAACTGCTTGTTCCTGTAACTAAAACGCGTTGTTGACAAACTGCTGGGCAACTCTGGTGATGTAGCTCATATATGTCTGGCTACTTACAAAAATGTAATCAGTTCCAACTCACCACAAGTTCTATAGAGGGAAGAAAAAAAAATGGGCAGTGTCCGCCTGTAAAGATTTCCAGCCTCAGAAACCCAAGAGAATCACTGACTTAGAATCAGTGAAGAATGGATCAAACTAGTAGAAGATACACAACCTCCTACAGGCTCTGCCACTAGAACTCGCTGATTTTTTTTAAAACACACACACACACACACACACACACACACACACACACACACACATCACTGCCATTCAGCCAGTTCCAGTTTACAATGATCCTCTGATGAGTCTTCAAGGTGGTAAATCTTCATGGCAGGAAGCTACCGATTTCTCTTCTGAGAAGCAGTTGGTGGATTTGAACCATTGATTAAGTTAGCAGCCCAATATGGTATGCATTATGCTTCCAGGGCTTCAACATATGCAGTAACTCACTACCATGGAGTCCCTGTTACCCATGCCAATGCTCTACTGTGTCCCAAGGCTGTAAATCCTGGCAGGAGGAGTCTCCCTGTTTTGTCCATGGGGCTCTGACCTTTAAGTTGGCATGTTACATAATATGCCATCAGGACTTCTTACGTTTAACAGATGTCGTTGTTGTTGTTGTTAAATACATTAAGTCGGGGCCGACTCATAGCTGACCCTCCAGCAGGTTTTCAGAGACAGAACACTGCATGGGAACAGAGTGCTCATCTTTCTCCCACGGAGCAACTTATGGGTTTGAACCATGTGCCTTTAGGTTGGCAGTTTCCTATCCATGAGGCCACTAGAGTTGGTATAAAATCAAAACCACCAAACACTGACCACGAATGAATTTGGGTTGGCAGTGCAACTCCTTACCACGAAGCCACGAGAGTCTGAAAGATGCTGTTGTCGTAAGGTGATGTGGAGGACGACTGCAAGACACCCTATGAAGAGGCGACCTGAATCCTGACCTATCCTGTGCCATCCTCGTCATCTCTGACACACCGGCCCACTGCTGAAGTTTACCAGGTCAATCCATGTCATCGAAGTCTTCCTCTCCTTCCCTGACCCTTCATTTTTCCAAGTATGATGTCCCTTTCTAAGAAGCAGCTTTCTAGCCACATGTCCACAGTATGAGAGATGAAGCTTCGCCATTCTTGCCCCCAGGGAGCACTCTGATTGCACTATTTCTTTTTTAAAAATATTTTTATTATTATTTTTGTGTGTACCATCAAATCGGATCTGACTAGTACAGGAGGAAATTGTCCCTCCTTCTCCAAAAGAGCATCTGGTGGATTCGAACTGTGCACCTCTGGGATTACAGTACAGCTTCTTGTCACTACGCCACCAGAGCACACAATGGTTGTACTATTGCTAAGATATATCCATTTTCTTGCCAGTCCATGGGATATTCAGTACTCTTCTCCTGCACCGAAACTCATATTAATTTTTTTTTTCATTTATTTACTTTTACTGTTATGTTGTTATTGTGTACTGTAGAGTCAGAATCAACCCATCACACGGGAGGAGATAGCCCATCCTTCTGCAGAGAAGCTGGAGCCCTCAATTGTGTGACTTCAGGGTTGCAGCACAGCTTCTCGCCACGAGGCCACCAGAACTCTCTAGATGGCCCTTATTAAATTGACTCTTTAATTTGACCTCTCCTTATTTTAAAGATGATGTTAGGCACACCAAATACATGATCCTCAGATGGTTTCCTCTGGTTTTCCCAATTTACATACAAAAATAAAATAGCAAAGCATTTCATAAAATATGAAAAAGAAAAGGAATATAGTACAGATAGTCTATGTGATTCCAGGTAAGAAAGCGCTGGCTAATGGCATTTGACTGCTTCATAAACTTACATCACAGAATTTGTTACAAGTGCATGGTCACTCCCAGGATTCAATGTTTCTTTGTTAAATTTCTATCCATAAACCTACCACATTCTAAAATGAGGCATCCGCTTGGACTAGATATAAAGGCAAAAAAGAAACTTTCAGATTGTCATGGTTTTTCTTGGACACCATCCATCCAACATTGGGCAAGTGATGGAGATTGAGAAATCTGAAAGAATGTAGTGACACAAAACACTAAAGCAAGTCAACGCTAATGTTGAAAGATTACAATCCAATCAAGTATTTCTTAGAACAGCAGTGGAGTTTTCAATTACTACAAATTGGAGCTAAGTCTGAATCCCCAAATGAATACCTTCTATTTGGTCCACAAGAGGTATATGTTAAAGTTCAGAGAGCTTTTATAAAAGTTCTATTGATTTGTTATTAACATAGTAACTGCATGTAAACTTTATAACTCTGACTCTGTCATAAACAAAGAATTTATTGGATCTTTGCAATGGAGCCAAATAGAAATATATATCTTCCATCATAAACATGGGAAATATGGATCATAAGAAAAATTAATACCCAATTGCTTCATGAAGAAAGTAATAAGACCAAGTTTGTGGGCCAATTTGACCCCAAACCAGACTTTTAAAGGATTTTTAAATCTGAAAAAGATTATTGTGCCCAGTAACTGAGAATAGAAATACTAAATCACAAATAGTCTAAGGAAGCATCATAAAAACCACTTAAGTGCTTTTAAAAATAATAACCAATAAACCAATTGTTGTTGAGTAGATCTCAGCTCACAGTAACTCCCTGGATATCAGACGAGTGTTTTCAAAAGCTCATTTTTTTTCTAAGCAGATTGTTAGCCTCTCTTATGAGCTGACTCTGGGTAGAGTCAAACTTCCAATCTTTAAGTTAATAGTCCAGTGCATTAATCATTTTCAATACCCAGGATTTAAAAATAGCAAAATCATTTTAATGCTGTTTAAAATAACAAATACCAAAAAGACTATTTAACTATACTTCTTTTTTTTTTTAATTATTTTTGTGTGAGTGTATCGTCAAATCAGATCTGACTGGTACAGGAGGAGATTGTCCCTCCTCCCCAGCAGAGCATCTGGTGGATTCGAACCCTGTGCCTCTGGGATTGTACTTGCAGCTCCTCGCCACTAGGCCACCAGAGCTCCCCTTAACTATGCTTTTTAAAGTAACAAATATCAACTATCCCTCTTCAGAAACATTGAGTTCCTTTTGTTCATGTTTAGTTTGCTCACTAATTCCACTCAAGAGGCAAAAATTACTAGTGGACATCCATACTGGAATTTGAAGTCATTCTGGATCGGTCAAGGAGGAATCTCAAAGTCAGACAGTTGTACCTGAGGCTGGGGAGAAGCCAGGTAGAGGAAGTGTTGGGTTTGTAAGGAGACATTTGTATTTGTACCCCCCCAAGGGGATGACTGGATAGGATTTTGCCTTCATGTCATCAGCTCTAAAGGCCTGTATCTCTAAAAGGGCTCGAGTTGTTGCCATCTCCTCTCCAGCTGTTAACGGACAGTTAGCTACAAGGACAGGTAGAACAATTTCTAGGGGTTGCACATCTCCCATTGGAGAAGCATGGGGGCTGAGACAGTGCTAGCAACCACTGTGATCTTTTTCAAAGCTTTGGTATCTCCTCATTATAACCACACAAGATGAGGTTTGTTTTGTTTTGGTTTTTTTTTGTTTGTTTGTTTTTATTTTTTTGTTTGGTTTTGCATGTGGTAAAAAACCTGGAAATTTCCCTTCAATGGCCTTCTTAGGACACTCATTCTCAATTTCAATGATTTCACATTTCACCGAAGGCCAAGATGAAGAGTGGAAAAGAACCTTCTAAAGAGAAATTATGCTCCAAAAGAGTAAAGTTGAATATATTTGTGAAAGGAATTTTTAATATTAAATTTATCCCAATTTATTGTAATCTCTGCCCCTTTTTCATAAATGTTGATTATTCAAGATTTAAAAAAATATATGTATTCCTAATGACTTCATTTATTCAAAGTGTTACAGAATAAATCCCTTAGCCTCTCAATCTGAAATCCTTAATAAACACTGTGTTGTTGTTGTTGTGTACCACAGAGTCAGAACCAACCACAGCTGACCCTCCTAGCACCTTAAAAAGCTATGACTCTGAACCATCACAGAAAATTCTAATTACATTTAATGCTGATAATACATGTTTTATTGTTATATTTGGTATCTAAAAAGCTGCTATTAAATGTTTCATTTACATATATACAATTTCCATCTAATCATAACATTTATTTATCTATAGCATCCAAATACTGATTTTCAAGGAAAATGTAAAAGAAAGAAAGAAGAAAAACCCCAGATATTTTCTGTTTGCCATTTTATATACAATTCATAACATTATTACATTTATAGCATTTTAGAGGTGCTAACAGAAGTAGGGAATAAAAAATAACTAAGCTTTCTGGCCACATATTGAAAAATCAAATTGTGGAATTACATAACTACTCAAAGATTAATCATTCTGCTTAGGTTGGAACATTTTTAGGTGCGCATATTGCCCTTCTGTAGAGGATCAAAAATTCATTTCTATCAAAACAGATTTACTAATGCCAAATAAAGCTGTCATTCAAAGACGAAGCCTACATGTACCCTGTGTTTCATCGGACTTAAAATGCCTATCAGTGCTTTTCTACACTGGATTTTCTTCACGTGTAGTGAAATGAATAAGAGGGCTTTTCTAGATGTTTGGAGAAAATTCTGTTTTGGCCATCATATACACAGATACAATGTTAAATCATTAAAAATAAATTGCTTATAAATTAGGGAGTTCATTAAAAGTTAATAAAGTATTAGTAACTTAAAAAATTCTGTTAAAATTCATCATATTTCAAATAGTCTCTCCAGAAAGAAAACTTACATCATTCTATTTTTCCCATCACAAATCAAAAACGAAAAAAAATCCATTTGGCAGGCAATTACATTTAAATTTTTCTCACTTTTCCCTCCAGACTATTGCTACAATTTGTTGTAATATTAAATTCTTTTGTAAGAATAAGTTTCATTTACATTTTTAAATCTATAGTTACAACTTTATTTTAAATATATATATTCATTGTTCAAAACAATATCCTTTTTAATTCTAATCAAGATTTTATTGTAAGTTTATAAAGAACTTGGATTTCCATTCATTCATTGTTATACATTTTCCTCCCTGACCCCCTCCCCCCAGTTCATTCTTTCTTTGGGAAGAATAGGTTTTTTTCATTGTTATACAGATCCCCCACCAAGACCAATTTACTATGCAGCTCGTATTCTGCTTATCGTTTTTATAACTAATAAAGCTAATATGTAGCTGGAAAAAAGATCATTTTCTAAGATAATAACTTAAAGTACAAAATATATGCAAGGCTCAGAAAAGACTGTGTTTCAGTTTTCCATTTTTACTTGCATATCTGCTTGTGGTAACTTTCTGAGGTCCATTTAATACAAGAGTGATCTATTTTCCAATAAAGAGTTTTCCTAAAGTATTGAAACTTCACATTAACTAGGCATTATGACAAGGAAAATGAAACAACGATCCCAAACCAACTCTACTTGAAGACTTTTGAAGGTTTTTAGATACGGTGTGATTTGTTTTCAAAGAAAAGATTAAAGACGTTGACGGGAGGAGATTTGGCATATTTAGTTGAAAAGAGTAACTGGTTTGTTTGGGTTTTGCTCTTTCTTTCTCGAATAACTCAGATTCACTGATCTCGCTTCTCTTGTGACCCACAGTGACCCTCCACTGGGTTTCTGAAGCTGTAAATGTTAACAAAAGAAGACTGCTCACGCTTCTCCAGATGAGTGATCAGTGGACTCGAACCACTGGAGAGATGCAGACTTTTGATTATTAGCAGCACAGCTCTCTAGGTACTATGCCACCAGAGCTCCCTGACCACACTCATAATCTAACTGAAATTCTTAGGATACAAAAACTTCCCTAAATCCAAGTGAAACACTGTATGTTCAGATTCGGTAATAACAAAACCATGAAGACATCCAATTTATTAAAGTTCAAGTTTGGACCAACTTCTGAAAATTAAGAGGGTGTCTGGCATATATTCTATTAAAGGAAAAGTCCTATTTTCATTATTTCCTGATTATGGAGATCCGGCACAAAACTTAAGGAATAAGAGCTCTTTTGCAAAAAAACTCTTCATCCAAGGGGGGGAAAAAGCAAGCACTCCACCCTTTTTAAAGTAATGAGAGTTGATAAACTAAAATAAGAGTATGGAAAAATTTACTTTCTTCTGTGAGGTTAAAAGAAAACTTAAAAGGAACTTTGGGGAGGGAGGTGAGGGCTTTCACAGGGCACTGGTTTTCAGCATCTAACACCAAGAAGTGTTCTGTTTTATTTACAAAGAAACACCAGCGAAGATTAAAATGCTGCTGATTAGGTAAACAGGAATGACGCCAGGATGGGAGTATTTGCCACTGCAAGAGGCCTAAAACAGAATCACATCTTGTCCCGAACATACCTGCCTGCCAGAACCAAACAGGCAGCTGACCAATTCTGGGGTGTTTATCTATACAGTGGTACCTTTGTTCTCCAACAATGTCAGATTGCAAACGTCCTGAAGCACGCATTTACCTGGAGGATTCTTGGCAGGATCATTGTGGCTTGGACTTCCTGATTGTCCAGAATCTGTAAAGAAATCACAGAAAATGTTTTCTTTTTTCATTTGTTTGGAAAAGACTTTCACAATCCTCTAAAGAGTGCTTTTAAAAAAATAATAATAATCATTTTAAAGGTACAATGAATTCGACTGTTTAAATAATTTACTTTCCCAAGCTGTTGGGGAGCAACGCTTTTATTTATCAAACCAGATGAATGTCTATACCTACTGCGATGTCAGAAATATAAACAAATGAATAAAATAAAAGCCGTCATCTAGAACAGTCTTGGGATTGAAGCAAGGCTTCCAAAACAAAGAATCTGGCTACAAAGCCAGGGAAGGTGGTTTGAAGGTTGGGCAAACAGAAGACCTCTCAGCAGCAATAAGAAATACAACCTTCCCTAGAAGTGCAATTTGAGTGTAATTAAACATGCTTAGCATTTTTTTTAAAAACCTGAAAATATGTTTTTATTCAATGAGTAAAATATAGCAAAATGAGGGTCTGCTTGTGCAGGGTTTCACATGCACGCATACATATCCACTCCAATAATCCCCCAGCCTACTGGATCCAGGCCCAGATTTGCCTGCATCCCATAATAGCAATCGATTTGCAAACACCAAGAAGAGCATAAATTACTAGGTAGCGACCAACATGGCTTTGTGGAGAGCAAATTGTTGAATTGATTCCATTCCCACCCGTGACAGACGGACAGACTCTGTGGATGAGGAGGGACAGATCGATTCCCTGCATCTGAATTTCTTATCCCACCGACTACGTCGCCAAAGCTCCAGGCAGGAGTGTGAAGACTGCACTGTGGTTAGGCAACACGCCGTCCTGGGTGTAGCAGACACTGTTATGTTTTGCGTCTCCTCTTCTCTCCATGTCCCCTCTGCATTTATCTGTGTCACTTGCCCCATATGATTACATTCTTACTTGCAGGTTGCTTTGCAATCTTCTTTTATTGGTTCTACTATTTAAGTTGTGTCTCCCCGACTAAATTGCATGCTCCCAGCAGAGGCTGAGCTTCTGTCTCCGTCATCTCTCGCATCCTCCCCAGTGCCTGGCTCGTGGTTGGGAACACACGAGGCTTTTTCTGTCCATGCTGGAGGGAGGGAGGGATGGCTCAGATTCGGCATCCTCCTGAACGGCTGACCTGGAAGGCCATTTTGGACTCGCTCATGGATTTCAACAAGCTTATTCAATAGGATGGTACAGAGCGGGGCTCTGTCTTGGGCTGCCACATACCGCACAGTCCCTTCCCCCAAACCCTGCCATTGTACTTGAGCCAAGAAAGGGATTCCGTCTTAGTTGAGCACAGAAATCTTACGCTGGTTTAGTCAGCAGGGTTATGCTGCTGGTCTAGGTGAGGGACTGTCATGGGGCAGTAGCTGCTTCTACTAATAAACACAAGGGCAATCCTGTTCTTTTTTTTGCACAGTAAAAAAAAAAAACAATCCAAAAACCGTCTTTCTGTCTTTTGCCACTAACGACATATAGCACTGAGGACTGATTTTGACCATTTCCTTAACTATCCTTTTTCATTTTGTCCTACATCCCAACATGCCTGTCTCTCCTGGAGACTCCAGGACAGGGGAGGATTGCTCCGCGAGGTCCAAAGGTTGAGAACCTGTGTGGAAGGCGGCTGCCACCTCTTTATTCCATGGAGCAGCTGGTAGGTTTGAACTGCAGACCTTCTGGGTAACAGAGCACTCAGTTACTGCACTACGAGGAAGCATTGTATCCAAAGCCAGCTTTCAGTAAATCCTAACAAATATATTCTGTGATTTCTCATTATCTCTCAAGTCACTCAAGCTTCCCTGAAATAGAAGTAAATGCAGCCAGGACTTTGACTAGAATTTCTGGCAGACAACCGCACCAGCTCTGAGAAGCTGGTCTCCCAGGATTTCTTCCTATTATTCTATTTAGAATTGAGGCAAAATTTACTAACTTAAACTTAGTAGATCAACCTTTCTCTTTTTAAAATTCTGACAAAAAAAAAATAATGGTACCATATTGGTGATTTTCCAGTCCTAGAATACAGCAGTTACATAAAAATGATCAATTATATTATTTTGTCATAGTCTCAGCTATTTCTGCCCTCCTGGGTTCCTCTGACAACTGTCCCCCAATACGGACTCGGCATTCCAGATTAATCTATCTCCCCAATGATTCTACCACATAGAGGCTTTTTTTTCTCCTTCTGGATAACAGCCCATTTGATCATGACATCCTCATGTTTTAGTTTTACCTCTAACACTGGATCACATTTATAGAAGTCTCAGAGAAAGGAAAAAAAAAAACAAAACAAAACAACGCATTGCCTTCCAGGTCAATTGACCCTTGAACAGGTTTTCAGAGGCTGTGAATTACAGGAGAGGAGACCGCTCATCTTTCTCCCTTGGAACATCTGGTGGATTTGAACCATTTGCCTTTGTGTTGGCAGCACAATTCCTTACCCACTTGGCCACCAAAGCTCCCTCATGGAGGCCATGTTCACAGCCTTTCACATGAATAATACCTCAGTATAAAGAAAACAAGACTTCTCACAACTCTATCACTAGCAACATAGATAAACTTATAAATAAACTTATATAAGTTGTTAATGATATCCTTCTCCTTGGATCTACAATCTCCAACCATGAAAGCAGCAGTCAAGAAATTAAATCACTTATTGCAATGGGAAAAGCGGCTGCCAAGGATCTTTAAAGTGATCAAGAGCAAAGATATCACATTGAAGACTAAGGTGTGCCTGACCTTATAACCCAGGATATTTTTCAATTGTTTCATAGGCACATTAAAGTTGGACAATGAATAAAAAAGTTAAAAAACAAAAACAAAAACAAAAACGATGCCCTTATATTGAGGCATTAGTGAAGAGTTTTGATGAGATCACAGGCTGTCAGGAGAGCAAAGAAATCCAGCCAGGAGGACGAGCAGTCAGAGTGCACAGAAGCAACGATGGGAGACATTGCCTCACATCCTTTGGGCACGTTATGAAGAGGGAACAGTCACGGAGTGGACTTGGGGGGAGGGACTGCATAACAATGAAAGAGTTTTTCTTTTTCTTTTCAAGAAGAGTGAACTGGGGTGGAGGTGGTGGGCAGGGAGAAAAGCACAACAAATGAATGACTGGAAACCCTAAGTCTCTGTAAACTTTCATTAAAATTATTTTTAAAAAACAAAAAAAAAAACAAAAGAGGGAACAGTCTCTGGAGTAGGACTGTATGCTTGTACGATTAGAGTCAGCCAAAGACAGCTTCTCCGGAAGATGGACCCACACAGTGTGGGAACGAGAGCCTTAGCACAGCAGAGATAAACATACCTTCCTAAGAGGTAGCACAGGATTAGGCGGTTCACTCTGAGCGAGCTGACTCCATAGGCCCAATCAACAAACACTAACTGGCTCTGGCTTCACCTTGGTGAATGCCACGCTCCGGACAACTGGTCAACAGGCGGCGGCAGCCTCATTTCACCAGCTACAGCCTCCGTGGAAGAGTTACAGTGTGCTCAGTGATGTCAACTAGAACACAGCAAAACGAATCTCCCAACATTCAGACCCTCAAACCTGGTCCCGGTAAAGACTGCGGGTCCCTTCCCGTCCCGGGGAGGAACCAGTCAGAACAATAACAGCCCACACCACCACAAATTCCACTTTGGGAAACCCTGTTCTTTTCTGCTGCCAATGACTTTTTGGCTCTATTTCCAAAACCCATAGACCAATTTCTTCAATTGAAAAAACCATATATACATGCTCCAAAAAACCCACAAGCATTTGAAGGAATGCTAAATTCAACCCTAAATTTGAGTCACACATTTGGTCTTTACAGCAATTTCACTTTCTGGAATGAGCTGGGTTTTACCAGCTCACAGAGGCTGACACTCCCTCCCAAACCAACACTGGGGCCTTCTCACCAAGTAGAACAGGGGGGAGAGGGGCTACGGCACCCCACTATCATAAGAGGACCCGCAAGGAGCCCACAACACAACACTGACTTTTAAACTGTAAATCTTAACACTGGAATCTGCTATTGACTCCTCTGTCACCTTCTATCGGTCACTTAATTGCAACTGCTGGAAAAGGAAGTAACCAGGGAGTCGCAGTTGGCAGAGAAACCCAAAATGAACTGTTATTGTGGTTGACTTCAGAGAAGGAATTACTCTGACCACATCTAAAACCTCTCAATTCACCACCTAGGTCAAATTACGTTAGACCCAGAGGTTTTATTTAACCACTTCCATCGCTTTACCCAAGTCTCCTTTCTTTCTTTTTTTTTTTTTTTTTTAAGTTGTATGTGGACATAATATGTTGGGAGTGAACCCTGGCTGTCTTCACTTGGGGTGTGATTTGGGGGAAATGACTTAATATTTAGAGGCTTGGGGTCTTGATCTTTCAAACTGCAATAATGCTATCCCCTCAGACCTCTGCAAAGATCCTAGGAAGCAGAGCATCACGTTCCTCAGCCAGACACGTCCTACATATTCAAGGCACTATTGATCACAGAGCCCATATTCGAAACTATTAATATTTTTAATGGGCTGTCAGGAACAAAGGGAAAGCAGGGCCTGATCAAACTGTCCACCCCTCAGCACACATGTAAAAATGATCTGCAGTGAGCAAACCGGATACGGGAGGGTGCCCAGCTGAGAAGGCTGAGATAAAGGCTTTAGTCTCTCTATCCCAGAAAGACCTCTGTGAGGTCTTCAGAAGCTCTGGAGACCAGCCTGCTGCGGAGATTATCTTCCAAGAAACTCAATCTGTGAAGAATGGAGGATATGCGTTACCTGCCCAGTGCAGTACTGGCTCTCAAATCAGGAAGGATTTTTTTTTATAATTGAAACATAAGGTTTTTTTCCCCTAAGTAGTGATTCTAAGAGCATAAAGGGAGATCATTCTAATTTAAAAAGAAAAGTTTGAAGTAAGTTAGTTACAATGAAGCTTTAAAAAAAAAAAAAGAAAAGAAAGAGGCGGGAGAGGAATAAAAGATCAACCATTGGCTAATCTTAGCATGACTGACAGAACCCTGCCCTCCCCCCCCCTTTACTGAGAGCAAGGGATATTAGGCCACACAGTCATCCCTGGTCCTTCACTCACCTGCAGCCATGATGTGTGCTGTTGCTCTTAACACTTTCCTGTGTTTTGGTTTAGGAAAATTTTGAGGCAGTGGAGAAAAAGAGAAGGAGCTGAATTTTAAAGGCAGCAAACCCAGGCCAATCTTCCCTCACTCCCCCCAGTTTTCTCTCCCTTGTTCTAAAGCTATACTTTGCACATCTCTATGCTTGTCTCTTTCTGTCATAATGGACGTAATGTAGAATTGAAGGCTGTTTTGTATTACATACTTATTCATCTCACCTCACCCTCTCTGTAATTTTAGATCATTCTATTTTAAAGAAAATTTTCAAAGAAGGGAGATGTGAATGAATCTATTTCTAATCCACTATTCTTTTAGCTCAACTAAGTTACCTTCCTTACGGATAAAGATTCCTCGGGAATAAGGCAATTTTACCACCCTGCAAGGTCCTTTTCAAGAAATCAGTCTTCCATGACTCCTCTAATACCTAAAATTTACTGATGGAGATCCAGATTTCCCTAGTGAGTCGGTTTGATGAAAGACTATGGGACACTAACATGATCTAAATGGGTTCTTCTAAATTACATGGCAACTACACAAAGGTGTGCTCGGTATATGGGCCCCCTGTCCAGACACTGGGCCTCTTAAAAGGTTATGAAGTAATCTTAACATGATCAAAGCCACAACGATCTTTCAGTAGATTAAATGCTTCTGAGAACTCTATCTCCCCAACTTCCCTTCTCAATTCAGCTTCACTTACTTCCTGAAGGAACATTTGGCAAAGAGGAAGAATGGGGAAAACAAGAGCAAGAAACTAGCCCTGGGCTCTCTCCCATAAAAGGGAGGGGGGTGGCGGGTGGTGTCACAAAACAAGAAACCCGTTTGAGGTGGTTTTTGCTGTCCTCGTGGTTGAGTGGGGACCGGCCTAGAGCTGACCCTCCCTCAGGTTTTCAGAGGCAGTAGACTGCATCGGAGGAGATTGCCTATCTTTTCTGCTTGAAGCAACTGCTGGATTCAAACTGTGTACCTTTGCTTTGGTAGTGCAATTCCAAAAGACCTTTCCTGACCTTTGTGTTTAAGTTGTCTTTCTACTCCAAATGCAACCTGTTCCAGGGCTCATTTGACTCTCTGATGCTAGGATTTGAGTAACAATAAGACAATCAGATTGGAGAAGAAAGAATTTTCTTTCTAGCCAACCAGGTATGAAGGATGGACTGACTACAGTCAATCTTAGGTAACCTGTGGTTACAAAGTCTATGCTTCTACAACAATATAACTTTTATATCAAGGAATATTAGGAGAGTAACTTAAATCTAGCTGTAACCCTTTAGCCTACAGCCAGCCTCTTGCTAGATCTAAATGAGTCATCATGCGATAAAGGCCCCCTTTGCCTCAAACAAGTGAAACACAGCCCATTGCCAACTAAAGGATACCATGACGGGGCTCTGGTCTTTTGCTTTTTTTTTTTTTTTAAGTCTTAGGACAGTCTCTTTCTGAAACATGATTAATGGCAAACATTTAAAAATAGCATATTTTTACAAAAGAAATATACAGCCTGTCAGAAAGAATCACATAGAAAAGAAGAAAACCAAGTTACATGAAATATAAGGTACCAAAACCTTGAAGGAAGAGATACAAATGCACTCATTTTGTAATGATGGCTAACTCGAATCTTCTCCGTGGGCAAACCCCTTTCCCTCTCCTTCAGCTCCACCGTATCTCAATCACGGGGGTTTACTTTCAACAATGCCTGACTTCCTTGGGATTTATAGCAACGTAGCTTTACATAATCATAAATCCCATTACATAATTTATTTCTCCCCCTTCCTCCCCCTCCCAGCATAGTTAAAATACCATACAACTTCCATGTTAATGGAGGAGTGCTTGATCAATTAGGATGACAAACTATAATTTAAAATATTCTCATTTCTTCTTATTAAATGTTTGTTAAAACAATACACGTGCATATAGATACACACATTAAAAAATATTTTTTTAAATATCTGAGGAAGTGCTTTCTTCGTTTTGCATATTGTTGTATTCACTGCCTTCGAGTAGAGCACAACTTAGAGCATGACCCTATGAACAAAATTCCTGAAAGTCTCTCTATAACTATTGACATTTATCTAAAGTTCATAGAGTTTCCAGAGGCATGTGGTTTAGGAAGAGGATGCCACTCCTGCAAGCAGGTAAATATATTTCTTCTCAAAAGGACATTAGATAATTTGGAGTCTACTTAATCACAAACCTTGATTAGCAAACTCGATTCAGGAAGTGCTAACTAGATCAATTTGTTAACGGAGGCCTTGATATAAGGAGCTTTGGTGGCCTAGTTGATAAGGAGTTGCACTGGCAACTCAAAGGCAGGAGGTTGGAATCCATCAGCTGCTCTAAAAAAGAGAAAGACATGTAATTGCATCCCATGGGATTTACGGCCTCTGAAAACCATGAGCCAGCTATGATTCGGATGCAGTTCGACGGCACAAAATAGCAATAACCCTAAAGAGCAGAATCAATTCGGTGGCAGCTTTTTTTTTTGTTTTTAGTTGGTTTGTTTGTTTTACTATAAAATTAGTTATGCATACAAAAGAGAAAGCACGTCTCTCAAGAATTCTTTTGACAAAACCAAAGCCTTATTTGGGATTTGGGAGACATCCTTTCCATTATGACGAACTGAATCTATATTCTATCTCATCTGAGGGCTCGTACCTTTAAATCTCAACATTGATTTTAAAATAATATTCAGTACAGCAATACTGAGAGTTCTAAGAGTTTGCTAAATTGAAAATCCTTACAGATAATATAATTTCATTAAATATGTATAGATGAAATAAGAAAGTAGATGTGTAAGATTTATTCCTGGTCTCAATCCCTACTCAGTCTACTAATTCTGCAATTAAACTTTAACTTCTTCTTTAAAGAGTCACTTTTTTTTTTTCTGTTAGAAGCACAGATTAGGTCCAATGCATTATTTCCCAAGGACTAGAATAGGATTTGTTTAGATTTAAGACTAAAATGTATCCACAAGACATGAGCTGAAAATCAGCCCACTGAAGTTGAGGGTGGGGTAAATTACATACGCATATGAAAGCTGATGAAATCTGACCAGAGAAGACGTGCACTTAGATGAGTGAGTAGTGCAGACAGAATCTCCTGCCCAAGATGTATTCAATCGGCCAACAGTTCTTACCAGAGGGCTGCCCTGCTTCATTAACAAGCACCAAACCACCACAGCTGAAAGCAGGCATAATCGCATCTGACCTTGCTGCCCTAAGATTAAGTTCAATGACTGTCCACTGATCCAGGGATTGAGGGAACCAGAGGTCAAGGCCAGGATCACCTAGGTTGGAAGACCTTAGCCTATAGAATGCAAAGACACCATGGTGGCCATTGTCAAGATGGCTAACTTCCCTACAGTGTGGTTTCAATTAAGTAAATAAAATGCAGTAATTAAATCAAGATTGCATAATATGTTTTTGATTTGTAATCTCATTTAAATTAATTAACTGACTCAATCTTTGTTTAGTTTTTAAACTGGCCTAGTTAGGGAAAGAGTCCCTGGGAGAAAATCCAGTTTTCTATCTTTAAAAACAAGGCAAAGCAATCTGGTAGACTTTATCTTTTTTTTTTTTTCCTTACACAGCAGCATGAAATAAATACAGAGGCAAGGGTGTTAGTGTAGAGGGAGGAGGAGTTTTATGGCATGATTTTGACTAAAAAAATAGTTCTCGCACTAGAGAGAAATAAACCAAAACATTATTTATTCAAAACATTTCTTTTCCAATTTTATAAAGATTGCATGTTTGTTGGAAGCAAAACATTTCCAGCTGTATTTTAAGTTTTCTGAAGAGAGCTGGAAGAGTTATAATCTTTTATAAATGCTGCCCATATCTCACAATATTAGATGAACACACTGCTGTGTACTTTTAGGGACAATTTGCCAGTGCAGTTTGCCACATGAAAATCATACGTCTTTTTCCAAAACCCGGTCAGATCCAGGAGGTCAAGGTGAGACGAATGCTACCTCTTTCTCATCTGGGAGATGGTGCAAATCTCAGTTAGCCTATGTAGAGCAGCTTTGGTTTTAGTTTTGAGTTGTGTTGGTTTTTTGTTTTGTTTTGTTTTTTTCCTTTGGAAATCAAGAGACTGCATTTTATAGCAAGGTATGTAGTGCAAGGAGAATGTTGGCGAAATATGGATTCTGGAAATGAAAAGCAGAATGTCATCAGACTCAAGACCATAATCCTGGAGGCAAGTGGAAAAATCAGTGCAAAATTTCAACCAAAAAAGCAAACACAATCTCTATGATCTTATTAGAATTCTGTTCAACAGAATGCATGGGGACCTAAATTCTCTTTTAGCTCCAGTATCCTGGTCTGCTCCTAATGCACGGCTCAGAACGGTCAGAGAGACCCTACTTGATTTTCTCCCGGATCCTTCACCCTTGATTCTAAATCCTACACATACTACATCCCCGTATAAACATGGCTCTTTAGGGCCATGTCATTCTACCTATTTTCTGAAATTTAAAACCATGTTGTATATTGAGATTAAAATCAAATACAAAACTCCCCAATATTGCACCAGCCATCTTCCTTTGCAGAGAGCAGGACATGGTCTCTCCATGCTGCCTGGACACTTGGAAGTCCATTCACTGACTGCCAGCCACTCTTGCACTCTGACCCAAAGCAAACCACTTCAGGCCTGGATTGGATTTCATCCTGCCCAAACACTTAAAGCCAAGAAAAAGGCAAAGGTCTCAGTCCTGTCCAAAGGGATTAGAAACAGGAGAAGGGAAAAGCTAGCTCTATGAGAATTATGAAATAGACACGCAAATATTTGGGGAGAAAGTTTAATATGTTTTCTTTTAAATACACTTTCAGATCTAATCACTGACCTTCCTCCTCAGAAAGAACACAGAGAGCTGGTCCTCCATCCCCCTGTACCTCCCCACGCAAACACTGACAAGACAGGTAATTGAAGAACCAGGAGACAGACGCTCTCCTGATGGATTGCACAATCCTCAGGGTGTCAGTCCTCACCGGCTAGCGTAAGTCCTGGCAAGGACTAGACAGTCAAGGGACCCAGGGAAGGAGTCTGTGATGGCTGATAGCATTCATCGTCTTCAAATTATACGTAGATGGGCCACCAAAGACAATCACAGTGTTTAGGCTTTTGTGGTGGTTATTTTCACACAAATATAAGCTGTTTTTACTAACCATACAAGTTGGTGACTTCCTATATTTCTTCAAAATATTTTACTTTCATACCAATTTCTCCATTTTATGAGCTGAAAAAGATATGCTGTCAAATTATTAATAGTGTTTTTAAAATGTTTGTTTCAATCATTAGATCTATTTTATATATCATACTATTTATATTATTATATATCATCCTGGTTATAGAGTTATATAGAGAGGTATATATATATATATATATATATATATACACACACACACACATATATATATGCATGCCATACTAGTTATCATGAAATATATTTTTATATACCATACTAGTCATATAGGGAGTTCTTAGTGGTAAAAAGCTGCTCTGCCAACCTGAAGGTACTCAGTTTGAATCCACCAGCTGCTCCACAGGAGAAAGATGTGCAGTCTCCTGCTATGTGATTTACAACCTCTCAAAATCTGCTGGAAAGTCAGCTATGGATTGGTTCAGACTCAATAGTACATGACAAGAAGTCATGTGTTATTAACACTTCCCACAAAAAAAGGAAAAAAACCCAACCAAACATAAAAAAACCCATAGTTGTCTTTAAGTAGATTCGGACTCCTAATAACCCCATGTGTGTGTGTCACAATAGTATTACACGGAGCTTCAAGTGCTGATTTTTTGGGGAGCAGATCATCAGATATTACTTCTGAGATGTCCCTAAGGTAACCTAGAGACCTTTTAGCTAAACACTGAGTGTTATCATTTACACAATTCCAATTGGCAACTGTTGTTGTTATTGCTAGGTGCCCTGGAATTAATTCCAATTTACAGTGGCCCCATGAACAAACCACTACTTGATCAGTACAATCCTCAGAGCCTTTGCAAGGTCTGAACCACTAAGTCCGTCTAACTCATAACTTCATTACGAATTCCTGCTCTAAGTCTATGATGGTATGTTCATATGAAAATATATGTGTGTGTTTAATCCAAAGGTGCTTAATAGTTTACTGACTATTAAAGTACAATGAAGGGAAAGATACTTTCTACTCACATAGAATATATTTTCATTATTGCTTTTTTCATAAATTAACTTTCCCACCATAAAGAAGAAGGCTATCTTTAAAAACAAGGCAAAGCAATCTGGTAGACTTTATCTTTTTTTTTTTTCCTTACACAGCAGCATGAAATAAATACAGAGGCAAGGGTGT
>NW_006399764.1:17863209-17874660 GCF_000299155.1 Elephantulus edwardii | reverse complement strand
GAGAAGGAGAAGGAGAAAGAGAAAGAGAAGGAGAAGAAAGTGAGAGGAATCATCTGAGGAGAGATGAAACTTGCTGGTATGGATATGAGGAGAAGAATGGTATGAAACGTCTTAACATTTCCTTGATGAATGATTCAAGGAACTTCTGTCCTTATGTTTTTCACGACAAAAGTTAAGTTACCAAGAATAAAATTACTTGGGGGAAAAACCACATAACATAAATTATTTGAAAAGCTATAAAAAGGGACAACAAATTTAAAAAGTCGGTGATTTCTCCTTGACAATTACAACTACCAATGAGAAGAATAACTCGATCCTTAGAGATAAAGTAAAAATCCAAGTTGGCTTAACGAAAATTATTTTTACTTTTTTTTTTAAAAAAAAAAAGAAGGCCATCATGGTTGTAAGAAGTAAAATAACAAATTTTAAAGAAAAGTTTGCAGTAAAATGAGAATAGGAGAACTTACTATGGGCAACATTCTTTTGAATGGCCATTTTTTAAGAAAGGTAAAAGAACAGACATTGTTTCCACCAAGCATAATAAAGTAATTCTTACTGAGACCTGCCATGGA
This sequence comes from Elephantulus edwardii, assembly GCF_000299155.1. Taxonomy (NCBI): domain Eukaryota; kingdom Metazoa; phylum Chordata; class Mammalia; order Macroscelidea; family Macroscelididae; genus Elephantulus; species Elephantulus edwardii. The sequence goes on along the minus strand of NW_006399764.1, from coordinate 17,874,088 downwards.
ATCACCTACCAGTTACTAGTAGAGGATTTACTAGCAGTTGGCTGCTTGGCAGCTGACAAGAAATGGCGAGAGGCACTGTTCTCTTGTTATATTCAAGTTTTTATTTATTTTTTTTAAGAAACCAAGTATAAGGGTGCAAAGCTGTGTGCACCATGTGCTCAAAATTCCTTCCATTTTGCTATTTTATTCAGTTCATCTTTAATAAAAAAAACCTAATGAACTCCTTATGATTCAAAAATCTCTCCACTAAAGCCAAAGCGTACGAAAAAGCACAAGTTCCTGCATAATGTCCCATCCATATGTCTTAACCCTGAGTGGTATCAAACCTGTGTAATTTTATACATCAAATGCCTTCCAGATGTGACAACATTTTAACACAGCCCAACTTCAAGCTTTTTTATTTTTTTCATTGCAAACTCATCTCCCATGCTCATAAAGATTATTTTCATTGCACGTAACAGTACACATGGCTAATGTTCAATTTTCCAAATTGATTATTATGCTGCCATTTCAAAACTGACATTGCCTTCCAATCAAAAAGCAAACTATGTTGCATAGTCAAGCTCCAGCAAATGAACAAAACAACCAAGAAACCACATCATTACTCAAACTTGTAGACAATGCTTGATTACAAGGGCAGTCCCACTTCTCCTTGTCTCCTCTTGGTCCCGCCCAAACATGGAGCGAAAGAAGAAAGGTCCCTTCATAATTCTGCCACAGAGCTAACAGCCAGCCACAGGGACAAGGGAGCCTGTCATCAGTTGCTTTCAGTTTCAAATGTGTGTCCTAATTAGAGAAGCCCAAATTCTTCCTGGCATTTATAGCATGTTAAAAACTGAAAATTAACCAGCAAGACTGTTCATGGAGAATTTTGAAAGCATCCAATAATATTATGGCAATGAAAAGCCATGCTCAGCATAACAGTATAAACTCAATTTTCAGATAGGATAAAAAAATTTACTAATATGATGTCAGGAAACAAAACTGGTATTTTAAGACTTTGAGTATCACTATGCCTGATGCAGGCCAGGGTCTTTGCAATCACTTGTTATGTATCAGGGGGCTAGACAATGTCTAGGGAGGACAGAAGGAGAAATGATGCCTTTGAGCTGTGGTGCTGGAGAAGAGTATTGACTATACCATGGACGGCTAAGAAGAGGAACAGAATTGTCTTGGAGAGGGTTAAACCAGGGTCAAACTCTTGAAGGCAAGGATTCTGAAGCTTCATCTGGCATACTTTGGACATGTTGCAAGGAGGGACCAATCCTTGGAGAAGGACTTCATGCTTGGGAGGGTGGAGGGGCAGCACAGGTGAGGAAGACCCTCTATGAGGTGGATTGATTCAGTGACTGGGGTAATCGGGATGGGTGTGTTGCAAACAGTGAGACTGGCACAGGATAGAGTAGACTTTAGGGCTATTGTACATATGGTCACTATGAGTCACAGGCAAGTCGACAGCACATAACAACAACAACAACAGCATGCTCCACAACGAACTACTATTTCAACCTGCTCCATCCTCAAAATCTCCATTCTAAGTCCACGGTTGCAGTCTCTGTGCCAATCCATCTCACTGAAAGGCCTCTTCTGCTTCACAGACCCCCTGCTTTTCCAAGGATAATGTTCTTGTCCAAGGACTTGCCATCCTGACAACAACACTCAAAGTGGATGAGACCAAGTATTCAGCACCCTCACCTCGAAGATGCCCCCTGGCTCTCCCTCTTTGGAGAGACACATTTGTTTGCCTTTTTTACCAATACGACCATTGAAAGGCAGCTCTTCTTCTTTGGTCTTTCCTATTCGTGGTGTAACTTTCACAACCATTCAATCCTAAGTATGCAATTCCATGTCTCAGAATCTTTTGTAAGGTAAAATCTTGACGTGTAAAGAAAGACACAATGATATTGTCCAATTTTGAAAGCCAATCTCTAAACATATTTCTTGCAGAACTTTTTAAATTATCCTAACCAATGAGACGGATCAACACAGTGACTGCAGCAATGAGCTTAAGGGTGTGAGAGAGGAGGGTGGCACAGGAGAGGGTCAGGTTCCTGAGGTGGCAAGGAGTCATACGCAACTTGATGGCACCTAACAACAACAACAGCACTATTCAGAAACCCCCCTTCAAGTGAGTGCTCTCTCTCTCTCCTTTTTTCATGATATGGCTTGAAGAAGAAATGTGCTCTTGAATTCTCCTATAATTAACCTTATGTCTCCACTGCCTCCATAATGATTCACAGAGAAGTCACGTCTTTCTGCTCTTGTATCCATTTTCTTGATGCCATTAGACACTCATCTAGGTTTACTATTTAGTCTTTTACTAACTCATAGTTTTTCGGGCCAACCTGTAAAAAAGTTGCATGATAACAGCATGAGATTTTGGTGGGCATGGTTTTTTTCTGCAAACATGAATATTTACTCCTCTCTTGCAGTCACTGTGAATCTGCCTAATTTTATAGAACACTATATTTATTTACATGTCATAACACAAACAACTTTGATATGGAATTATCAGAATAGGTAAAAATCTCTTGTGGAGATAATCAAAAGGCTGGCTTAAATATACAAAAATATGCATCAACAGAAGAATAATCCACATTGGAAAAGAGAAACAATGTCAGCATTACTTTAAGTTCTCCCTAGGAAATGGAAAACAAGACCTCAACTATTATTTTCAAATATCAAAAGCCATAGAAGCATTTTGTTCTACGCTCCACAACAAAAGATCGCATGAAAGTATTTGTATGCACAAGAGACCATGCGAATTTACAACAGCAAAACTTTACAATCTCGAGTACAAACAAAACCAGTCCCCTTGATGCTTTAAACCTGTGCTGCCTAATGGCCCTGCAGAGGCAATGGCCATAACGGAAAACACAGAGCATAAGACTCATCAGCTGCCAACCTGTACTGACAACTTGACCAGGCCACACTGGCGTCCACGGGCACTCAGCTGCCAGCAACGCACTGCATTTATTCACGCCCCTGAACTTCTTCACTCTGTACAGGGAACATTTTTAAAGTTCTCTTTCAAGAACTGCAGCCACAATTTGTAATAAATAAAAAAAAAAAAAAAAGCCAAAGCTGTCACCATGAAGTTGATTCAGACTAGGCAAACCCATTGTGGAACAGCCGCCACGGACTTCAGAGGTTGTGATCCTGACAGAAGCAGCTGACCACATCTTCTCTCACAAAGCCACTGGTCAAGTGTAACTGGGCTTAAGGTTCACATACACTTTAACCACTGCAACACCAGGCTTTCTTCCTAATTTGTCACAGTTGCCACCAAACAGCAAAGGGAGTGTTATCAACCGAAAGTTAGAGCTTATTATTTTATTTTATTAAAAAAATTTAATCTTGAGCCTGAAGTCTATTTTTGCCAATGTGTGCCATCTAAAGCAAACTTTGTAAATTCAGTTCAACAAATATTTACCAGTATTACAGCAGTTACCATGCTAAACTAACTAGATTACCACCCTTGAATAGAATCGGCTCGTAAGAAACTGAGTTACCGACAAGAAAGGCATAAAGTGTTTATAAAATAAGTCCAGCAGCAACTTCCCCTTTTTGTGTGTGTCAATGCCCTTTTTTCTGGCCACTGTAAAAGTTATAGCATGAGAGAGAAACTATGAAGCAGCCTCTATTACAACAGCCCGTGTGTTAGTTACATCGACCTTGAACCCATAGGAATAATGCTGAGACCACAAGGTAGAAAGAGTCATTAGCAGTCTCTGGCTGTTGTGGACGGTCACGCAAAGGAATCTAAGGCCATATGGAAAGTGAATCTGAGATTGAACCTGGGTTTCCATCACACTGGTTATCCTAAACACGCGTTATTAAATTATAACCATCAGAGACCACGTGCAAGAGGAAACAAGAAATGAGCCCCAATTCTTCAGAGGTTACTCTTCAGGGATGTACCATGGTTGAAGAAGCACCCCAAAAGGGATAAACCACTCTTTTGCAGCCAAGATAAAAGAAATAGAATTCAACTGTTAATATTCTGTTACGGAGATAACTGAGTAAATGACCCAAATGTGTTTAAAGAGGCAGTCTCATCAGTCTGAGAGTATGAATCACTACCTTCAGAAGATGTCTCTGAGCATTTGGTTTAAAACCAGTAAATAAGGAATCTCTATCCACTTATAAATGTCACAGGAGATACAACTGAGGAAAATAACATGAAATCTCTTATAAGCAAATGATTTCTCAAAAAAAATATATTAAAGATGTACCGCTCAACCCACCTCTGTCTGACACACACTCACACTTTTTTTTTTAAAAAAAAGGAAGGACTCCATGTCTTAGTATGTCATCCTCTAAACTTCTCCACAGTGCACTGAGCTTGGTCTGGTAGGAAATCTTGTTCTCCTAGGACTGCTTGAGTCTTGGCATGTTGGCTGAGTCTGCCAACTGGGATCCTCTCAGAGAGTGCTAATTGTGGTGTCTCTCTGGCCAAGAATTGGACTGAAACCATTAATTTACTTCATAGGACCAATCAACTGCTGAGAGAGGTAAAGGACATCGGGTGCAATTGACCTGGGCAGAACATGCACACAGGGGCCAACAAACAATGGTTTGACGTCACAGCTTCAATCACCAGCCTGCAAAGTTCAGTCACCTGCCGGAAAAGGGCCAGCCCTCCCCCCAGGACACATTCTAGGAGTAAAATAATCAGCAACCACTCTTTGAGAGAAAAAAAAAATTGTCTGTAATTTTAAATCTTGTTGACAAAATACTCCACTTTTTAGTAAACTATATGTCTAAGGATTATTTTAATAAATTAAAGAGGAACTAAAGTCCAGGTGATTTGTCCAAGGTCATGAAACAAAGAATCTAAACAAATATTTGATAGTTTCAGTTTTCTGCTTAAAAATCTAAGCTAGCAATATGAAGCCCGATACTGTCCTGCTGCTTCGTGTCCATTTCTTTAGGTCTCTTGGCCCAATGGCGACATGAATGACCACAATGAAGTCAGGACTCCAGGTCCAGTTTAAATACAAAGGCTGAGTTATCCGAGCCAGCAGCCCAAAGCCAAAGGTTCTTCCTCACATTAGAGTTCCATTCAGAGTGACCAGTAAGAAGAGTATTCTGCTTTCTTTGAGCTGAATAGGAATTGTTTGTGGTATTATGGGTGTGTAACTTACACTCCCGTTATAGATGCAGAGCTGGCCCTTCAGAGGGGTTTCAGAGGCTGTAACTGCAGAGGAGGAGACTGGCCATGTGTCTGTAGAGCAGTTGGTAGATGCGAACCATGGACGTTTGACATCCACTTCCTAAACAACTTGCCTCTGGAAACTCTATGAACTTTGATACGTGTCCATAGTTGTAGAGGGGCTTCAGGCCTTGTGTTCATAGAGTCACTATGAGTCGTGCTCGACTCAAAGGCAATCAACAACAAAACATGTTTATATTGGGGTGGAATTTCTTACTAAGCCACCAGAGCTCCCTGTAATTCAATCTGTTGTGTTACTGTTGTGTGCTGTGGGGTTGGACCTGGCCCATAGCTGACCCGCTCAAACAGGCGGTAAATCTCAAGGGAGGAGGCTGCCCATCCTTCAAATCCATTAGCTGCTCCATGGGAGAAAGATGGGCAATCTCTTCCTATGAGGTTTACTGCTTCTGAAAACCCACTGAAGGGTCAGATGTGAGTCAGTACGTGACAACAACTCCTGATAGGCAGGTGGTGGGCTGGGAAAACTAAAATACAATAGACAAGACAAAAGGGGAGTGGAAGAGGGACTCAGGGATCTAGTGGAGGTCTTTAAATAAAAGAAGCAACTTAAATGGGTTTTCAATTTCCTTGGGGGGGGGAGGAAGAAAGAAGAAATTAGAAATAATAAAATAATAACTAAACTTCTCTTTTCATAGTCTCTATTAAAATCTTCCAGCAATTACTACAACAGAATTCCAAGATAAATGATTGGTTATTACCCAGTCGCCCGGTGGTGGTACATGCCGTGAGTCTAGTACAACTCACAGTGACCCTATGAACAAAAGATCTGAACCCTGTTCTATCCTGCACCATCCTCACACTTTCTGACACACACGAGCCCATTGCAGCAATCACCACATCAATCCACCCAGTTGAGGGTCTTCCTCTTCCTCGCTGACACTCCACCCTTCCCAACATCATGTCCCACTCCAAGGAATAGCTCCTCCTAGCAACATGCCCAAAGTATGTGAGGCAAAACCTCACCCTGCTTCCAAAGAGCTTCCAGCTGCACCTTCTCCAAGACACATTTGTTTGTTCCCTTAACCATTCATGGGATGTTCAGTGTTCTTCTCCAATACCACAGCTCAAAGGTGCCAATTCTTTTTCTGTCATCCTTTTTCATTGTCCAGCTCTCAGATGCATAGTAAGTTCTCAGAAAGACTGTGGCCTGAATCAGATGCACCTTAGTCCTCAAACTGACATCATTACTTCTCAATAATTTGGAGAGGTCCTTAACTGCACTTGGTGGAGAGCGGCATTTCTCTTCACCCAGTCAGCAGTGCTAATAGGGCTACCAGGTGATGGGCTTTTTCTGGGTTATTTCACAGGTTTACACTGGTAGGATTTTATTTTCTGTTCACTTGTTTACCTGGGTTGGTTTTCAGCGTAACATTCATTAAGCGATGAGACACAACAAGAGGTGCGAAGGCGATGAGATAAAAGTCTCAAGGCCATTACTCCTCCCCTGAGAGTCACAGGCAGGATCTAAGAAAAGTGGAAGATAGCTTCGTTTATTTGGGTTAAAGACAAGAAATATGAACTCAAGCTTAGAAGAAAATCAAAGAAAGAGTTTCCACACCTCCAACACTGCTTTGTTACCTACGTCTTGTTCCCTATTAGACAAAGTGGTCTGCTAAAATGGGGAGAATTTTGAAAACACTCTTGGTTTTTGGCTTCTTGAGTGATTGGTCTTTGCAGGAGGAGATTCCTGTTGAAGGGAGGGAAGAGAGGTGCCCAGACCCTCCCCACCAAAAGCACAGGAAGACACTTGGGGAACCAGCAAAGCTACCTGGAAATACTCCACCTTTAACCACAAAGCAAACAATAGTAATTACGAACATCAAACTAATTGTGTCTCCTCCCTAGAGATGGTGTCCTCTAAAGACTCCTTGAAATCAAGGTTAGAAGATCAGGAGTAATTTTGCTCCCAATTCTATCATTCCTACTAACAGAACAGGGCCAAAGTTCACCACCTCCACTCCAAAAGTTACAGCATCAGTAAGTAAAAGCCTTCAATAAATGAACTGGCAGTAAGTTTTTCCTTTGGTAGTCTGTTTAACTGGAACAATACAGCTCTTTGGCTTCTTAATCCTTTCAGACTTTGTTGTCTTTTGGAATATTTTTTTTAAGTTTAAGAATCATAGGGAGCTTTAAGAAACTTAAACACGAGCTACAATTCAGAATTACAAATGTAACTTTTCATTAATCTTTCATTAATGATCAAAACAACTGGTAGTCTGAGCCCAATTTTGCAAAATTCCTGTCATATATGGTGGGAGCGTTAGGTGTTGACAATAAGGCTCTGTCCTACCTTTCCCTTGCACTGTGATAAAGATAGAAACAATCTTTTCACAATTTTCAAAGCACTTTCACCCACATTATTTTTCAATCCTGGAAGAGGCTGTGCTTTTCTTTTTTTCTTCATCCTTTATAGTGGTTGAGAAAGAATGCACCTTGAAAACTTGCAGGGTAACAGGAAACCTGGGTTTTCTCGATGTGGTTCCCCCCAGACTTACTTTGTGACCTCGGGGATGTCACTTGACCTCCCTCTACCCCAATCGCTTATCTCCAATGAGCTATAATAAAACTTTTTTTTTTATTCCTGTCCATGGGGCATTAGAACAATGAATCTGATAGGATGTCTCTAATACACTTTGATCTCTATAGGGAAAGTTGCCATAAAAATAAAGACATTGTTGTTATTATTCTAATTGAGTTATTTGCAAATGGATCTTCTTGATGGAGCCCAGCCCTCAGATATAGAAAAGAAAATGCTGCCAGCCCTCCAGGGTGCAATTGCCTCATGGCAATTATACCTATAACCACATTTCCTTATTACTGTTATAAAAGATGATGGTTCAAGGGGAGGCAAAAGGCAAGTTTAAGGGGGAAATGAGCTGTTTCTTTTCAATGGAAGATGCTGAGGTTGCAAATGTGGAACCCAAGGCAATAGGTAAATTCTGACAGAGCATGTGTTTCCAATTAGGGTGCTGTTTGCGACTCAAGTCGAAAGACAGAGGTACTGCTGAGACTGAAGGTTTTCATCAAATTTTGGAAATTTTCTTTCAAGGGCAAAATTACAAAGGTAAAGTAGCCCCAAATTAAGAAAGTATCCCTACAAAACAATGGCCAAAAAGGCTCAAAGTTGTCTAATCTGAGTTAAGAAAGATGTACCACATTACAAAGTACAAAAGGCATAAAGGAATGCAACTGTAGCTAGGTAAGCAAGAAGTGTTAGAGATGATTTTATTCACATACACGTGGGGTTGGGGGCACTGGGGGAAGCTGAGCTTTGCCTGAGTCTACAGGCAGAACTTTTCCTTTCCTTCTTTCTGTGCCTTTCCTATCGAACATCAGCAGCCACAGTAATGCTTCACATTTTGGCACTTTGAGAATTCGATAATGTTCAAGTGGAATTTTGTTAAGGTAGGGAAGAAAAGGACATTGTATAATGAAATATCAGAAACCTGGAAGAATGCTTTCATAGTTGTTATCCCTATGTCCAGAGGGTTTCTCACCAGTTTATTTTTAGAATTAAAAACTCTAAAAGTCAAGATTGAAAGATGAATAAACAATCTCTGTTGTGCAACTGAGCCGACCTTGCTTGCAGAAAGTGAAGATTTGAAGTACTTACACCAGAAGATTAAAAACTAGAGCCTTCATTATGAGTTACAGCTCAACATCAAGAAAGTAAAAATTCTCACCACTGAACTAGCAAGCAACATCAAGAGGGGGAAAATGGAGAAAAGACTGAAGTTGTCAACAATTTCCTTTTATTTAGATCCACAAGGAAAATCTGCTGTCAAGACCTCTCCTGAAGGCTGCAGAGCAATGATGTCATTGAAAGTCTAACGTATGCCTGATGCACTTCAAGTATTTTCAGTTGCTTCCTATGCATCTGAAAGCTGAACAATGAATAAGGAAGAATGAAGAAGAATTGATGTCTTTGAATTGTGGTGGTGGCAAAGGATAGTGTACAAATTGTGGACTATCAAAAGCACAAACAAATACATTTTGGAGGAGATGATAAAACCTGTTTTCACATATTTTGCACATGTTTTCAAGAGATGCCAGATCTTAGAAAAATACAGCACAGGTGTGAGGATGGCCCAGGACAGAGCAAGGTTCAGATGTGTTGTTTATAGAGCACTGTAAGCAGAGTTGACTTGATGGCACCTGATAAATTCTAGAAGCAGATTCTGGGCCTTTCTTCCTCATGTATTCATTTGAAGCTCCACTGAAGCTCATCAAACACAGGAAATCAGGCTGATCTCCCCCCCCCCTTTTTATTTTATTTTAGTGAACGTTTACAGAGACTTTGGATTTCCATTCATTCACTGTTGCACACTTTCCTCCCCGCCCACTCCCCCCTCTCGAGTCTGCTTTTCCCTTTGAAAAGTAAGAAGAAAAAAAAAATTCTTTCATTCTTATACAATCCCTCCCTGCCCCAGTCCACTCCACTATGCAACTTTCATTCTGGACTCCTGTCATGACAGTAATACCTCATCATATATTCCTGCTAAACAGTTCTCTCCCTCATATGTTTCAATGCTGTACACTATTTTCCCCCGCTTAGTTTCCCTCCAACCCGGATGTCAGTCCTCTATTAAAACAGTGGCAACATGCAGTATTTGTCCTTTTGTGACTGAGAGATTTCACTGACCTTAATGTCCTCCAGGGTCACCCATTTTGTATAATATTTCATGAGTTCCTTGTTTTTCAGTGCAGTATAGTATTCCATTGTGTGAATATACCACAGCTTCTCTATCCATTAATTTTTTGCTGGGCACTTGGGCCGTTTCCAACTCTTTGCTACCATGAACAAAGCCACAATAAACATGGGTATGCATATATATGCTTGGGTGGTGGTTATGGTTTCTTTGGGGTATATTCCCAGTAGTGGAATTGCTAGGTCAAATGGTACTTCCATCTGCAACTTTTTGAGAAAGTATCACACAGCCTTCCATAGTGGTTGCACCATTTTACACTCCCACCAACAGTGAATAAGGTTTCCAGTTTCTCCACAACCTCGCCAGCATCTGTTGTTTGCTGTTCTGTTAAATTTTCCCATTCTTACTGGGGTGAGATGATAGCTCATAGTTGTTTTGATTTGCATCTCTCTTAGAGCTGGAGAATTTGAACATTTCTTCTTATGATTGTTGTCTATCTGAATGTCTTCTTTGGTGAAGTGTCTGTTCATATCCTGTGCCCATTTTGCAATTGGGTTGCTTACCTTTATCTTGGTATGATGCCAGTTGATCTTTTTCTGTTGTCATCGTTGTTGCTGTTATGTACCGTTGAGTCGCTTGTGACTCATAGCGACCCTATGCACAACAGCCCTAAACTCTGCTCTGTCTTGTGCCAATCGCACTGTCTCTGACACTCGCATCTCGATAACCCCAGTCACCAAATCAATCCACCTCATAGAGGGCCTTCCCCTCCTGCGCTGTCCCTCCACCCTCCCCAGCTGTCCTTCTCCAAGGACCAGTCTCTTCTTACAACATGTCCAAAATATGTTAGACGGAGCCTCAGAATCCTTGCCTCCAAGGAGCCTCCCAGTTTAACCCTTTCCAGGACGAATCTATTTGTTTTCCTAGCTGTCCATGATACCCTCAATACTCTTCTCCAGCATCACAGCTCAAAGGCATTAATTCTTCTTCTGTC
>NW_006399764.1:17861797-17862512 GCF_000299155.1 Elephantulus edwardii | reverse complement strand
GAAAATGGAGTCATTTTTATTAATAGCAGAGACAAAATCAGATGCCTCAGAAACGTTATGAAGAATGAAGACACTCTCAACTCAAATTCATAAAAGCAAACATCACTTAAAATTATATTATAGTCATAGTTCATTTTATTGTATTGTGCTTCACAGTTATTGCTTTATTTTATTAACTAAAGATTTTAAGCAACTCTGCTTCCAGAGTGTCTACTGGTACCATTTTCCCCAACTTGTGCTCACTCTATGTCGCTATCACATTTTTGTAATGCTGACAATATTCCAAACTTTTTCCATGTTATTACACACTTAATAGGCCATGCTTCTGTTGTTGTATGCTGTCAAATCAGAACTGACTTATAGTTAATCCTCCAGCAGGTTTTCAGAGGCAGTTAATCAGAGGTAGGAGACTGCCTATCTTTCTCCTATGGAGCAACTGGTGGATTCAAACCAAGTGCCTTTGCATTGACAGCACAATTCCTTACCACTAAGCCACCAGAGCTCCCTTAATAAACTGTACTATAGAGTAAAGATAATTTTCAAATGCACTGGAAAACAAACCCGTGAGTAACTTTATCCTGATCATTACTTTACCGAAATAGTCTGAAATTGAACTCTCAAGTCTCTCCAAGGTTCATCCAGACTCTGGGTAAGTAATAGATTCATTCTCTTGATAGTTTTACGTAAGGGGAAAGATGTCTATTTCTTTGTTAAT
>NW_006399764.1:17848014-17861697 GCF_000299155.1 Elephantulus edwardii | reverse complement strand
ATTCCATGTCCCAATAACTAGTGTCTGCTTACAACTGTTCCTCTTCCTTTGTATTTCCATATTTGAAAGCTCAACCTCAGTTGCCCTTTCTGTTATCTATGTGTTCTGTTGTACATAGGGTTTTCAGAGGCCTGCTCTTTCAGAAGTGGATGGCCAATCCTTCCTAGTCTGTGGTAATCTGAATGTTCAGATTTAGAGACGTATCAGACAGACCATCATTTTCTAGAAAAAGTGAAAGGTATGTCCCTTATTGTGGAGTTAACCATTAGTATCAGTGTTGTCCCTGTCTTTGCAACACGTGTCTTTACCCACTTATTTCCCTGCTCCACCATCCACCAGGATACCCATCCACTTCTACCCACTCCCTTCACATCTATCTCCCATTGACCAGTCCTTGATCTAAGAGCTTAGATATGAAGCATCCTTGGCTTCTGTGATTCCAAACACGTCGGCTTCTGGTAGTTTCTTCTGTTGGGACCAGTGTCTCCGAAGTTTAGTGGTAATGTTTTCCGAGTGAAGGTGATGTGTCCTGTAGAACTGGTGTGTAGATAGGTTTTTCTTGGCCCAAGAACGACTTCCACACGGGTTTGGCCTCTTCAATGTTACCTGGGAAATGGCAGGGAGTTATTTCTATGGACCCTTCAGCTGCCCAGCGTCTCCGCCAGTCAGACTCTTTATGCCCCCACTACGCAGCCTGAGGAATGACTTCTGCGCGGGTTTGGCTTCTTCAATTTTTTTATTTTATTTTATTATTTTTGTGTGTGTACCATCAAATCAGATCTGGCAGGAACAGGAGGAGATTGCCCCTCCTTCTCCAGCAGAGCATCTGGTGGATTTAAACCACGCACCTCTGGGATTACAGTGCAGCTTCTTGCCACTAGGCCACCAGAGCTCCCTCAGCTGATCTTTAAAATATGCACGGCATACCTTTCAGTATCATCACAGCAGACAACTCATCACATTATAAAAAATTAGCAGAGGGGAGGAAAGTCCTCAGAAAGCTGAACTGCTACGATGAAGGACTTCACTCATGAAGATGGCAGAGCACTGGGCTATGTTTCAGTCAGTGTTACAGAAAGGAGCCAGGAGCTGGAACTGACTGGACAACCACTTACCACAATAACCAGTCCCTAAGCCCATCGCCTCGCACATCTCGAAGGAGTCTCCACTGCGTGGAGATCACCAAGGAGGACGGCAGTAGAGCGGTGCACTGCACAACTGCAGGGAATCCCTGTCACGGAAATACACCCTATGATAAGCTTGAATTTAAATAAGGGACAACTACTTGGAAAGGTTTCTTACAGTGTTCTTTTTTCTTCTTTTTTTTTTCATTTTCTTTTCACATTTTATTTGAAAACTAATTCAAATGCTCAAAGCTACAAAAGGGGGAGACATTTATATTATGTTTGCAAAATCACAACAAGGAAAGAAAGGAAAAGGCGACACTGAGTCTCCCCCAGCCCATCTCACAGTAGCAGTTGTGGGCGAGTGAAGTCCCCATCGCTGAACGCTCGGAGAGATCTCACAAAGCGAGATCTCACAAAGAGAGATCTCACAAAGAGAGCTCCTGATGCAGGTCGTCTCACAGAGACTCTCTGAGAGACGTTAGCCAAAGGCCAAGAGGTCACCATCTGGTTCAAGGACACCTAAAAGGTCTAGGTGCTCACATTCTAGATCCCCTTAAAAAAGGGGGGGGAGAAATCAAGATCCCAGTCCCAGGCTCCACACAGGTCTCATAAAAAGTTGAAGAAAAACAGTGTTCTTTTTGTTGTTGTTTTAAATTACTGCCTTCTGGTGGGGAAAAATGTTGTTTTTGCTGTTACTGCTGTTGGTTTGTTGATGAAAATTCTCTGGTGGTCGAGTGGGTAAGAAGCTGCACTGCCAACCCAAAAGCATGTGGCTCGAGTCCACCAGCAGTTAGTTCTTCAGGAGGAAGATGGGCAACCCGCTCCGGTGTAGTCCCTGCCTCTGAAAACCTGCTGAGGCTCAGCTCTGCGCCAATGCTGACTCGACGGCACAGAACCACCACCAAATAAACGCCAGGTTTCCAAGAAGGGCACCCAAAGGAATGTACTTTATCATGACAACAAAGGGTACTTGCTTTTCTTTTCACTTTTCAATCAGTGATGAATTGAGGCCACAATGTCAATAAGTGGCCCACTCACTCCAGCGGTTTCTTTGAAAGGCAGGTCCCTGAGCACCAGCCCTAAGGTTGTGGTGCACGCAGAGTGACGGCCAAGCAAGAAGCTTGTTCTCCTGCCACCCCAGGTAACTCTCCTGTGTTCTGTCCTCAGACGAGGACTTGGCTGCGGACGCTCGCTTGCGGACGCCCTACTGGAAAGCACCAAGCTGTCTGTGACTGGAGATTCCTAAAACAAGCAAACAAAAAATGCAGTCCTCGAGCCAAGACCATCCTCCATTTTCTGCTGCTCCCTGCCATGGGATGCACCAGAATCCCACTTCAGCCAAAAATCACACGTGGAGAGTGAAGCCTAAAAGGTGCCCGAGTCCAAATCCACACTGAACCATCTGAACTCTCTCCCACTCCGCACAGCTTTAAACAGACTTCTCCGCGAAGCTGCACACCCTGCCTGGCCCCCAGACTCTCTGGTTCTGCTGCTTCCCCCAAGTGATTCAAAGTGACCCAGGTTTCATTCTCCAATGTTCCCTCAGCCAACTCTTCTCCAAGCTGAACACAGAGGGTTAGAAGGAAAACACAAATGTTGGCATAGGTGCTTTGAGGTTGCTTGACCTTTCCAAAGGAGATTTTTGGCCACGATGTCTTGGCAGCTCCCTGGAAGGCAAAGCCAGGACACGAAGAGGAAGACAGGAAGCCGGGAGCTGGCCATGTGTCCTTGGCAGGCAGCAGCGCGGCAGGGTGAACCCCCTCGTCCCTGCCAAGCCAGAAACAGTGGGGAAAGCCCAGCTAATTGGCAAGCGACCGCCAGCTACACTGTACATCCTTCGCCTTAGAGGCCCGATCAAGTTAAATGGTATGCCAGACCCTAATCTACTTAAACAGGATCTGACTTTACTTGGGGAAACGTAATTTGCCCCTATTTTGTTTCCTTGAGGAAGTGGTGGAGAAGCATTTTAGAACGGTAAGGGATGGAACATTTGAAAGGCGGTAAGAGTTGAAGCACTTCTTGGCTAAAAGCAGAAAACACCAGAAAGATGTTTTACTGACAATGGAAAAGACGTGCAACTGACAGAACTGACTGAATGGATCAGAACCAACAGCAGATACCCTTATGAAAACTGAGACGTGCAGAACACCTAATAATGTACACAGGATGTTGTACATAGACCAATAGGCAGTCATTCAAATATTGCATGGTTCCAACCAGGTAAAGTATAGAACAGGGGTTTATCCTTTCATAACACTTATTCAATGTGCATGATGAGCAAATCATCTGAGTTGCGAAGATTACATAAAGAAAATGCAGCATCAGAATGAGAGGAAGATTTATTAACAGCCTGCAGTGGGCAAATGACACAACCTTGCTTACTGAAAGGGACGAGGACTTGAAGAACTTACCAATGAAAACTAAAGACTACAGCCTTCCAAATGGATTACATCCCACTATCAACGAACCAAAAATCCTGACCACTGGACCATTAAGCAACATCATGGTAGACAGAGGCAAGATTGATGTTCTCAAGGATTTCATTTTACTTGAATCCACAACCAACACCCATGAAAACAGCAGCCAATAAAGTAGATGAGGCACTGCTTTGTGCCTGGCCTAAATCATGGTCTCTTCCACCTTACACACACACACAACAGCTGGACAGTAAATAAGGAAAACTCAAGAAGAAATGCTGACTCTGAATTATGATGTTAGCAGAGAATTTCTAGTAAGGCCATAGACAGACAAAGGAACCCATGAAATCTCTCTTAGAAGAACAGCCAGAGGTTCCTCAGAAGCCAAGATGGACACGTTCTCAGGAAGGACCAGTGCTTAGAGAGGAACATCATGCTTGGGCAAGTGGGGGGTCAGTGAAAAAGAGGGAGATACTCAACAGGATGGACTCACACAGCTGCCAGAACAGTGAGCTCCAACAGCAATGACTGAGAACAATGCAGGGCCAGGTGGTGCTTTCTCCTGTTTTACAGAGGGTCACTATGAGCTGGTACAGACCCCACGGCCCTGACAGCAGCCAAGAATCCAGAGATGACAAGACTATGATGACGTATTGAAACCCAGTTACGTCTACAGACATGGTGCTTTAAAAAAAAAAAAGTCACATTGGTTTGTGTTTTTTTAATATAACCAGAAGACTTCCACTTGCCCATTTATACTTATTCTAAGGAGTCAGCAATGCACAAGCAATGTGGATTTTAGACTCTTCAGAAGCTCTAGGCAGTAGAGAAAGAAATTGACACAGTCCCTTCTGATGCACCACTGAGTAACAGAATTGCACCCACCTTCTTGGCAGCTGTGATCTTTACTTACACGTGACGGGGTTCCATCGTATTTTTTAGTGTGATTCTGTCTACTAGCAGATTATTACCACTTTCTGAGTCTTTTACTGCTAAACTGGGGAGTTACACACAGGGAGAAGGGGAGCAGAGGGGATTGTACAAATAAATTGCACCTCACTGCTGCTGCTAACAGGGTGAGTCCAGGGACCTGGGGCCCCGGGCATAATTTTCCCCTTAAGGGAACCTCGAAGGACTTGGGAAGAACAATTAGAGTTTTGCTCAGTGGTGGGTGGGCACATTGGCTTTCATTTCCAAACTGTTCCCACTTACTTACTTCTAAAGTCACCGACCAATTCCAAATGGCTTCTGCTTCCATAAACTATAGGAGATGATGATGAAATTGGGGAAGGGGGAATCACAAATTTCTTCTAGAGAACTGGATAGCAACATAATTCATTTCTTTATGCTTGAAATTTGAGAGCTAGCCAACATTCCTCTTTTAAGCAATTCAAGACCCTAATATGAATGAGTCTGTCTGTTTCAGTGAGGTTATAGTTATGAGTAAAACACACATGTAAAATCTTATATTCCACCACCATCTAAAAGGGGTACATAATAATCTTCATTCCAAACAGCAGCTCAAGACAGCAGAATAATCTTCATTCCAAGCAGCAGACTCAGCAAGTCTAGGAGCATCTGAACTCCAAAACTATTTCTCTAAGTCTTTGCGGACTACCAAATTGATGACTGTCAGTAAGTTCCCCTAACTTCTCTTTTCCTCAAGCCACTAGTCATTTCTGACTCTCAGCCTTTGTCTTGAAGGACTTCTTTCCAATCTCTCTGGCTATTTCACTCTCTCCCTAAAACCACCAAAGCAGCCTACCTGCTTCTCATCCTCTCCTGTTTCCCCAAACACCCTCAACTATTTTCTGTCGTTAGAAAAAGTATTTGTTTGCAAAGGGCTTTAAATATTGCATGTTGGTTGGTTGTCTATAGGTTACTTCCCTCCTTCCTCAAGACTAGGCTTTCCTTACAGGCTAACTTTCTGGAAAGAAACTAAGGCAGCCTTAAAAACAGCATCATAACGAGCCATCAGCTTACAGAACTAATTGGCTTTCGATATTTTAATCTTATACTTGTAAGAGTTATCTATTTCTTTATTTACTCAAAGTGCAAGAATGAACAACGTTACAGACCTCAACCCTAGCTCTCAGTCTACAAGAGGGGACAAAAACAATTCAAGTTGCTATCCTCCTGCAACTAAGTTCAATGTGCCTTAGGATGATGTGCAGCCATATGTAAACAGGTGAAAAGAATTCATTTAAAGTTTACAAGTAAGCAGCAACCTCGTTGTTATATGCCGTTAAGTCGTCTGCGACCCATAACGACCCTGTGTACAGCAGCTCTGAAGCCTGCCCTGTCCTGAGCCAGTCTCACTGTTTCCAACACACCAATCCCCATTGTCCCTGTTACTGTATCAATCCATCTCACCCTATATATAATATTTTGGAAATAAAATCTACATCTCACACACACACACACACACACACACACACACACACACTTAGTAGAAAGAGCAGCTACTTTTTTGTTTGCTTGATTTCTGTTTTTAATGAACAAGACCCCTAGGAGAATAAAAGTTGCAGGTGGCAATGTACTGCTTAGCTATGATAAGCAGAATGCAAAAAGGCAATAAAATGGCAAAACAGCTATTATAGCATGAAATAATGAGGCTGTATCATAATGAGGCTGCAGCTTCAAACTCTCTGACCTCTGTCATCTTTTAGGACAGCTAAAAAGGGTCTATTGACATGCGGTGGGGGGCAAACAGTCAACTACTATTTCAGATTGGAGATTACTTTGTGGTTACACCCTGTTAATACAGAATTCTGAAGGAACCAGACCAAACGAAAGACTCAAAGTCAGTCCTGAGGGGAGAAAGAACAACTGGGTTCCAAGAACTGAAATTCAACATTGAATAGAGAAAGAGGGGGAGAAAAATCTAATTTTTAAAGCTATGACCAAGACAAAGCTTCTAAATGGAAAGCAGAGAATGGCAATATGAGATGAGAAATCTCTTTGTCTCTAAAAAAGCTATCCATACACGTATGGCTTTCTCTAATTTTACTGAGAAATTGAGAAACATATAAAGAAAGCCCTTGCAAAAACATAGCATGAATACTGATGCCATATTTCTAATGAGGGGAGAAAAAAAAAACCAAAACCTTTTCACAATGTCAATTAAACCCAAATTTAGCTTTAAAACTCTATGACCCCTACCATTTTTTAGGTTAGCTGAAAAGGATCTATTGACTAGCTTTGTTAGCTGTACACTTGAATGCTACTTTAGATAGAAAATTATTTCTTTCACTCTATAAGAATAATTATCACGGCGATCGCACAATTATTATAATTATATCTGTAAGAACTGTTATTGGGAATTTATCTCTGAAACACTTTCATGCATTGCAGGGGACATTTCTCTTTTTTTAATGATCACCAACACCAGTGTCTTTTTTGTCGCTATAGAAGTAATTCTACCTCTTTCTATTAATATCCTCTCGAATGCTGTGGAAGCCAAAGGAGACAGCCCCGCATTTCTAGCCCCCAAAATAATCGTTTCCGTTAAGCCAGGTCTGTGGTAAAAGTTGAGACCAAAAAAAAAAATTACATTTCCCCTTCACAGCCACAGAACATTTACAACAGAACACTTCTTCTTCAATGGACGCAAGCCCCGAAGTCACCCCCTAGAAGAAGCCCCTCAAATCTGTGTCTCATAAACTGTTCTCTTAGAAAAGTAGCAATAAAGTTATTACAAACCTAAAGTATCTGCATAAACTCAGTTAATTGAAAAGTGGGTGGAGAGGGCTGCCAAATTAAATGTTTACATTAGCACAGCTGTATTGTAAAAACATTCTGCCCCCTGTGCTTTGTAATTATAAGATATTTCTGGACTGTGTATCTCTACAAAGTTTATCTCTACTGCCAAGCTGGTCTTGGCACAGGCGGCTGCAGCTCTTGGCAGCTCTGGGCTCCCTGCGCGGGCAGCTCCAAAATGGCTGCCAAGCGGCCTCCTGAAATGTCGCCGGCCTGGGCCTGCCTCGCCAAGGGCAAAGGCCAGCCCTGCTGCCCAGGCCGGCCCGAGGTCGCACAGGCAGCCAACATGCATCAATCCCACGTACATCAGAGCTGGCACCACAGGGGTGGAAGGGGCTGGCTGACAGACTTCAACTCCAAAGCACTATGAAAACACCACAAGCCAGAAAGAGGGGACAAGGCCTCATTTCTGGGATTCTGCTCACCTCCTCGGCCATGCGAAGGCCCACAATGCTTTCTGTGAATGAAAGAGGCTCATTTAATTGGGGGAAGAAGGGTGGTGGTATGAAGTGGAGGGGGGACTTCATTCTCCAACATATTGACACAGCCTAACACTGCCCATTGGCAATGGCATGATTTCTGACGTGGATTCCATAGTTACTCTCAGAGCATATGTGCAAGCAAAATAAAAGAAAAAAAAATTCAAATGTGGTTCTTTTACTTATGTGACATGATTAGTATGCTTTCTTCTTTATTTTTAATATTCCTCCAGGGCCAATTTCTTAAAATTGGTGGAATTAACTATTGCTGTTATTGTTGTGTGCCATCAGGTTGCATGCACCACAATAGTACAGTGTAGCGACAGTCAACAACAAACTCCAAACAGCTCAAAGCAACATTCAACAACAACCTCCAAACAGCAGTCCTCAACACTGCCCTCTCTGTGCCTTCTTTATCATCTCGGCTACACTCGAGCCCACTGCTGAAGTCACAGTGTCAGTAACTCTTGTTAGTCTTCCTTTCCTTTGCTAACCCTCCTTCTTTGCAACTATGATGTCCCTTTCCAAGAAATAGCCTCACCTGATTGCAGGTCCAAAGTATGAGAGATGAAGCTTCACTGTCTTTGCCTCTCGAGAGCTTCCCAACTGCGCCTTCTCCAAGATATACATCTGTTTGTGCTTTTGGCACTTCACAGGATATTTCGTCCTCTTCTCCAGCCTCACAACTCAAAGGCATCAATAATTCTTCTGTAACCCTTAGTCATTGTCCAGATTTCCAACGCACAACAGGTGATTGAGAAGACTCTGGCCTGAATCAGGCACACCTTACTCTTTAAGCTGACATCCTCGCTCTTCAGTATTTTGGATAGGTTCCTGACAGCCAACTTGTTCAATGCAATACATCTTCTCATTTCCTGACTGCTGGTACCAAAGGTGCTGCTTGTGGATACAAGCAAGATGAAATCAATGACAACTTCAATCTTTTCTCCATCTATCATGTTCACTATTGGTCTTGTGGTTCAAACTTTTGTTTTCTTGATGTTGAGATATAATCCATACCAAAGGTTGTAGTTCTTATCCACACTAAACCTGGTGATACAGTCCCTAGAGAATTGTGCTGCTAACCCAAGCCTCCCTAATGGTTTGAATCTCCAAAGGTTCCCTGGGAAAATTGATGGGAAATCTCCTGCTGTGAAATCTACAACCTCAGAAGCCCTGTGGAGGGTCTGACTTCACGACAATGAGTTTTGTGGTTGGTGGCACATGATCCAAGGAACCCTAATAATGCATCACATCATATACTGGGGCAGGGTGACTGACAGGTCTCTGGTTCGTTGAGAGAAAGTCTTCATTTATAAAGATTCACAGCCTTGGAAATTTGATGGAGGATCACTATGAACTGGAATCAACTTAACAGCACTGAGTATGGCATAAAACCCAGCTAACCGAAAAGCAAGATCAAATCCATCGTCGCCACAAGTGTCAGGTACTGACCAAAATGGGATCAAATGGAAAAAAAGGAAGGAAGCGAGGTAAAGATGGAGGAATGGGCTGTCTCCCACTAAACAAGAAAAGCTCCTTGATCTTGAGTGGATTCCAACTCAGCACAACCCTACATGTTACAGAGTGGAATACTCCACAAGCAATAGGCAGCTAGTCCGTAGGGAGCTGTACTGCCAAGCCATAGCTCAAGTCTCCGCTGGTTCGAATCTACCATGGCACCTTAGGGTAGACAAGCCCCTCCTTTGCAAGTCACAGTCTCAGGAACTACATGAGTTGGTTCCAGTTCCAGGGCAATGAAAGAGAACATTCACAAAAGCAGATTGGCAAGGATTTCTTTGATACCACTGATCTGCTGTAAATCACTGTCTGTCAGGGTACAAGGCCAGAGCAAACCTTTCCCTAACCCAGAGACTTGTGGTCACAATAATTTGCCTATTAAAAAAAAGTAATAATAATAATAAAATGCCACAACCCATGCTTGAAAAATACAGGAAAATGGTTGGTTAATTCAAGTAAATGTATACTAGAAGTGTTTTTTTCTCTATTCATGCTCTCCTCTAACACATAACTCCCAGCTAAGATGCTGTGTCTAAGCTGTCAAAGACTGCACAATGGAGCACTGGCCTATTGGTCCTTTGGGGTGCTCCAAGGGTTAAAGCTCACGTTAGGAGAGACACGATGTTTGTATACTACTCTGTACTTATTACTTGGCACTGACTACTATTCAGTAGCTCTAAGCTTCAAGTGAATCCAACATTCCTGCCTCTGACAAGAGACAACTCAGAAATGAAAGATGAATTCCATAATGCTAGCCCAGACTAGCCGCATTTCATCCGCTCATCAAGTGCCCGGCCTTTTGGCTTCAACCACAGAACACACACGCAGCCCAGCCACGACAAGAATCTCTACCTACATTTTAAAATCTCTTCCTAACAGAAGAAAGTCTAATGTCTCTTCAACTGAACATTTTGAATACTTTCCATTTTCTCTAAGAAGCCCTGGTGATGTGGTAAATTAGGTGGTGGAATGTTAGCATAAAGTCAATGGTTCAAATCTACCAGGTGCTCCTCCGAAGACTGACAGGCAATCTCCTCCCATAACAACTGACAGCCCAGAGACATGATGGGAGATTCACACGGGTTAGACTCAATCCCATGGCAGTGGGGTTTTGGTCTGTTCTCTACCAGTCACCTAAAATATACATGCAGATACTCACATGTGTAGTTACAGATAAGGATTTGGACCCACCGTCAATCTACAGCAGAGAGGCCTGGTGGTGAGTTTGCACAAGGATTTTCATCTAGGAAACTCAATGGGCAGTTCTGTCCTGTCCTGTAGGGTCGTGTTGTGTTGTAATCAACTCAGTGACACACAACATTTCTATACATACATCCACCGATAAACACAACTCCTAGGATTTTTTTTAAAGGCAGATGAATTTCTCACCATGATTACAACTCTGTACAAAGGGGTTTGAGGCCTGTTAGCCTTTGTTTAATGAGTTATCAGGAGAGATCAAAGTCACACAGCTGTTCAATCTTAACAGACTAGTGAACCAAAGTTAAAGTTTTGGTATGGTTAGAAAATACCTTTAATTCACTGTTCATTTCTTAACTCTTTACAAACTTAAGCTCATCTTCTTCACACTCATGAGATTTT
This sequence comes from Elephantulus edwardii, assembly GCF_000299155.1. Lineage (NCBI taxonomy): Eukaryota > Metazoa > Chordata > Mammalia > Macroscelidea > Macroscelididae > Elephantulus > Elephantulus edwardii. Next base: position 17,850,792 of record NW_006399764.1, on the reverse strand, counting down.
GTGGTTTGATAAAGCTAACTGGTTGCCTTTTCTTTCATGGTATTTTCCAAACTAAAAAAAAAAATAAAAAATGAAAGTCTGATCAACAAACTGAGGAATTCAATACACGTGACTGAGCAAATGCCATAGGCAAACGCAGCTCTGTGCTCTCATATACGGAACTATGGAATCAAAACACAGCACTTCACGCAGAAGCAAGTGATAGTACGAACTTCCAAGTGGATTTATTTAATCTCTCAAGCCAGAGTACACGTTTCCGGGATCTTAAGTTTATGTCTTGCCAGGTGTGCTGGACACTACAAAGCAGATCAAATGGATTCCTAGCACTGCGAGAATCCTGAACCAAAACTCATTTCCTTCTAGTGGATCCCAACTTGGTGACTCTGTAAGACAGAGCAGAGCTGCCCCAGAGGGGGCCCAACGCTGGTGATCTCTGTGGAAATGTATTGCCACATCTTTCCCGAGTGGACTAACTGGTGGGTTTAAACCACTGACCCTTCTTCAGTCAGTGGCTGGATGTTCAACCACTGCACCACAAGGACTTCTTTGGAGAATCCTAGTGAGGATTAATGGAAAACAGTTCTAGAAAGAACTAGTGGGTCATACACTGTAACTGCTCAGGTCATCTTCTTCCTCAGTAAGTATCTAATGGGTGAAAAATAACAGATGAACTGCAAGTAACAGTGATTGAGTTTTCTTTGCTTTTTTCTAGCAGTGTTCTCAGTGCTGTAATGTAAACTCCATCCATAATCACCCCTGGAGTAGACAGCATCATTGCGTCAATTTTCAGATGAGAAAATCTGTCTAAAGCTCATATTTATTATGATAAATAATATAAACTTGTTCAGCTAATAAAAACCAGAATCAAACCCACTGCATTGTTCTCACCTGAAACCAAACCCATTGTAAGGCTAGAAATCATTAAGGGAGGAGATTACCCATCATGCTCCCTCAAAACAACTGGTGGATTTGAACCAGTGGACTTTTTGATTGGCAGTGGAAGAATGGGGGGAGGGTAGGAGAAGCTCAGAATTAAACTTGAGCATTCTAATAAAAGAGACCTAATAAATTACTATCTTCTCAAATTAAAGGTATCATCACTGAAGCAAGAAAGGCACCTAGTCCAGGTGGAGATGTTACCTGTGCAGGTTGGTTGGTGAATTTCCCTAATACATGACACACTGCGGCACTCGGTTTTCCTGGAGGCTTGCTCCCACGTGAGAGGAGGACGCGGACTGGGATCTGTGTGTGGCTTGGACAGTGTAGGAGGAAGAAGGGACCAGAAACCCCACTTTCCCCATGGTATGCCACAAACTGAGGACTAAGAGCCATCAATTGAGAGGCACAGGGCCAGCCGGGCATCAGCAATTCAAAGTAGCGACAACATGTGCACAGCAGATGCTCTTGTCAAAGCCACTGGCCCCTGCCTTCCTATAAACTTTCTAATCTCCCACTAAAGTCCTGAGACTTCACCACAGGATCAACTCATTCCCCTTTCAGCCACATCTCACTGGGGACAGTATGACTCCTCCCTGTGCCACTTTTCGTATGAGAGCTCCAAGAATTCAAACCATCACGCTGGGGTTCAAGGTCAATGGTATGTCTATTGATACAACATGTCTGGTCAGCAGAGCCCGTTACCATTGACTCCTGAAAGTTAGCTGGTTCTTTTAAGTTTTTACCATTCCCTAGCTGTGGTGCTGGAGAACAGTATTGAGGGGTACCATGGACTGCTAAGAAAACAGATTCATCCGGGAGAGGGTTACACCGGGCTGCTCCTTGGAGGCAAGGATTCTGAGGCTTCATCTAACACACTTTGGACACGTAAGGAGGGAAGAGGGACATCATGCTTAGTAGGGTAGAGGGACAGCGCAGGAGGGGAAGGCCCTCTATGAGGTGGATTGATTTAGTGACTGGGGTAATCGGGATGGGAGGGTCAGAGACAGTGCGATTGGCACAGGACAGAGCAGAGATTAGGGCTGTTGCACATAGGGTCGCTATGAGTCGCAAGCAACTTGACGGCACATAACAACAACAGCAACAGCAACACTGTACAGCTACATGACACTCAAAGAAAAAGAACAAGACCAGAATATTTCCATGCTCCCACCTCAGTGGTTAACTGCGACACAGCATCATCAAATTCACTAGGTCAAGCACCTCAGTGTGATAAACTCAGAAAGACGGCTACAAAGTTAGCTCAAAACGTACTGTGAAGGGTTATGCCCATTCACACCTAGCCCTAGAGGGAAGCCTGGAGGCACTTTCTGTAACATATGAGGCTACCAACCTAAGGGTGAGCAGTTCAGATTCACCAATAACTCCATGGAGAAAAATGGGGAGTCATCCCCTACCATTTATAGTTTCCAAAGCCTATTGCAGGGGTTGCTATGAGTTTAATAACAGTAGGTTTGATTTTCATGGTTTTGTTTTTTGGGGGGTTTTTTTGGTTGCTTTATCCCACATTTAAATCACCTTTCAATTTTATTCTCCTATTTGTATTCTAAATTTAATGACTTCAGGTAGGCCATGCTTCATATTCATACCAAGACTGACTCAAAGATACAATACTGTGTTACTAAGAACATGAGAATGTAAACTGCTATGTGTTACATTTAATACCTACTTAGATTCTAGTTTCAATCAACACCCATTCTTATGGGAAGGTTAAACTGTTCAATGCAGTGAAGGGGAGTATGTTGTTGTTATGTGCCGTCGAGTTGTTTCCGACTCATAGCGACCCTATGCACAACAGCCCTAAACCCTGCTCTATCCTGC
>NW_006399764.1:17819632-17844524 GCF_000299155.1 Elephantulus edwardii | reverse complement strand
ATACGATTGGCACAAGATAGAGCACGGTTTAGGGCTGTTGTACATAGGGTCGCTATGAGTCGCAAATGACTCGATGGCACATAACAACAACAACAACAATCCAGTATTCTATTGAGGGGAGGACATATACATTCCAGAGGACACAAAATAATTTCTCTTCTCTCAAATAGCTACATCATAAATGCATCTGAAACCACTCGCTCACTGTTTTGTAATTTACTTTTCAATAAGAGAATAATAAGTGAAAGGAGTAGAAAACGACATGAAAATAAAGATTACGTATTGCTTGACTATTAGCCTATCAGAGCAAAAGATCCAGATAAAACTATTCTTAATGCTGACTCTCTTCCCCAAAGGACTCACAGCAAAATTATGCTGCGTCTGTTTCACCCATCATCAACACATCACAATCACAGCCTTTATCCCTAATTACACAAAAGTGCTCTGGAAGATTAAGGCCAGATTTTTTTACATGAAGACAAAAAAAAATTAATAATAACGAAAAAACATGCTAGCTTTGCCTCCTGGATAAGAATGGTGAGGGTGAGTGGGATTGGGTTTGTTCTGAGTTTTTTTTTTTTCATATTAAATAGTTATTTATTACAAATACCCAAGCTGGAACTTCTTTAAATAAACTCCTTGTTTTTTCGCTGTTGATAACTTTTCATTTTCTCTTAGAAAAAGAGAATCAAAATTGATCAGCAAATGCTATGAGGGACACTTTCAAAGACACCACATCTATCAGAAGGCAATTGCTAGAGAATGTGGCTTTAATTGTGCATGCATATTTTTATTCATTAAGATGAATAACCAATAAAATCCCGCACTATGGTGTCCCAGCCTCATAACACATTAATAAAGTTTCTTAAAGGTTTTGGCAGGGGGCCAGCACAGTCCATTAACTCCTAGCAAGTTGTAAAAAGAAGTCAAGTCATTTCAGGCTGTTTTGTGGTTATGAATGAAACAGCAGGCAGCCTGTATGGGAACGTCACTTTGGATATGGTGTTGGTAATGGATGCTTCACAGCTCCATCCCAGCAGTGTGGGGGGAAGTCAATGCACCCCGACACAAGGAGTGCCCCCACGCACTACAAAGCCAATTTAGTTCAAAGTGGAGGGGGAAAAGCAGGGGACTTGAAGATCAGAAGATCTGTTTATTTTGCTAATAGGCTGTCACACTGCATCTGGGTAAACTTGCCCACTGTGAAACCCCAAATTATAGAATACATTCGAAGTTCCTATGCCTCCTTCCCTCCACTTACCCTTTTTTCCAACTAAAGTCTGGTTGACCAGGCATCTGCTTGATGAAATCAAGACTGTAAATTACCATACCGCTTTTTATTTCACTTAAGAGGTAAAATTCTACCAGTTACACTTTCTGTTTTACACACAAGAATTAAGTCATATAAATAACTGCAACAATTAGTAACTGAGAGTTCATCTCTGACTCTGCCTAACAATATGAATTGAAGTGTTACGTTTCTCCCCAAAGCTTTACGATGCCATCTGTTCTCAACTTTTGTTTTGTTTTTTGTGTTTTGTTTTGTGGTTTGGTTGGTTGGGGTTTTTTTCCTGTGACACTACATTTTCCTTCAGAAAAAGGATTCAGTATGTTGTTCCGTTTTTAGAATTAAGACTGGAAAACTTGAATGGAATGAAATTTATCGCAAGGGACCCAAGCTGTACAAGTCACCAACAATGGAAGGGGTCTCAATGTTTCTCTCATGGTTACAGTTCTTCGCCTTTTCACCACTCCACCATAATGAGTTCATTTCCCCCCTAACATCCTATTTATTAAGATTATAAAAATAATAATTTGGGCATGTTTCAAGGAGGGACCGGTGAGGGACATTATGCTTGGGAGGGAGGAGGGACGGAGAAAGAGAGGGAGACCATCAGTGAGATGCATTGATACAGTGATTGGGGTAATGAAGGTAGGGGTATTGGAGACAGTAAAGTTGGCAAAGGATAGAGCAGGTTTCAGGGCTGTTGTACATGTTGTTGCTGTTGCTAAGTGCTGTCAAGTCACAGACGACTCATAGCGACCCTATGAAGTAGAGTCCTCGACGCTTGTGTTTCTTTCATCCTTTCTCCAGGTTCACAGGGTTTCCGGAGGCAAGCGATTACAAAAGTGGATGCCACTCCTGCTTCCAAGCTTGTTTTAACTGGGGAGTGCCACCAAACACTGTCCACCATACATAACCATTTTCGCATTTGACACATCAGTGTCACAGTGTTCAGCCTCACAGCAACCACAAGTTACCGCTGTACGGCAAGTGGACACACCAGGGCTATACGACCTAGAGGAATATTTGAACAAAATCAATGAAAGACAGGCCCGAGGGGGTCGCTATAAGTCACAAGCAACTTGACAGTACACAACAACAACAACAGCAAAAATAATTTTAAATGAGCTTAGAATTATTTCCCTTAAGAATACCAAAATCCAGAATTGCCTTGTAAATATATAAAAGTTATAAAGTAAATTTAACAAAATATAAAAACACACAAACACAAAATGAGTCCCTTTAATCCCTTACCCAAATAAGAACAGCAGCATTAGACTGTTAATCTGATTGTTAAAACCACAAATTGGCTATGATGGTGTGTTGCCATAAACCTTCAATTTGTTGGGTTGTTTTGTTTTACCTTTTTAAAAAAAGCCAAACCAGTTATCTGTAACATGCAGTAATGAGAAGCACACTAAGAAAGTCATGTCAGTCTATAGCACAAATGGTCAAGATACTCAACTGCTAACAGGTAGAATGGAGGTTCAAATCCAGCCAGAGGTGCTGCTCAAAAAAGAGAATGATAATTTCTTTCAAGAGCATCTGTCACCAAGCATCTTATAAAACACAGTTCCACTCTAACCATGGACTTGATGTCAACTGATAGATAGTGCTCTAACCAGAGATAAGAGAAATATTTACATTTTTGCCATTTGGAAATCACTATAGTCAGCAAAGTTATACAAGTGTTCAGGTCTTTCGTTTGTAGGGTTGCTATGAGTCATCTACGACTCAAGGGCACTTAACAACAACAATGGTATGCAAAAGTCAAGGGGGGAAAACCGCAATCTTTCACTTAACAACAAGTCTGCCTTTATCTTGATTTCCTGCAAAGTATTTAAAAGTATTACTTGTATTTAAGAGTAATACTACCTGTCCTATTTATCCGATCTGACTGCAAAATTAAATGGCAGAAACTGTTCTGACTTTGTATACTAAGTTATAATTCATTATAGTCCATATTTATAGAAAGAAGAGGTGCTTTTTAAGAAACATACTTTGTTTGCTAGAAGAATGGTATGATATCATACATACACAAAAAGGCAAAATAAACAGAATATAAAGGCTACATAGATTGGGCTCTTTCTAATTAAGAAATAAAGGAAAACAAAAGATCAATTCTAGTGACTTTAACAAAGAGGACGGGGTGGGGAGGGGACGTAATTGTGCAATAATGGATGAATATTTTTTTTTAAAATGTGATCTTGGTAGGGGGGGAATGGCAGGAGACGGGGTAAAATATGCAATGAATGAATGAAAATCTAACTTTTCTGTAAAATAAAAATAAATAAAGTGGTAGCACAATAAAAAGTGACCCAAACAAGGAAAAGTTTCAAATCATCTGTCCCTCCCTTATTGTCTACCCTTAAAATCCTGGGAACTTAAAAAAAAAAAAGCAAACCACCACTCAAGTCCAGGAACTGGAAAGACTGCAATTTGAGTCCCAAACAGAGGCCCAGTGGCAAGAGCAGAGCCAGGTAAAGGAGGCTGGCGATGAGAGGAAGGGATCAAGAGCATGCTAGCTGATAGAAGGGAGTGAAATCCACGCTATGGGGTTGTTCTGATTATCTGCCTACTCTGACACCTCCCCAGAGGCTGCGTACCCACCAACAATTACCTACCCGTTAGCCCCATCGTGGACTCTCCACTGAAATCTGAGCTGATGTGTATGCTGCCGTGTTACCAGCAGTGACGAAGTGGTAAAAAGTGTATTTACTTCAAGGAAAGCAAGTGTACACGTTAAAGAGCTCTTCAGCCTCAGGAGCTGAAATGTAAAAGGGGAAAGCATTTAATGAATGCTCTCTCAGTTTACCAGATGATTCACATCAACACATGAGTCAGTAGATTTCATGGGTAATTGCAGTTTAACTGGCAGTAACTTCGATGCGGCTTTAGTGTTAATGCTAGTAAGGAAAGAGTGGTATTTTTCTTTTTTTAGATTGTGACCTATTAAAGATTATATATCCCACCTCTACAGGTAAGTGGGCATTCCTTAAAAGTGATCTGTTCTGACACCAAAGAAACACATTCATAAATCCCTTGAAACAGCCTAGTTTAGAGTCATGAGGACCTGCTACACCCCACGGAAGTGGAAAAGCCTGAAGTCACATACTAAGGAGAAATAGTTTAACTGTATGCTTTTCTAACATGTGCTTTTGCTCAAGAAGAATTGTGGAAAAGTCCAAACTTTTAAGAGATGATGTTCTTAGCTGTTAATGGACCAATGAATCAGAACTGGCTCATAGCTGATCCTCCAACGGGTTTTCAGAGGCTGTAAGTTGCTCAAGAGGAGATGACCCATCTTTCTCCCACTGTGCACCTGGTGGATTTGAACCATAATTGGTTTTAAATGATGAAAATGAAACTGCTCAAATTCACTTTAAATTCTGATGACTCACATAAACTACTTACAGATTTCATTTTACTTAGAAATTACACATCCATTTCTGTTATTGTTCTAGAAGGTCATATAAGTGATTATATATGCATTTAATTCTCAAATTGAACCTCCAAAAATGGTAAAGATGCAAGTATTCCACAGCTCACAATAGCTTGGGCAAGTATCCTTCCTAAAATAAGAAGTTAAGAGAAGGTGAGAAGGTAAAAATGTCAACCTGAAATATCTATTTGAGAATCTCATATCAAATTTTTCCATTTTAATCTTAGAAAAATCTCCTACTGATTAAAGTGAACAATTTCTCTTAAAAGCTAAAAGAGCTCCAGAAAGCCTCTGGTGGCTCAATGTTAAGGCACTGGACTGTCAACAGAAAGGCACAGAGTTTGAATTCACCAGTTGTTCCATGGGAGAAAGACGGGCGATCCCTTCCTGTGTGATTTGCTGCCTTTAAAAATCTGCTGGAGGATCAGTTAGAACTGATCTGTTCTTGCACACCCATGTTTATCGTGGGCTTTGTTCACAGTAGGAAGGAGTTGGAAACTCCAGCAAACAAATGGATAGAGAAGCTGTGGTATATTCACACAATGGAATACTACGTTACATTGAAAAACAAGGAATTCATGCAATTACTATTCAAAATGGGTGACCCTAGAGGACATTATGCTGAGTGAAGTATCTCAGTCACAAAAAGCCAAATACCGCATGGTGCCACTGTTGTAAGACAGGACTGACATCAGGATTGGCAGGGAGACTGAGAAAGATGGGATAAATAATGCATACTGCATTTAAACAGATGAGGGAGAAAACTGTTTAAAAGGGATATGTGATTAGGTATTATTGTCATGATGGGAGTCCAGAGCAAAGGATGCATAGTGCAGTGGAATTTGGGGGAGGGATTGTAAAACAACGAAAGAATTTTTCTTTTACTTTTCAAAGTGTAATAAGGAGAGGGGTGGGCGGGGAGAAAAGTGCAACAATGAATGAATAGAAATCTAGAGTGTAAATTTTCATTGAAATTAATAAAAAAAAGAACTGAGCTGTTCTAACGTGATGGTGTATAGCAACTAAAAAGAACATCTTTTTTTAAAGTTTTTTACTTTTAATTCTTCTAAGCCAAAACGCATATTTAAAAAGACAACACAATATTACCTTTTCTGCATGCTTAATGAAAGTTTATTTCATTAAAAGAACTTACACTTCAATTATATCATAAACATAGTATCGGTCACATTTATAATGCTTTACAGCTTACAAAACACTTTCACATAAGCTACCTTATCCTAATGACCTATTACGTAGGTATTACTCTCCCCATTTGATAGATAAGGAAATTGAGGCTCAAAGAGATTAAAAGCTTTGCCCAAGGTCACAGAGCTAGTAAATTCACTGCTTAAAGAATAATTACCTGAAGTGAGATAACTCACTTCCTTCTTCCCCATTCCAACCTCAGAGACACACAAACACAAGATGCATCACGCAGGAAACATGACACAACCGAAAATCAAACTATCAATCTCTTTCAGGCATTACAGTACTATTTGCTTAGACAGTAGGCACTGTTTGTGGAACTGTTGTTGACTGAAACTTTTTAAAACATGTAATTATCTCTTCCTTTTGAAAAATGCCATGATAATCCTTGCACTGCCTGGGAAGTTTGTACAGGAAAGACCAAACAGGAGACCTGCGTCTTAATTATTCCCCCACCACCAGGCAGCCACGTGATGTTGGTAAGTTACTCATTCACTCAGATTCTTTGCCCGTGGTTAGTGAAGTGAGGGATTTCTAATAAACAATGTCCATTCCACCATCCCATCTCTACAGAAGTGGGTCTCAAACTTCACGCGGCCTCAGAGTCATCCCTGAGGGCTTGTTCTCACACCAGTTTTTAAGCCTGTCTTTGGAGATCTGAAGTCGTCTGGAGAGGGTGCGTGAATCTGCATTTCTGACAATCAGCTCCTAGCTGATGCAGTGCAGGGACCCCGCTTTAAGAAACACAGCTCCACAGTCACCCAAAAAACACTTCTGAACATGAGCTCTGGCTGTGTCACTCATGAAATCATCAGTGAATTCGTAAACCTTTAATGTAAATTCCAAAGCCTTGTGTAGACAATATGTGGCCTCCCAGGTCTCCTCTCAGACCACCAGTCCTTCAGGTTTCCATGCTGGGCCACCACTTCTAGGAAGCCTTCCCTGGTAGTTTATGCCATTGCGGTAGAAGGTAGGTTATATGGTGTCCTCTGTGCTCTGGTTAAAAAACAGATTTCCTCCTTACTAACATGTTAACCAATATGGACCTTCTAGATGTTGCAAACTGCTAAGCATTCCATTTCTAGCCAATAGGCTAGTCAGGCAAACACATCCAGAGGAGCCTAGGAATAGAGGCCTGGCAAACTTTTTCCAAAAGAGCGCTGACTTAAAAATGCTATGGGGCACTTCTAGTTGGTCACAGGGGGTTGCTAAGTTGAAACTGACTAGTCTGTGCTTAAAATAACAGGAAATTTTTGTTCCTATGATGCTTATTAACTAGCAGGCAACTTTGCTGGAGTTTATTCTATTCTGCATTATTTTCCGTGTTCTGACCCTCCACTTTTCCGTCCTTGGCCTTCACTCTCTCTTCTCATTTGGAATGTATCGTCCTCTGACTGACTAGGAACATTCTCCTGCTGAGAACTGCCTACTCTATGGGCAGCATCCACTGACACAGGAAGGGGGCTGACATTATTAAAGAGCCACCCAGACCAGCTTAAATAAAAAGGAGTCCAGTGTCCAAGACGTGAACCTATGTGATGGTCATTCTGAAAATCTGGAGAAATTTAAGAATGGAGGCAAGGGAGGAGAAAGATTTCCTTTTTCCATTTTCACCCATGTGCTGTATTTAATTATATCTGTGACTATTACTTTTCTTTTTTTCAAAGTAAATAGCTGGGTAAAAACAATCTGATATCAAGTTCACTAATTGGGTGCTTAGTGGAGCAAGAAATGGGAATCTCGCAGCTAACGCACACTTTACTTAATCTCCAAAGACACAAACCGCTCAGAGGAGCTCCCCTTCGAGTGTGTGGCACGTTTGTAATGGGTATATATATAAAAAAAACAAAAACCAAAGCAGACAAATACTTAGAATAAGTAGTTTAGAAAATACCACCTTTCCTACACATTGACTTGTATGAAATGAAAAGTGGAAATAGTAAACGCTGCTCAAACGAGATGAAGACTGTTTTGAGAGACTTCAAATAACTAAGAAAATCAACTAATAAATAGAAAGGATTTGGACTTTAGGGGTAAAAGCGTTGTCACAGAGTTTTTTTTAAAAGTGTCTGAAGCTATACTATCCTGATAACTCTTGGGGATTCCTAATTTACAGTGCATCCTGATTCTACTGTACAGAATGTAAAAGGGCATCAAAATGCCATGACACAAAAGAATAACAAACTAAAATTTAAAATAATTAGCAGATAAACTTGAAAAAGGATTTTTTAAAAAGTTGCATAAAGCATCACTACTTGTAAGAGTCTAGTTTTATTACAAAAACTCATATTACTCTTGCTCATCAGAACAGAGAAGAATGAAGAGTCCCCGACTAACTTTTCTACTTACTAGTATTGTTTTGAGGGAGTTTTGGTGGCCTACTGGATGAGGAATTGTGCTGCCAACCCAAAGGCCAGTGTTTTGGGTCCACCAGCTGCTCCAAAGGAGAAAAGTGGGCAATTTCCTCCCATGTGATTTACAGCCTCTGAAATCCCACTCTAGGACATGAGTTGGTTAATTTTGTAGTGTGGATAAAAGTATTTCAGAGGCACTTCCATCATCTTATAAGAGTAATTTCGTCCACAGAAGACTGTAGTTGAGAATTACAAGACATCATTCACAGGTCTTTCCAGCATGGTGCTTTGTATATTATTGGTGGAATTAATTGTAGTTATTCTCAACACTCTAAGTAAGGATGGCATATTTTCAAGTCTGTTGGACGCAAGAAAATTCAAATTTAGTCAAAAGTAATAATATTAAGAAATAGTAGACCCTAGCCTTGTAAGATTTAGAGACACGAGCTAACTGAGAAAAACAGCTGCTGGACAAGATGTTTTATTTCTGCACTTGTCTAAAATACATAGGAATTAATAATGCAGTATTTTAAATAATTTTAAATTAACAATTATTTGGGGTAAAAGTTTATTAGTAAGCTGGGAAGCTTCAATCCCACCCTGAAGGCCTTCACAAATAGGGCACCATATGTTAGTTTATCAAATCACTTCACTGATCCTTCAACCTCCTGTAAGGATGGGATAAACACACCGCTGTGGAGTTGATTCTGACTCATCAACTCTCCACTGGACTTCCAAAGCTGTAAATACTTACAGGAGGATATCATCTTTCTCCCATGGAGTGACTGGTAGATTTGAACCTCCAACCTTTCAAATCAGCAGTCAAACATACTACCCATGGAAGCAGGCCATGATTCATCTACAGTCACAATTTGAAAGAAATGCTCTGGGCATCTATTTGTGTGCACAAGGCAAGCTGAGCAGATGATATGATTCAGAAGAAAGACTGAACCCCAGATGAGAGACGCTGTATCCTGTATCCACTGATGGGTTCACATCACCCAGACCACAGAGCCCACATCAGGCCCACATAACAGTACTTCGATTGCATGCCTTCATGTCAGTCAGAGCTAGGCGGAATTTGTCCAAACTGCTGCAGATCATGCTAAAGAGAGAAGTCTTGAGTATACTTTTCCAGTAAAATCTGGACCAAGTACACAATTAAAAGACAGACTGCTCACATTAATAAGGTAATATGCATGGTTTTTACAAGAAAAACCAGAAAAAGAGAATTGCTTTCCCCATTCATTTCCTAAAGGACCATCATAAGTGTATTAGTAAACGCTGAAAAACTTTTGGAAGGTGCCTATTGGATGGATACACCCTAACAGGGTAAAGTAGAAGATATACATAATGACAGAACTTTTTAATTGATAAGCACACTATGCCTCCTTGCTATATTCTTTATATTACATTCACTATTTTAACTAATATCCTTAGAATTTTCAGAGGAAAAACTGTATTACTGTATTATTTTCCAAAGCTTCTAATAAGCAAAAACTTTCCTCCCCAGGTTACTTCTTTATATACACTGTATTCAAAACACACTAATTCCTACTTAACGGAGATAGAATCTAAACAAAATTGTCTTACAAATTATTTCCAGATTAGGTGGGAGCAACCAAAGATAAGATACACAAACTATCTAATTATTTAACCATGCTGGGGAGATTTTTTAAAAAGATAAAAATTAAAACAAACTTTCAAATTATTCGGGAAGACTCATCAGATCCAGTTACGAATGGTCAGATTGCTAATTATCCAATTTAGGTGAAGTGATTAAGAGATGATTTCACCCACATGTCAATTTTTATTAATCTATGTTATTACTCTGCATTTTTCCCCAAAATATTTGAGAATACTCACAAATATATACTGACATGAAACAAATAAGATGCAGATGAAGAGATATTAGGGTTGTTGTTGAGTACCACTGAGTCAGAACTGACTCACAGCTGACCCTCCAGTGAGTGGGTTTTCAGAGGCAGTAAATAACAGGAGGGGAGACTGCCCATCTTTCCTTACAGAACAGCGGTGGATTAAAACTCTGTGCCTTTGGGTTGGCACCACAACTCTTTTATCACGAAGCACTAGAGAAAGACAATAAAATATATATAACATTCCTGTATTGCCGAGTCACAGCTGACCCTTCAACAGCTTTTCAGAGATTGTAAATTGCACGAGAGGAGACTGCTCACCTTTCTCCTGAGGAACCACTGGTGGATTCAAACTACTCACCTTTGGGTTGGCAGTGCAACTCCCTAGCCATTGGGTCATCAGTTATTGTTAGGTGCTTTCAAGGGGGAACTGACACATCGGTGAACTTCCGTCAGGTTATCAAAGGCAATAAACCTCAGGGGAGGAGACTGCCTATATTTTTTTTCCCACCATTGAAATCCCCCCTTTTTAAAAAATTTATTATTAATTTCAATGAAAATTTACAGAGACTTTGGATTTCCATTCATTCATTGTTGCACTTTTCTCCACTCTCAACCCTCCCCCCTAGTGCACTACCCTCTTGGAAAGAGACTGCCTATCTTTATCTTACAGTGCAGCTGGTGGATTTGAACAGCTTATTCTTAGATTGACAGTGCAACTCCTTTCCACTAAGCCACTAGAATACACATAATTAGGGATGATAAGAGACGCTCTAGTGGTGCAAGGCACTAAGCACAGCATCTTCTAGATGTATCTCTGTTATGCAGCGTCTCCTTAATTCTTTATTGTTTTTAGTGTTGCATAAGTGGTATATATAATCCATGGGCAGATGCATGCTAACTCAAAAATGGTCCCTCTCTGGAGGTTCAAGTCCACCATGGACTCCTGGGGAGAAAGATGTGTCATCTCCTCCTGCGAGGTTTCTAGTCTCCACAAACCCACCGGAGGTCACCTCTGAGGAGGTTCCAGTTTGGCTGCAGACAGCTTACGCTGCGTGTGCAGGGTGATCGATTGTGGGAACGTACTCTAGTTTCTTGATCCACCAGCCTGCTGAGGGGCAGTTGGAACAAATATTGCATAATGCCACTGGTATAAAAGCTGCAGAAGTTTATACACACATATTATCATTCTTGATGATTACCAGAGATGGGAAGGGAGAGTGAAAAAAAAAATAAATTAGTAAATGGGTAATAATATGTAAACAGTACATATTAAGAGGGGTGAAGGGAAGAGTAATATCCAAGAAGGTGGTAATTAGCACTTTAAGAAAGGAAGACACAGGCCTCGCTTCTGTATTTCCTTTCAAGAAGGGAGGTAACTTTGGGGATGTAACTTTTCAATGAATCTATCATTACTATTTTACCCTCAGAGAGAGAAAGAGAGAAGATACAGAGAAGTATAGAAGGATTAGTGGAAATCGGAATCACAAGAAGGAAATGGGGAAAGTGTTATTCCATTGTGGGTATCAAAATCAATGTCACAGAACAAAATGTGAATGAATGATGGTATTACAAATTCATTTGCTTTTTCTTAATTTGAAATAAAAGTTTATTTCAATTCTTGTATCTCTGTTCATTGTTACACACAGCAAATGAATGAATAAAATCTTTACAAGGCAAAGCAGCACATGGAAGTCAATAATGGGGCATACTAAAGACCATCTGCTATAAAACAGAGGTATTGCTTAGTGTCATAATTAGGGCTGGTCAGTGCAGTTAGGCACTGGACTGTTCACCCAAAGGATGAAAGTTCAGCTCCACTGGCAGCTCTGCCGGAAAAAGGCCAGGTGATCTGCTCTCCGTAAGATATCAATCTCAGACGTCTTAATAAAGGTTTGCCACGAGTTAGAATTGATCCATGACAATGGATGGTTAGTTAGTTTCTACTAAAATAGCAGGATATGAAACTGGGGGGGGGGGATTCATTTGTTTTGTAAACCTTCACTCAAAACACAAAAATAATTTAAAATAATTTACAAGTAAACAAGAAGAGCGTTATCACTTGACCAAAGTGTCAGCAACGTGAACTCATCAGCCATTGCACAAGAGAAAGACGTAGCAACCTGTTTCCACAGAGAAGGCAGCAGGGAACCCTCGGCCAGGGCAGCTCCAGAGGGTATTGGGGGCTGCTATGAGTCAAAACGGCCTCCAACACAACAGTGTGGGTCTGGTGAGGCTCGGGGTGCTGCTGGGAAGCGGTACTTGAAGCAAAGCCCTCTTACTCTTCAAACTCTCACCTGTTAGCATGTTAAGGAGGTTTTTGGTGCAGTTTCCCAATGCAACACATCTTCTGATTTCACAACTGCTGTGAGCATGGGGGTTGTTTCTGGATCCAAGTAAAGGTGAAAACAAAGATTGTCAGTGAGATTCACTGACAGAGAGGCTACAAGGAAGGTCTTTTAAGTGCAGCAGAGATTTGAGGATGGTGCGGGATTGGGCAGGGCTTGGTTTTGCTGTGCATAGGGATGGAATTCGTTCGAACTGACTCAAAAGCAACTAATGACAAGAACAGTTTAACACAACAAATATGCTCTACTAGCTTCAGGAAATCTTTCATAGAGTCGTCAGTGGCACAAAGTTTTTAAAAAGTCTGAGTTGAAGAGATTTTTTTCCAAATAAGATGTAATTTAGGGTTACAATTTCAAAGCTGTAAACCTAAAATTAAACCTACTAACTATTTGAGTTTGCAGACCCATTTACTCAACATTACAAACAACTCTTCATTTGTTACAAGAGGGCTGACTCAAGCCAGGGTTTTATTCATGCACTGTTATCCCTGTTTTATATGTGCTTGATGGAGGAGGTATTTTTGTTGGGAGTTTGTTTTGTTTTGTTTCTTTTACTAAATAGTGGATAATGTCACAGAGATAAATGTAACTGCCTACAAACGCTCCAGGGATAAATTCAGAGAGAAAGCTTGAGTAAATAACACTAGATTTGGTGGTATTCAAGAAACTAAGAGTTTTTCAAATGGCAAACAAGTGGTATATATTTCTTTATACAGTGGCATTATTCCCATGGTGAAGAAAGCAAAACAGCAAGACTTCTCCTCAAAGGCAATCTGGATTGTTTCCATCAGAACCTACCCCCATGACTCTTAAGGCACAGGTCCACCCTTGAGGAGGGGAGTGGCTTCACCGTGAAAAGCAGAGGGGGCACCAAATTCACTTTTCCATCTCCAGTCTCCAGAGAGCACCAAGGCAGCGGGCCCTCCTTCCTGGTAAACCAAGAACATAGCCCGGGTCTACCAGTCTTTCGTCACACTGAGCCAAGGGATTTCTTTTCAAAAGGTTGTGGTCTGATAGGCTCATCTGTCTCCTTTGCAGGTGCAGAGAAGGCAAGATCCCCTGAAGGCTCTCCATCAAGGATTACCTGACACCTGTTCTAAGTGTTAATCTCTTATTAACCATTATTGATTAGAGTGATGACATAGATCCATTGCAAAGTCTTACTGCACAAAGAGAACAGAGCTCCTTATAATTAGTACATGCATTATAAACAAGGTAAATACACCTCTCTAGAGCTTCTTCAGAGAGCCATTGCTGTGGTTCATGGGCTCATAGAAAGATGGTGAGATGCACCGGATGCCGTTTTGGTTTTGGGGTGTTTTTTTTTTATTTTATTATTTGTGTGTGTGTGCCATCAAATCAGATCTGACTGGTACAGGAGAGACTGTCCCTCCTTCTCCAGCAGAGCATCTGGTGGATTTGAACCGCATGCCTGTGGGATTGCAGCGCAGCTTCTTGTCACTAGGCCACCAGAGCTCGCCACATGCCATTTTTTGCACCCTATACAAAGGAAAGTAAATATCACTAAGATAGGAATGTTGGGTCCCAGGGTTCTCCTTTCCACCAAAGCCAAGCATGAGGAAAACACAATTCCTGCTCAGAAGTCCTGGACCAACAGTTCTGCTCCTTGGACGCCAGGCCACAGCTCTCACATGCCCATGAAGGCATCGTATCAGGCCTGGGTTCTCAGTTCTCACCCACCCACCCCTGTGCACTCTTACCCCTCTTCTTCCTGGCCCTCTACTAGCCCCTTCCTTCCTGCGGAATCCTTGTTCCGTCAGGTAAACCTCCTTCCTCCTCAAGTTTCACTTCCCACTCCTAGATTCTGCTCCGTGTCCACTGAGACATCACCCCCATAACCCCACCCTCTTGTTCTGTTCTTCCATTCTTCCCTTCAAGGAGATTATTCTACTCTGAACTTTGTTTTTTCCTGTTGACTAGCCCACCTATATCTGCTACCACCTCCTACCCCATCCAAGATCCCCGCGAGAGCTGGAGTCAACACCATGTTGCTGAACTTTTTAATCCCAGGTCAAGCAGAATGTTGTCCTTCTGCCCTCCTAACCCCAGCGTCCTTGGGTATCTCCCTTGAAATTCAGAAACTGAAACTGTTACTCACCTCAAAGTGAAAGGCTGCTGCTTCTGGTTTGCACTTCTAGCCCCTCTATTTAATATCTGGATTCTGAACTCACCTATTACTTGAAAAATATTTTAAAAGGCACCTGTTACAATCAGCACTGTTAACATGCTAGGTACTGGACTAAATATGCATTATTATCTCAACTTGGCCTCTCTACAACACTATATGGTATGAATATATTAGGTTGACTCATCGATTCAATAAGGTTAATCTGATTTAATCACAGTTCTTTAAAAGCAGAACATTTTCTCTGACTGGACAGAGACGTTGGAAGGATTAAAAGTAGGAGGAATGAATGCACCTCATCTGGCCTGAACATGGAGAAGGCCGTGTGGCAAGGAAATCCACGTACTAAGTTATTGCTAAACAGAAGCTCAGAGAAGTTGGGTACTATGCCCAGATCAGAGCAAGGATTTCAGTCTTTCAGGATGGAAGCAAGGCTGGATTTGGACACAGACTTAGCGGCAAAAGGAGCTGGATTCCCTCACTTCCCTGAAACGGATCACCTCTGGCCTAGTCTTTAATTTATTGATAAGATACTGCCTAAGATTCTACTTCAGACTCAAAAACAAACTGGCAGACTCAGTAATAACTACTTTATGATTTTTTTTCTTTTCTCTGAATTGTAACCTATGATGACTTTAACCTGTCCCATTCCCAACCACATTTGCCATTAGGAACAAATATAGTTACAAAAGCTTAAACCAGAGCATTCTGTAATTTTTTTTTTAATTTGTGGTTCTTTATTCATGGAAATGTGGTTATCACTGCTGAGTAATTAATCTTACTTCTTTTATACTGCAAATTCTTTCCTTTTACACAATTCCACTGGAGAGACATAGTTAAAAGATAGAAACTTGAAAATTCTTGTTTCCTATCATTGTTTAAAAAAGAGAAAGAAAAGGGGATGCATGTGTTCATAAAAGGACTGGTTAGAGGCCCATTTCAAAGAAAGGAAACAGCAGAACAGTCTTTCTATTCATACTAGTTCAATTCCTCTGAAGAGACCTTCAACAAGGAAGGGGAAATGAGAAGTAACAACTGATGAAGTGCAATACCAGGAATCCACCTCACTTTCTCCAGGACCTTGGCCTTGGTGGTGTCCCAATCTCCCTGCGGCCTATCAATCCTGGTATGCCATCACTGCAGACACACTCCGGTTGGCCAACAAGTCACGGGTGAGTTTTCTGTATTTAGGATTTTGCCCTTCCAGTCAAACTTCTATCTGCCCATCCAAATAATCTAGAATAATCTTAGATGAAATAAAATGAGAGAGAAAAAGAAGTACCTACCCGTGTTACTTCTTCTAGTTGTAACCCATATAATATTCCCCTCAAGAATTAAGAGCTTTAAAAAATAATAATAATAGCTTTTAGGGAGCTCTGGTGGCCTAGTGACAAGAAGTTGCTCTGTGATCCCAGATGCTCTGCTGGAGAAGGAAGGGCAATCTCCACCTGTACCAGTCAGACCCGATTTGACGGTACACACACACACACACATACACATAATAATAATAGCTTTTAAAGATATCACTCATCTCCCAAAAGGCCATGTTCAGATGGCCACAAACTGGGAAGAAATAGTTTAAGTTATAAAAGAAATATCACCATCTTTTTTTGAAGTTCCTATCACGCATACTGCAGTCAAATGTAGATTCATCCTAGAGAGGGTTAAACCAGGCTGCTCCTTGGAGGCAAGGATTCTGGGGCTTCGCCTGACATACTTTGGACATGTTTTAAGGAGAGACAGGTCTTTGGAGAGGGACATCATGCTGGGCAGAGTGGAGGGACGGCGCAGGAGGGGAAGACCCTCTATGAGGTGGATTGATTCAGTGACTGGGGTAATTGGGATGGATGTGTCAAAGGCAATGAGACTGGCACAGGATAGAGCAGGGTTTAGGGCTGTTGTACATAGGGTCGCTATGAGTCACAAGCGACTCGACGGCACATAACAACAACAATACCACATTATACCTATATGTAAAGGGTCTAATGCTCTAACAGTAAAAGATGTCTGATCTAACCATTAAATGAACCACTACGAGAAACAAAAGCAAATAACAGAAAGTGTCTTGTAAAAAAATAAAGATGCATAAAATCACATTTCATTATCTACCTCACCTTTATTTCTCCTAGAATGCAATATCATATCTTCTTGAGTATTTAAATAGGTATAAGGTATACAGTATTTTCCTTTGGAGAATGGTCAGTGGTTTCAAACTTGTAAATCTTTTTTTGGAAGTATTTTTGAGGAATATTACTTGTAGCCCTAAATGTATTTATTGAGATACCCTAGGAAATTTTCTCTAAAGTATATTATGGGGAAAAGTACAAATGTTCTTTAAAGATAGTGATTATCTGGTCCTAGGCCCATTCTATGCTTAGAGTACTTATCTTCCTCCATAATGGGAATTTTCTATGAAATATTTGAAGGCAGTGATAGAACTTGGGTTCAAATAAAGTAATGGATTATGCCTGGGATATCTGTGGTTTAATGCTTTCATATCTGTGAGGAAATTTCCTTTTCTGTAAGCAACATGAAAAGACTATCATTGTTTATAATATGAAAGTGCAGTAGTAAAATAACTCTTCCACATTAAACAGCCATTATATTTAAAGGTGTCTCGGGCTCCACCAAAATTCTGTTTCAAATTTGGTGAAATTAACCATTAAAAGAGTCAAAAATTATTCATAAATACAAAACAATATTCAAGGTCCAAGCCAATACATGAATTTCTAAGAACTTCTGTCTTTGATGCTTAGGATAGATAATATGTGACCACTCTGATGAAATATGCATTATTTCCTTTTGAATTAATTTATTTAAGTAAAATGGATTGAAAAGTTACCTTAAATCTTGATAAGGTAAAATTTTTAACACTAGTTTGTAAGATTAGCTTGTAATCATAAATTGTCTCCCATTCCTCAGCCCATCATTAACAAAAGAAATGACTGAGGAAGTATGCCCTTTCTACTATGAAGAACCTATTACTTTTTTCTAAAATCACTCAATGATGCCAGTTTGACATTGCAACAAAAGCTGAAAATATTAATTCATTGGGAGATGAATAATTTCTCTTTTAATAAGTCAACAGATAATATTTGTAGTTTATATTTGGCCAAACTCTATTAAGTAAAACTACAACCAAGAAAGCAATGAATACATAATCCTGTAACTTCTTAAAAAACTGCTTCAAATTCTCTCTATAATAAACATTCATATTTTAAAACTATTCCATTTAATTGTTAATCACATTTCAAAATAAATACTAGAGTAATACAGTCAAAGGACCATTGGCATTAACTATTAGAGTACTCTGACAATTCTGTGTTCCTTGCAGGCTAAAAACAACTTTTTCCTTCTCAGAATTCAGTTTCCCAATTTAGCATAAACTCAAGATGGGTGGTAAGAAATCCTTCTAAACATGCCCAGAAAGCTACAACCAATTATAAGAACTAATTTACCATTTCAAAGACTTCTACATCTACAGTGATCTGAATGGCTAGTTCCCTTCACAGGAGAGCTTTTCTTTACAAGTGGTGACATCCCTAAGGTAAGAGCCTGTGTACTGACTTCTGGAGCCCCATGTAAGGCAGGATACCTTAGTTGTTGTTGTTAAGTGTTGTCGAGTCGTAAATGACTCATAGCGACCCTATGAACAAAAGACCTGAACACATATATAACTTTCATCGTTTCTCCAGGTTCATAGAGTTTCCGGAGGCAAGCTATTTTGGAAGTGGATGTCACTCCTGCTTCCAAGCTTGTTTTAACTGGAGAGCTCCACCAAACACTGTCCACCATGGGTAACCATTCTCACACTTGACACATCACTGTCATAGGGTTCAACTCTCAGCAACCACAAGTTACCTCTGTACAGAAAATGGACAGGATACTCAAGTAGATGCTCTGAACAGTCAGATGAATGAACAGCATCGATGATAATTTTTTTTAAAGAAAGGTTTAGAAAACATTTTTCTTGAGTGCCAGCTCCCTTTTGACTTGAAATGTACTATTCCATATCCACTTTTTTGGATTTTCTTAAACTGTTACTCCTGACTTTAAGGAATATGAAAACTAACATGAAAATTAGTGACAGGATATAACGCCTTAATTTTAGAATTATTTTTCAAAAGTATCTATTAAGTGCTCATTGTTGTTACTGTTCTGTGCCATCAAGTCAAGACCAAGACCAACCCACAGCTGACCTTCTAGTTGGTTTTCAGAAGCAGTAAATCTCACAGGAATAGCCTGTCCATCTTTCTCCACCAGTGGAGCAGCTGGTGAATTTGAACCCTTTGCCTGTGAGTCTGCAGTGCAGCTTCTTGTCACTAGGCCACCAGAGTAAACCCTAATGACAACAGCCAACATTTCATAAACATCACTTGTAAGCACAAGTTTTTACAAGATGTTTGCAAAGATTTGCTTTCATTTTCAATACAACCCTGCCACGTAAGTACTATTAGCCCCATTTTACAGATGAGGAAAGTGAAGTCTAAAGAGGCTACATAACTTACTGAGGTTCAAGCTGCTGGGGAGATGTACTCACCTTTTCGCTTCCACAGTCTGAGTTCCAACCACTGGACACAAAGCCTTTCATTATTTTTTTAATTCATATTCTTTTATTATATCAATTTTAATTCATTTTGTTGTTGTTAAGTGCCGTCAAATAACAACCCTATGTCCACAGCTCTGAACCCTGCTCTATCTTCAGTGAAGCACATCATCTCTGACACACCTACCCGCCTCCATTCCCCCAGTCACTGAATCAATCCACCTCATAGAGGGTCTTCCTCTTTTATTCTGTCCCTCCACCCTCCCAAGCATAACATCCTTCTCCAAGGACTGATCACTCTTTGCAGTGTGTCCAAAGTATGTCAGATGAAGCTTCAGAATCCTTGCCTCTAAGGAACAGCCTTGGTTTCACCCTTTCCCAGACAACTTGTTTGTTCTCCTAGCAGTCCATGATGTATTCAGTACTCTTCTCCAGCACCACAGCTCAAAAGCATCAATTCTTCTTTTATCATCCTTAGTCATTGTCCAGCTCTCGGATAAACAGCAAATAATTGTGAAGACCATGGCCTGGATCAGGTGCACCTTAATCTTCCTAACATTGAAAGTTAGCATTTTCAAAATTTAATTCATAATGTACTTGCTATTTCTTTAATCAAATGTTACCTCTTGTTTGCTTTTTAAAATAAATTCTGACACATTTTTTTCCTATATAACTTGGAGGGGTAGGGGACACATTTTTTTCCTATATAACTTGGAGGGGTAGGGGGCGTGCCATTTAGAAATGCTGACTTCTACTTCAATAAACTTGCCAATAGGTTCAATGATAGTATTTTCAAAAACATCATGTCCTAGCCACTCAAAGCTTTGAGTGTGAATTTTCCAATTTGAAAGAAAAGTATCTTTGAAGAACCAATCAAATTATGAATCTTAAGGGACCACCCTGAATTATCCAGGCATGACCTTAAGTGTCATCACAAATGTCCTGAAAAGAAATGAAGCAGTAAAAAAGTTACACAGAGAAAGAGACAGAAGAAGAGGCAAAGGATCCTGAAGACTGAGACCAGAGTGAAGCAGCCACAAGCCAAGGAATGCCTGGAGCCACTGGAAGTTAAGAGAAGTAAGCAGATAAGTCTCCACTAGAGCCCCCAGGGGGGTCACGGCCATGCCAGCATCTTGCCTTCAACGTTTCACATACAGAGTGTGAAAGAAGACATTCACTATGCTTTAAGCCACACAGCTGTGGCGATCCATTATCACACGATGGGTTGGTGGTAATGGGCACCCATGGTGGACAGTGTTGGCTGGAGCTTCCCGACTAAATCAAGCCTGGAAGCAGGAGCGGCATCCACTTCCAAAATGGCTTGCCTCCGGGAACTCTATGTACGAACAGTGCTCAGGCTGTTCGTTCATAGGGTCGCTATGAGTCGTCTACGACCTGACGGCATTAAACAACAACAACAACAATATGGAAGAAGGGTGGGCAATCTTCTCCAGTGCAATTTACAGAGGTGGGTCAGTTCTGACTCGAGAGCACACTCCAACAACAACAGGTAAGAATAATATGTAAAAATAATAGTAACAAGGGAGTTCTGGTGGCCTCGTACAAGAAGCTGTGCTGCAATCCCAAAAGCAAAAAGTTCAAATCCACCAGATGCTCTGCTGGAGAAGGACAGGCAGTCTCATCCTGTGCCAGTCAGATCTGACTTGATGGTATACAACAACAACAAAGTAGTAATAATAATAAAATTAATTTAAAAATGATATTAACAGTTGAAATTAATACAAAAACATTTAGAGCACAGTGTTAAAGCTGATTCCAGAAATAAGGATAAAATAACATACGTCAAACACATTAACCCCTTAAAGTGAATATTATCATTTGTAATAGTTACTTCCTACATCAAAACTATATAACATCCCACTTGAATCCACATACAAAATCTATTTATTGCCACTACACATTCAATCTTAATGGTGAAAATTAAAAGCATTCAACTGTTCACTTGATTTCTTTGACTGCAATTAAATTACATACAATTTCCAATTGCTTACAAATTAGTATATACTTAAGCTTAAAAATATCTAGGGAAAGGACTTTCTTTCTTGGACAGTCTACCATTTCACAAGAAAGGTGTTTTGGTTTGCGTCTTTCAACCCTCTGAAGTTTCCCTTTTGGATTGTATTTTAGTCTTATCAGAGTTGACTGCTAACGCACTTTCACTTTAAATGAACCCAAACCAAATCCAGTTCAGTGTTTTGTTCCTATTGACTCAACATGAGATGGGAACATATTAAAGATCTTCTATTTCTGTGATTTTAGAAGTTCTTTTCACTCTCTTATTTCTTATAAGTCCTTTCTCAATGGTTGCTTTTATAATTATCATCCTTTACAGGTCACCTATTCACCTCAAAAACATCTGAGAAGGTGTACTGAGGGGTGGGTAGGTGGGGGCAAGGCGATGGTACAAAAACAGGAACCAAAGATGCAGACAGAGTTAAGAACTTAAAACCATCGTTAGCAAAGGAGATGTTACAGGGGAATAGAATACATAAAATTTAGTTCTCTGTTCTTTTTGCATTCACATCCAGGTCATCTCTGAAATAACTAATGAATAATGTTCCAAAACTTCAAAGGTGTGAGTCAGTGGACTGGAATTCAGCACGCATTCACCTACTGACACAGTCACGTATGAGGTGACTAGGTTTCACGTCAATTCACGATGTTCAATTCAACCCAACTCTTGGGCTACCAATGAGTTCTGGGTCTTCAGAAGATCGTTTCGAGAACTATGCCAAAAGAGAGGAGTATTTATACAGGAATATTATTCATTCAACAGAAATTGAGCACCAAAGGAACATACTGCTTCAGCTTTACATGTTCTGATTCTGGAATCCAACAGACTTTGTTCTTAAATATAAACTGGAGATAGACTAACACCATAAATGAAATAATGTATGCTAAGTGGGTGCCACAAAAAAAGGTTCTCGACTAATTTTAGTTCCTTTCCTTCATTCCACAGAGAGAGAAAGAAAAGAGGGTCTTCGCTTTCTCTAAATAAATTCTCCATGTCTAGCTTTGACTTTGGTCCTTTTATGCCCCTTTGACACTCTTTCCTCACCTCCTTAAGGCCTACTCACCCAGGTCCAGCACCCAGAGCACGGCCTTCACTGGACCAAACACCTTAAACTGTCCTCTGCTGCAGGTTCTAAAACCCCTCCTCTCAGGCCCAGCTCTGGCCACATGCCTCTAGGAGCTGATCAAATGAGATGATGTGAATTAGAAGCAATTATGTTCAAGAACTGAATTTTTTTTTTAAGGAAAACTTGGGCAGCATCCATGAATGATTATTGGTGTGATTTAGAGAAAGCATAAGAGTAACACGAGACGAGTCAGGCAGAGGGCAGTTGGAAGCATGTTTTGGGCAAATGGAGAAAACCATTCATTCATTCATTCACCCAGTCAACAGAAACCGTACTAACTGCTGGACAGTAAATGGTAGGGATGAGGTCTAATCCTGTCTTCACTGAGCTCTGAGTTCATCAGGAAAGACTCTAACCTGACTTTGACTTCCTAATAAAAATCAAATCAATTCTCTTGCCACCAAGTCGATTCCAAGCCATGATGGCCTGGCAGGATGGTACAGAATATAGTTTCTAAGAATGTAAATCTTCCCAAAGGCAGACTACCGTATCTTTCTTCCTAAGTGGTTGATGGATTTGTACCACTGATCTTTCTGTAAGCCCCTGGGCTTTTTATCCACTGCACCACCTGGGCTCCACATTTCCTAACAGGCAGCTGTTGAATGGAGTCGATTCTCATTTCAAAGAATCAGAATGCAGTGAAAATATAAAATAAAGGGAACAAACATAGTGGACCAAAAAAGACATATTTGTTGGAAGCTTTTACTCAAATAGCGCAGTCCGTGGGAGAGACCCGGCAATCGAAACCACTGATGGAGCAGTGCACCCGTTAAATACCTTCTAGGACACTGAACTGAAAATATGTGGAACAAGACAAAAGCTTAGCTTAAGCTGAGATTCAAAGGACAAGGGAAAATTAACTGACAGAAATGATAGTAGCAGGGATGAGAGCCTTTAGAGAAAAACGTAAGGCTTTGGGGTAAATATAAAGGAGAAAAAGAAGATTTGTAAAGATAATGTTGTTGTTGTTGTTGTTAGGTTTCATCATGTCTACTACAACTCAGCAATCCTGTGACAACAGATGTGAACCTTGCTCTATTCTGCATCACCTTCATGATCTCTGCTGCGTCAATCCACATTGTTGAGGGTAATCCTTCTTTGACAACGTGCCCAAAATCTGGGAGATGAAGGTGATGAGGTGGGGCTCACGGAAGAGAAGGAAGAAATGTGTGTGAGGCGGGGGCTAAGGTTAGATCAGCCAAGCTGAAAGGAAGTGGAAGAATCTGAAATTTTGTTTCCTGACATTACCCACCCCCTTCCTTGGAACTGCTGCCTTAGATTGCACTTCCCACAATTCCGTGTAGTGGCTGTGTGGTGCAGTAGATAGAGTCTGACTGTGGGAAGAACAGAGGTGGCCTCTGTGTACAAGGGAGTGGAGTACGGAGAGGGTAGGCCTACACTGGGTCAAACCACTCGTGAATACCTGAATACTGGAGGTCCTTAACGTACGACATATGCAAGGAACGTTGAGTCACAATTATGACCGTCAGCTGTTTAATTTTGTTATGGTTGTTGTTGTAGGTGCTGTCGAGTCATAGATGACTCATAGTGACCCTATGAACGTAAGACCTAAACACTTGTATAACTTCCAGCTTTTCTCCAAGTTCATAGGGTTTCCAGAGGCAAGCTGTTTCAGAAGTAGATGCCACTCCTGCTTCCAAGCTTGTTTTAACCAGGGAGCTCCACCAAACACTGTCCACCATGGGTAACCATTAATGCATTTGAAACATCAGTGTCATGGTGTTCAGCTTCACAGCAACCCAAGTTACCTCTGTAAAGTAAATGGACAGACCAGTGCTATAACGCTTAAAAGAATGTTTGACCCAAAACAATTAGAACAGGCCTGAGGGTTACCACATCATTATTTTAATATGCACCACATACTGTGCATGTGCATGTAACATGTTAATGGGGGTGTTTTTGGTCAATGTTTTCTAAAGTCAATCCTCTCAAATAAAGGTCAGATTTATAAAGACACTAACATCTATATCTATATCTATATCTATATCTATATCTATATCTATATCTATATCTATATCTATATCTATATCTATAGACAGTAACAATAAAAGGCATTACTTATGGAAAACAAAGAGGGATTGGAACTAACATCAGAACTGACTTCTGAAGTTGTCCTTCACAAGTGTCCTTGTGAACATACATTGGCCACTTGGGTCCTTTTACTCTGATTCTCCCATTAGAAGGCATTCTTTGAGGCATTCTTGGTAAGTTCAGAACACTAAGTGCACAGGACTGATGGTGGAAAATCCTAAAAATGGTAAGGATTTGCCCCTGTATTTCTTCTCTTGAACATAAAGCCCTGCAGACACAGTGGTTAAAGCATTCGGCTGTGAACTGAAGGGATGGTGTTTAGAAGCCTATATCCCCTCATCAGGAGCCAGGTGAAACCATCTGCATCCATGGAGATTACAGCCTTGGAAAGGGCAAGAGGGGTGCTGCTGTTTCCTATGAGGTTGCTATTGGGGGGTGGGGGGTGTCTGTGTGTTTGTGTGTGTGTGTGTGTGTG
>NW_006399764.1:17724363-17819429 GCF_000299155.1 Elephantulus edwardii | reverse complement strand
TGTGTCTGTGTGTGTGTTAGTCTTGTCAATGGGGCTGGCTTTAAAAGAAAGGAGGATTACACACTTCACCGTTCAAGGGTGTCACAGAGAAAGAGAGGCTGGACACCAAGCAGGAAGCCTGATTCTGCCTACGACCCTGAACATTTATGCAATCCTGGTACTAGACCTTTTATCACAAACTATTTTGATTGCAGAGCAAGAAAAGCACTAAGTAAAAATTCTTTACTCTGAGTCTATTATGAAAAGAGATTAACTCCCTAACACTGCGTTCTTTTTGAAGGTGTATTTTCTACCTTCCCGGTATGATTTATATTAATGAGAGGTTTAAAACAGGTTTTAACTTAAGAATGATTGCTGATGGTGAAGTGTAGTAATTATACACCTTATGACAGGACACGTGAATGGTTCATAGAAGAGAACTGCATAACATGCCAAGCTAATCCTCCTTGCATAAAAAGGGAGAATACTTTGCAAGCTGGCTGATTTTAAGCTCCAGTTAACAAAACCCCTTTTTGTTGGAGCCTAAAACAAGAATGGGTTAACAAAGACAAGGAGGGAGAGAGGAAAAAAATCCCTCATTTTTTTCTCCCCCTTCTTCACAAAATATAGTATTACAGGACTTAAAGGTTTTGAAAGGCCACGTTATAGCTGGAAGACCTGAGAAAGAAGCAAAGTTTTTGCCAACCACAACAAACTTAAAAGATCTCAAGGTAAACCAGGAGCTCTTATCAGTAAAGGCCACTCAAATTTGCTTCTATTTTTTGACGTGTTTGTTTGCTTGTTGGGTCTTTGTTTTTGAATGGATTAAAAGGACAGAGAGGATCAGAGCAACACTCCGGGCTAGGTAGAAATGAGATGTGAGAAAGGGGGGAACTTGAAGCCACGGTGGGCTAGTCAATAGTGTTTGTGCCGTTTCTGCACGGCTGCGTTTTCTCAGACAAGAGCCACTTCAGGACAATAACGAGACCCCGTGAAGCATCTGCTTAGGGATTAGGGACCCCGTCACACTGGGAATGTTCAGTTAACACACACTAGCCCGGGCTTAACTCTATGCATGCCTGTCCTCCAGCAGCCAAACACGCCGCCGTGGTCCTGGGTGCTTCCTCAAGCCCAGGGAAGAGGACACTCAACTGCCCACAAGCCACCTACTTGCTCCCGGAAAGAAAAAAAAATAGGTCCAGAGAGGCAGTCCACACCATGGAACTGTTAAGGAGAAACAGAAGACTGAACAGTAGGGGATGCAGAGAGCAATATCCAGAGGTTCAATTTAAACTTCCAGGGGCTAGAAATCAAGGCTTCTCAGTACAGTTCTTTCCTTAGATGGACCTTCTTGTAGGCTGGGGGCTGTTAGGAGTCATCAAGTCAATTCAAACCCACAGCAACCCTGGTCTCATAGGAGAACTGTCCTTTCCATGGTTTTTAGGCTAAAAAGAATGATGTGGCAATTGGCTTCTTTCAGCCTTGGAAATCCTATGTGGCAGTTCTAGTCTGTCCTGCAGGGTCACTTTATCAGTTCAAACTGAGAAGAAGACAATGGTTAATGGCTGGGGCGGGGGTAGGAGGGTGGTGATAACCCCATCAAGACTTTCCCCTGTGGAGCTCCTGCAAAGGTTCAAACCACCAACCTTCCCTCTCAACAGCTTAGTGTTTCCTTGTTACACTGCGATGGCTCCTCAGAGGCCCTCAGAAAATACTAAGTTAGAAACTTAAGGTGCATTTTTCTTACATCTTTCAATGTTTCTGAAAACTTGAAGAATACTAAATTGGTACAAGTTCCTACTAGGAGCTGACTGGTGCATCTTATTTTACTTCCATATTTACTTCGGTTCTTTCACTAAGATGGAAATGACTTAAAATCACAGGAACTGGGAGCAATCCACCATCTCCTTGCTGATTTCTCGAAGCAGAGGCCAGAACTGCCCAGTGACATCCAGTGAACCGGTGTGCCCTGTGGGACGGGTCAGGAGGGCAGGCCTGGCCCGCTCCTTTCTCCTGCTCATACACGGCATTTGCCCCAGACAGGACCAAGCAGCAACGTGATCACCCTTTAAGAAAACCAAGGCAAAGGACAGGAAGCCCAATTTGTGGCATTTCCTAAACTAACTGCATTACCACTGGCCTTCAAAAGCTCCTCTGCTGACATCTGTTTTAGCCCTAAAGATAGTAAATCATGTTAGAAGTGTGAAAGCCACACAGACATAGCTTAGAGCCCTCTGTTTCCAAAAGCAAATAATAATGAAACAAACCATTCTATTCCTTCTTGGGTAACTGGAAGCTGAAATTCACAGATGTGATGGACTTTCTCAGAAAGTGCTTCCAAGTTCTTTTTCATGAAAAACAACTAATGACGCAGCTTAGCGAACTTCGATAAAGTTTATAGTTGGGCCAAATGTCCTTTGACTCAATGAACAGTTAAAACCAGAAGACATGATACTGGGAGAAATGTCTGAGGCATACTCTCTACCCTGGAAGGTAGAGAGGTTAGACTTAGCAGTAGCAAATCTCTCTCTCTCTCCCCCGCCGTCCTTTTTCTGCTCTCTCTCTCTCTCTCTCTCATTGTCATCCAGGTGAACCAGACCTTACTAACCTTCCAGCAGATATTCAGAGGCTGTAAATGGGAAAACACTGCCCATCTGAGCCTCCACACAGACATTACCTTTGGGTTAACAATGCAACTCTACACAGACTGCACCACCAGAGCTCCCTAAAAACTAGTCACCACACAGACATGCAGTGAAATGAGAGACTATTACACACACGTGAAAGAGTGGCCACCTCTTGATGTAGTAAGATGGGAGTGAACGTGATTAGGAGATGGTGCGTATAGCTATTTGGAGTCTTTTACTTCTTAAATTGAGTGGTGCTGGTTGAAACATTTGTATTTGTGTATGTTTTTGAACATTTATAACACCCATTTTCTGAAGAAAGATATAAGGGGAGTAGAATAGAAATATTAAGGCAAAATTATTAGGACAAAAAAGAGTTGTAGGAACTAAAAAGAAATAATACTTTAAGGATGTAAAGGAAGTGCACAGTTCGTCTCTCTGAACAAACCTACACTAACATAATGCTTTAGACTTTAAACCTTCTATTGTTGTCAGAACTGCATGACTGTAACTTCATCTTAATAGTCAGAGTTTTGTAACCAGTAAGTTTGTTGTCGATCATGAAAACGAAGAATGCTTCTGTGATTGGAACGTAACATAAACACGAAGCCCACAAAAGCGTTTCACAGTTTTCAGAGACTCCAATGGGAACCCCTGGGGCAGAGAAGAGTGGTTCTCTCAAGGACTCTCTCACACAACACTTGTGTATATTTGCTTACTGACCATTGTTGACCATACTGTTCACTCTGTGTGTCACCAACTCAGTTCTCAACTCTGGGTTCCATATGGGCCATCATAAATGCTAGTTCCACTTTTTGTGACAGGACTGCCCTTTCTTTGGTTAACTTCCATTCCAGAATTATTTTCATTTTTATCTACTTACTTTTTTATTTTAAATTTATTTTAATGAAAGTTTACAGAGACTTTGGATTTCTAGTCATTCATTCTTTTCTCCCTGCCCCCCTCCCCATCCCAGTTCGTTCTTCTCTCTGAAAAGGAAAATTCTTTCATTGTTATACAATCCCTCCCCCCAAGTCCACTCCACCATGCAGCCTTCGTTCTAGACCCCTGCCATAACAATAAAACCTAACCATATATCCCTTTTAAACAGTTCTCTCCCTCATCTGTTTCAATGCAGAATATATTATTTATCCCCTTTTTCTCAGTCTCCCACCCAACCCCTATGTCAGTCCTTATAATTTATAACGGTGGCATCATGCCATATTTGTCTTTTTGTGACTGAGATACTTCACTGAGCATAATGACGTCCAGTGTCACCCATTTTGTGTAATATTTCGTGAGGTCCTTGTTTTTCAATGCTGCATAGTATTCCATTGTGTGACTATACCACAGCTTCTCTAGACATTCATTTGTTGATGGGCACTTGGGTTGTTTCCAACTCTTTGCTATTGTGAACAAAGCCAAAATCAGAATTTTTTGATCTGGGTTTTGCATCTCTCTCTGTTCTACTCCCATTTTGTTTTTGTTGTTGTTGTTCTTGTTAAAAGCCATCGAGTCAACCATCATTCATAGTGCCCTATTCTGTTTTACCCTCACAATCTCCAACATGCTTGAGCCCACCGTAACAGTCCCAGTGCTGATGTGGTGGTGGTGGTGGTGCTGCTGCTGTCGCGTCCAGTCCAACTCAGTGAACAGCTGATCTGAACCCTGTGCCATCCTCATCATAATCTCTGCAACACTTGAGCCCACTGCTGCAACCACTGCGTCGATCCATCTTCCTCTCCATCACTGACACTCCATCTTTGCAAGAATAATGTCCCTTTCCAAGGAACAGCCTCTCCTAGCAAAATGCCCAAAGTACGAGAGATGAAACTTCATCATCTTTGCCTTCAAGGACCACTCTGGCTGCACCTGCTTCAAGGCCTATCTGTCCATTCATTGGGCAGTCCATGGCTAGAGTTAGTGTGACCCCCTGTGATAGTATAAACAGGACACCATCATTACAGAAGCTGGCTGTCAGGCCCTTCACCACGGAGCTGCTGCTGGGTGAGGATGAACTGTCAACCTTCCAGTTAGCAGCCAAATGCCTCACTGTTGTGCCACCAGGGCTCCCCCGTACCTTTACCTACACTTCTATCAAGCATGTTGATCAACTGCCTCCCTTCCCAGATTCCACAACTGAGCTGAACTACTGAATGGGGAGGCTCCTGCCAGTCTTCGGAACTCTGCCTTCCCAGTCCCCATGAATGCGCTCAAGGACTGAGCTCCAACACTATTCTGAAAGCCCTGTGCTCTCTCTTTAATCTCCAAGTAGAGATACAAGAAACATTCCAACACTCCCACTGCCTTTGTTTTCTAATGCCAAGAAGTATACTGTTGTTGTTGTTATTGTTGTTGTTGTTGTTGTTGTTGTTGTTGTGTATCATCCAGTTGGATCTGATCCACAGGTGACCCCCTGGGCAGGTTTTCAGAGGCGGTTAATCACACAAAAGGAGACTGTCCATCCTTCTCCCGTAGAGCATCTGGTGGCCATGAACCGCATGCCTTCGGGATTGCAGTGCAATTTCTTGCCAACAACGGTATTATATTGATATTTTTAAGGGGGAGAACACATGGTGGTCAGAGAAAAAGCTATAAAGGGCCAATGACTTCTTGACTATCCGTATCTATCTACACACATACACAGGCACGCATGTTCATATGTACGCATATATAAAGGTATGCACTGAACAGTGAAAGAATCTACTGACATTAACTTTGCATTTTAATTCTTTTAAAATCAGGTGTGGAAAACTTTAAAGTGCTGGTATACAAGGGTATTTGTTCTGAAATTATTTATTGTTTAGGCTGTCTGTGTCCAGGATTGAAAATTTACAAATGGGATTTGATTCTACAGGAAAGTTCTGAGGGTTTAGATGAGCACATTGGAAGGCAGCCTGAGAGAGTGAATGAGTTCTGTACTTCAGAGCTCTGATACCTCTAGGCCCCGTCCCGCCCCTTACCAGCTACTGCAGCCCAAGGTAGACCTTTCACACACCGGCCTCCAGTTTCTTATCTAGAAATGATTAGATGAGACAACAAAAGCAACAACCACAGTTTATACAGACTTTGACTGATGACTTGGACATAGGCTATCTCCTCCTAAAAGGTTCTTCTGGGCTTCCAAGGGCTATGATGCTGGTTTTACACAAAACTCATTTTAATTATATGCTATTTACCTAGCTAAATCTAGGAAGAAAATTTGCTCAGATATTTCATTTATTAAAACTTTTCTAAAAAGCACTGTTGTAATGCTATGCATAGAACAGCTCTCATCTTCACATAATGTGGAATTACAATCAGGTATGAAATCAGGTCACGAGAGACCAGTCAGAGAATCTACCATCTTTTCCTAGAAGCTCCAGGAGAACTCGCCTGATATGAAAGATTAAGGAGGAATTATCAGCAGAGGTGGAAGTAGTCGTCCCTTCCCAGGGCTAACTATCTAATAAACAAGGTAAGCATAAACTAACTTGTGCTTACTCACTTATCTATCCTGAATAATTTCACAGCAAAGATTTTGCTTCTAAATATGGCTGGCATTTCCCATCCCCAGAGCAACTTTCTCCAAAGTCTCTTCAAATTGTTAATGCCAGATAGGAACAGATGAACCAGTAAACGATTTCAAAAGTAAGTCTGTGCTTACCTTCCCAAATGGGTAATCTGCCCTACTCCTCGTCATAAGAATGTATGTTATTTACTGGGCCCTCACCCCTTATCTCCAAGATTTGAATGTCAATTTTTAACTTCACAACTATCCACTAGGAATCCTGATGACCAGGTGGGTAAGAAGATCTCCTACCAATGCAAAGGCAGACAGTTCAAATCCCCCACTGGATCCAAGAGAGAAAGATGGGCAATCTCCTTCTGTGTGATTTATAGATTCTGTCAACCTGCTGGAAGGTCAAATAAGATCTGGTTCCAACTTGACAGAAATGAGTGAGCTTTCATTAAATTAATACTAGAAGCTCAATGCATTTAATAAAATACTTATTAAAGGATGCAGGAGAAGGATGGGTAATCTCCTCTGGTGCCATCAACAGCCTCTGAAAACCCGCTGGAGGGTCAGATATGGGTTGGTTCTGACTCGGCAGTACACAACAACAACATTATTAAAGGGCAAATGAATAATGTGATATTATTTCCTATGAGCACGTTTTGAGAAAACAAGAATCTCTCCTTTCAAAGATAAATTTCAGTAAAGAGTACAAAGGTAAAACTATTTTAAAAGCACATTGAATTTACAGCAATAACAGAATAACCATGACCCCTCCATCTTGCATTTCTATAATAAAGCCTCTTATACACACACATATGTGCATCATGGATGTTAATTTTACATGGAATTGTTCACTAACAGATGAAGCCAACTGAAATCCTTATGGATTTAAGGTTCTCCACAATGTTATTTATGGCTATGCTTTCGAATGACTTTCCAAAACTGACCACACACACACACACACACACACACACACACACACACACACACAAAAAATAAAAGCTTCTCGTCACAATTTCTCCTCGCCCTTCTGTCTACATTCTCCAGAGGAAGCGCGCCTTAATTTCATCTTGAGAACTTCCTTGTCAGTAAGCTTTAGTGATTGAGACAGAAATGAAAATTGATTATTTGACTTCTACAAGCTGCTTACTCTTGTAATTATCATAAAACTCCGCTCTGCCCCAATGCCCTGGCCCTCTGGGAATGTGGGGGAGAGGATGGGAGAAGAAAATCCATTTCCATCTCTCTGGGTTGAGGTCAACGTGCAGCAAAGGAGGATGACCACTTAAAGCCCTCTTCCAGGCTGGGCTAACGGAGGGGAAGTCACTGCCCTCTCTTAACAGACCAAACAGTCCCCACTTCACTGCTACAATTAAATTCCAGATAAGTTTTTGGATTCTATTTAATGAATGAGGATATATTTTTCATGTGGTGTCATTGTTTTACTACTTCCCATGTTTATTTGGACAGATTCATAGCACTGGTAGGAAATGTATTGGTTGGCAACTTCAGTTTTGGAAGAGAAAGTAAACACATGCTGATTAGCAAACAGTAAACTCTACTGTGTTTAATTTTGGCTTCTCTTTTTAAAAAAAAATAGAAAAAAGAAGAAAACACACACACAAAAACCACTATTTGTGTTATCTTCCAAGCAGGAGCATTTGTCCCTAAGTTCTTTCTAACCCCTTACTGGAGGGCGTCCAGAACTATTCTCTCTTATTCTCTCTCTGTTTTTCCCCTTCTTCCTCTAACACCAGTGGCAAACGCCAACATTATTTAAGAAAATACTAGTGCATATGGTATCTTCCTAGCACAGATTTGCCATCCAGTTGAACAGTAGGGCCACTAACCCACACAAACTAAACTGCAAAATGATGAACTGCATAAACATAAACAATTGTTCCCAGCGCTGGTAAACGCAAGGTAAAAATCACACTTCTGGAAATCCTAGAAAAGCTCCTGCGATCAGGTCCTAGGACAGAAGATGCGATTAGGCAAACAGCCCAAGTTCCCCATGTTTTCTATAGAAGCAACTCCTTCCATTCATTCTCTTCACTACCAAGCCCTTCTAACTCTCTCTCAAGCTCCAGTCATTCTTACCTCGCTCCTCACCCGACCTCAGCGGGTCATCACAAGTGGCGTCACCAAAAACAGCACTGAGAGGCCACGGTCACATAGGAAAATCTGCATCACACTGCCCACCGTGTGGATCCCTTGTCATAAAATGAAACTAGAGCTTAGTGTTGGCCTTTGCTGAAATTCATGACTTCAGTTTACTGATTATTAACTGGACTTCACATGATGTCCTGAAGGTATTCCAAGCATTGTTCCCCCTTATCTTCCAGAAAAGTGAAAGCACCATAAGTTAAAAGAGTTGCCCAGTGGTGCAATATGTCAGCATCTTTTGTTACTGTCTATACTATCTATTCATCTCAGACACTGACTATCAATCTACTAGGTCTCTCACAGAGAAATAGGAAATAGATTTTTTTAAAAGTTTTCTACAATTTCTATCATACAATAACATATTAACTTTTTAATTTTTTATTATTAATTTCAATGAAAATTTACAGGGACTTTGGATTTCCATTCATTTATTGTTGCACTCATATAATAACACTGTTTTTAATATCCATATACTGCTATGTCTGAGGCTCTAGACAAAAGATTGCAGGATGATTAACGTTCTAAGAGGCTTGCAATCTAGGGCGGGAGACAGAGAGTCAACCATGAAGTAAGAGAACACGAAAAACGTCAGCTAAAAAGGGAGCCCTGGTGGCCTAGGGTGTTGGCAGTTGTGCTGCCAACCGCAAAGCACGCAGTTCAAATCCACCAGCTGTTGAGAAAGATGGGCAATCTCCCCCCTTGGTGATTTACAGCCTTTGAAAACCCCAGAGGGTCAGCTATGAGTATACTCACTCTCCAATAAGAGATAACAATGGTGCAAATGAGCTAACAGGGTAAAGATGGAGTTGACAAGGGTGAAGGTTCTACGGAATGACAGAAAGTTTCTCTTGGACACTGAACCTTTTAGGAAACTTCTGAATAAGATTTCCATGGGAAGAGTTCTCCAAGGGAAGAACCACTAGAGTAAAGTGGCTAAGTTGGATTGTGTCCGTGGAACTGTGACAAGTCCAGTGTTGCTGGTGTGCTGGTGGATTAAGGGTAGGAGAGAGAGGCTGGGCCCAGCTCTGACAGCACCTGTGCCTCACATTTTGCTGTGTAGGCAGCAAACGCGAAAGAGACTGCTCTAGAGAGCTGGAACCTGCGTGATGCGTTTAATCCATAAAATCACATTAAAAATTCACTGCATTGAGAAGAGTGTGCATGGCTGCTATTTCTCTCTGTGATCACATAAAAGCTCTGTGTATGCAGACAGCAGGGCCCAGGGGCAAATTTTAGAGACCTTAGGAAACGTATTACATATTGGCTGATCCAATTAAATACAAAGAAGTTGCTAAACAGCATTCAGTACCTAAGAGAGTCCAAAAGCATTTCCTTCTGCATAGCACTGCAGCTGAGGGCTCATATCCGCCTGGTCCAATCAGTTCATTTCCAAACAAAGGTAGGAAATGGCTGCATCCTAGTATTTCATTGTGCACGCATGAGTCAGTGCTTTGGAACTTGGTGTCTTTGGAAATGAGTGTCTATTCTACACGTCTCTTGCCACCAGGGGAAAAAGGCACAGATAAACTGTAACACAATTTAACCTCACTGAGATGCCAATCTGTGGGCTCCTGCACCCTCCTCCTCCAAAATGAATGAATCAGTGAATGGAACTTGGTTCCTGCTCTTTTTCTTACCCTTTCTTTGTTTCCTAATCCCCTGTTCTTCCTCATGTCTCGTACACAGGATGAGGTCCAAGGAGGGGGAAAGTGCCTCGTATGATAATCACTCCAGGGCCGTTATGTTACCAAGAGAGTTTAGAATAAGACAGGAAGTTCCATTTGACTCCATAAGACCATCACGTGTCACGAGGGTATAAGAAACGAAATTTATTCTTCCATCATTCATCCAAAAAAGTAAGCAGCATTTTACTTTCAAAATGTCACAATAGAAAAACCTGGAACTTTTGCGGGTATTTTCAAAGCATGGTCACAATGATAATACATAAGTAGTTCTAATGAATATTCTACTGTTTCTATCGAAATGTATATAAAGTTGTGGTGTTGGGTTTTTTGTTTGTTTTATTTTCACCGTTTTTGTTTTATTTTGTTTTTCAGAAAGCTGCTACCATTTTTGGACACACCGTTTACATAGAACAAGAGACAAAAGTGGCAGCAGAGTCTAAGAAAATGATTCTACATGAACCCTGTTCAGAAGTAGGCTTCACCTACCAACACAGTAACACCTGGATCAACAAAACACTCCCATTTCCGATGAGAGTCACAGGAGGAACTATTTGTCTAATAGTCTAAGTCATTTATTCTCTAGGTTGGAAAAGGAAACAAAAACAAAAAAAGATAAGGAAGTAAGCTTTAAATGGGAAAGAGTCCCTATTCTAACTTAAGGATATATAAACATATCGATACTCAAAGCATTAGCCAAATTAATTTATAATCATATCCAGCTGATCAATGTGGTGTGACCACAAGAAGGCTCCGGGCCTACAGTGAGGTGCAGCAAAGAAACAGACTCTTACGAAGGAGGGAGCATATGAGCTATTTTCAGAATATGGGAGAAATCTGGAGCTCTCTACCCAGGCAGAATGGACTGTGAAAGTGGAGGAAAATATTCTCCAGAGAGACAGAGTGGAAAGGACTCAGGTATCTAGTAAGGAGCATACTATGCTTCACCATTTGAATACGGAAACAAACTCAAAACTCTTGAGAAGCCAAAGCAGGATGGAGAGGTGTAAAACCATAGGCTGCTGGAGTAAATATGCACTGACGGAACAGCAATACTGCTCTTGTTTAAATTAGCTTTCATCCTTCCATTAAAAGTGTTTAAAGTTCATTCCTCTTAACTAGACTGCCAATTCCTCAAATAATACACTGGTAATTCTGAAAGCTCATGAAACATACATTTTAAGTAAAAGAGTGTGAGTCGTCTGTGGAAACATTTTACATTTCTCCTACAATATTTTTTTTCAATAAAATGGAACCTAAATTTGGAAAAATTCCTAAAGTAGACTAGAACTTTCCTTTTCTCTCTCTCTCGATAAAGACATTAATACTCCACTGTGTCCTTGCCATACATATATATAGATAGATCTTTATGCTCTAATTTCCTACCTATTCCCCCCTTCCAGACATACATGTATAAGGCTTCCATTTTGAAGCATATGGCTAGAGAGCCAAAAGAATTTAAATTGCCTTCAAAATGTGCATCGCATTATAAATGGTGTGAAAAAAGATCTTACTATTCAGTTCTTGGAGCATAAAGCAGAGAGGAAGCAGCACAAGACTGCTTCAAACTTTATCCAAAAACTCAACAGCTTCACTTGTTTATAGAGGTACAAAAAGTATGCGGCACAGTTTATAAAACAAGAGCGATGTACTGTATGCAAAAGGAAAGTTAAAAGCAAAGTATAGTAACAGCCCTATCTCGTTACAAACACTTGGCAGTGTGTCTAAAGTACCGTGGTCAAAAAACACGATACCGTCTGCGTTGTGCTTGTGCCAGAAAGCACTCCGAAGTCCAAGTCTCTTTAGCCATCATCACCACCTCACTTGGCAATCGCTCCCAAGCCTCGGTGCATCTCCTCAAAAAGACTGTGCAAAAAAACCCAGAAGGCAGACAAACCCTCTTGCGTTGCAAGCTGCAAGGATCACAGGAAAGCAGCACTAGCCAAGGGGGAACAGGAGACAAGCGCACAGACTGGGGTTAGCAAGCTACGGCTGGCCCACTGCGAGCACACGACCTATCCAGGGGTCAGGCCGGGCCCTGCTGGACCCACTTCCTGTGCTTCCTTCTCTACTCTGGCTGTGATTCCAAAGGGCCTCTCTGAAGCAGCAGCAGCAGCTGAGAAAGAAGGCACAAGGGGAGAAGACACTCAGGTGCCAGATACACTGTGAGCATTTATGGAACAGAATTTTAACCATTTGTTTTTTTAACCATTTGTGGGACAGAGTTCCCCGTAATTCCAGAGCTTCAAAGATTGCTATGGAAGCATTGCATACAAGGCCACTCCGTCAGCACCTGGAGGAGGACATTATGTTTGGTAAAGTAGAGGTCTACAAAAAAAAACCCAAAAAGGTGGAAGACCCTCAAGGAAATAAGACTGGCTCAGCCTCTGCCATGGGGCTCAAACATCACAACAATTGTGAGACTGGTGTGAGAACGGGCAACGTTTCATTCTCTTGTCCACAGAGCTCCTATGAGTCAGAACCATGTCCCGTCCCCACAAAAACACTCCTATAGGTAAATGCAGAAACAGATGTTTAGGTTAGATAACAAATAGATAAGCAGGCCATGTCAATATCCGTGTCTATATCAGTGTGCAGCCTTGATAACAAAAAAGGGCACTGTGTAATAAAATGATGAGTGAGGACGGAGACCCTAGCTTCATGGCAGATGCATTTTCTTTGCACATAAGAACTGGCGTCCAATTCTTCCTTCTTCCCTTTTTCTCCGAAGCAGCATATTACATAATACAAAAACATAGATATTCTCCTCTTAAGTTTACAGCTTGCCATATTTCCTAGAAAATAAACAATAATTAACAACAAACCTCATAGTTGTTTTTCCCCCCTCTTCTCTTCAACAAACCTTCCACTTGGAAATGTAGATACATAAGCTACTTTTGGATCCGAGCCCACAGGCATATGTTTCCAAAGGAATAATATGTACAGGTTAGTCTGGTGTGTACCAGATGTAAGAAAAAAGCAAATTCAAAAACAGAAGTAGCAGTATTCAATGTAGAAATGTATTTTCCAGTAAATCCCTGTCTTTCTCTCTTTAAGACAGAGAACCTAAGGCAATCAGTCACAGTTATAATTTCTGAACCTTCTGAAAGGACTAGGGAATTTCCTATTTGACTCTGAGTCTAGATTCTTTACAAAGATAAAGCCACAAGAACTTTTAGAAACTGCCCTGTGGGAGTGGCTCCCTTACCACATGCAGGTATTCTATCTGCAAGATCAGAAAAGCCCAAATGCAGAACTAGCCAGTGTCTCCCTCAATCTTTAAACCTCAATTTCCAAGCGCTTTCAAATGTTCTCCAGTTGTATAGAGACAACTTCATCCTGGTCATCCTGAATGCAAACGAGCCTGCTTCCGACACAGCACAATAGCATGTGTGTTGTGTCCTCAGATATGTGAACCTTGCATGAAAGTCTTCCAAAGCGAACTGCAAATACCCACTCTCAAAGAATCAGCAGAGTCAAAAATACAGCCGGCATTTACTTCACTCATCCAATGCGAGCCCGTGAGAATTTGGTCTGACTCAGGAAAAGTTACTAAGAAAAGTCCTCCAGGAAAAAAAAAATAGTTTGGGGATTCCGATCACCTCTCCCTAACCTTCTCAGACCATCACGATCCCTTCCCTTGTTCGAGACATCAGGGATGTCACTCTTGTGAAAGCCAAGTTTTCATTTAGAATTTAATAAAAACTGATTAAGCATCACAGAGCACAAACAAAGCCACTCCATAAATCTTTCAGCCCTTTCTGTGCAAGGAAGAAAGAAAGTTCTGTCTGCTGAAGCAGTTGGCAGATGCTGGCTTAAAGATAAGTATTATTTATACTTCTGTACCAGATTTCTTCTTATGCGTATCTTATCATGCATGGCTATATGATCAACAAAGCAATTATTTCCTACCAGTCAAAGCCAGTGAAATGAGCCTGGCTTCCTAGGAATGCTTTCAAGAGTTCAGGCCTTGGGGACAATTAAGCCAAGATGGAGAGAGAAGAAAGTTTTGAAAGAAAAACAAATATTGAGACGGTTATTATTTGAAATGTACTTTCACACAGAGGCTAATGAATATATATGCACTGAAAATAGCTTTGCTATGAACATATGCCTATGCATTTTAAAGAAATGATGCATGTTTGAAAGATAAGAGCGCTTACCAAATCTAAACACATCACATATAGCTATATGGAACTGCAGTTATTTGTACAATATGTCGGCAAGAAGACAGCACCTTGAAAGAAATCCAATAGTTATGTAACGAGATAGTTGAGTTAACCAAGTTTGTGAATAATTTAATCATCAAGACTACAGTTTTAAAACTACAGTTTAAAACATCTCTCTTTTTTTCTTTCCCCCCCTCCTTCCAACTTCTGGCGACTCCGTAGGCCAGAGCAGACAGACTCACAGGCTTTCTGAGGTGGTACCAGTTTCTAGAAGCACACTGCCACATCTTTCTTCCTCAAAGCGGCTGGAAGGTTTGAACCACTTTTACCTAACAGGTAAGAGCTGGGCCACCAGCATTCCCCTCCTCCTGTGCTTAGAAAAACACAATCTAAGAAAATGACCCACTTGATGAAAATCCCAAGAAGCTCTCTGCTGTCTAACTTCATACAAACTGGAGATATAAAACATAGTGAAAGCAACTAACATCACAGATCACCCCCTAAAAAGTAATATTCTGCTTTTTGAAATTACTGAACATGGGATGAGCTGGTTATTGGCCAAGCAGTTAGCTCTCTGTGCCATTCAGAGACTACAGAGATAGGAGCTCTTGGGTGATCCAGATACCTAACATGTTAGGTTCTGAACCTACCCAAAAACCGCTGCTTCAAGTCCAGCCAGAGGCACTTTGGAAAACAGGCCTGGATCTACTCCCCAAAGGAGCAGCCAATGGAAACACACACACACACACACACACACGTACACAGCTCTACTCTGTCACACAGCACATCACTACAAATCAAATGAATTCTACAGAAACTGGTTTGGGTTTGGTTTGGTTTTAATCCCTCAATTCAAATAGCCAGAAAGAGATGAAAGTATCTCATCACTCCCTAAGTGATGAGACCTGTGGAAGCAATAAAGTAGATGGAGGGAGCCCAGGCTAGAACCCTTGTTGCTGCAATATCTCCCCACCCAAAGGGCTACCTGAACCTACTACTATAAGCTGCAATGCTTCAAAGTAGCACTGGGAGTAGAATTGAACTGTTTTGTTTCCTGGAAATCACTGTGTAGCTATCCCTTAAGAATTAGGAAGGGACTAAAATAAGACACAAAAATCAGTTCATTTTGCCAATACCACTAATCTATCACAGGCCATAATTTTTCTTTGTTGAATTATATATGAAAACACATCTGTAAGAGGACATCCAATTATGAGCAAATATCTTCAGGAATTAGAAGTGTATCTGCCTCTGCCTCTTGAAAATTCAATTCTGAGTAGAAGTACTGAATGAAACAACAGCTAAAAATGTTTAGATTTTCTCTCAAAGTTGTTTCCTTGATTATACAGAAATTCAGGTTGGATACCATGAGAACAAAAGTTTTTGGATGGTAATAAATAATGATGATTCTTAAGTGATCTTACAAATAAAAATACCTACTACTGCATATGATTGTCACTTATTCTTTTGAATCACTGCTTTTAAATGAAACATTCAAAAGGAAGATGAGTTCTGTTTACTTCTCTCATTCTAACAAAATAAAACTGAGTTCGTGATAATAACGACAGCAGTGAGTTTTTCAGACAATTTTAATCTCCACAACCTTCCACCAAAAAACTCAAATTGCCCACCTGCTATTCTTTGAAGCATTATAGACTCAAAAAGGAGGTCCAGCTTCACCACTCGACCATTTCCTTGATCTTTCTGCATTTCAATTTGTAGATGTTTATATACCATGTTGTATTTGAACTGTGCCCCACTCCCTCCAAAATAGGAAGTAAAATCCAACTCCCACACAACCACCACCACCTGTAAATGTAGACATCTGTATATTTACAAACCCGATCTGGAAAAAAGGGTGTTTCTTTTGTTATGTTAAGGAGGCCATGCCAGCTTAGTTAGGACTTTAATTAGGTTTCCACGAAGTAATATATATGAGTGAAATATGTCCATCACAAAAGGACAAATACTGCACTGTGCCACTGTTGTAAAATGGTTCTGACATTGGGGTTGGGGGAACTTAGAAAAAGAGGGGATAAATAACGTATACTGCATTGAAACAGAAGAGGGAGAGAACTGTTTAAAAGGAATATAGGATTAGGTATTATTTTAATGAAAAGATTGCAGAAAAAGAAACGCATAGTAAAGTAGACTGTGGACTTGGGGGGATTGGATCACAACGAAAAAAAGAATTTCTTTTCAAAGAGAAAAACGAACTGGGAGAAGGGGTGGACAGAGAGGAAAATAGGCACCAATGAATGGGGGGAAATTAAATGGAAAGAATATGCTGTAAAAAATATATATGTTGCATTAAGAAAAGCATTAATAAAAACAGAAAAACAATTTTTTTTTAAAAAAAAAAAAGAGAAGAACAGAGTTGATACGTGATGGGGAAAGACATGGAATACCAATGAACTCTTAGGACTGCCTGCAGAAAGACTTCTCCCTCAGGACCTGGTGTATTACTGCTTTGGACTTCT
This sequence comes from Elephantulus edwardii, assembly GCF_000299155.1. NCBI lineage: Eukaryota > Metazoa > Chordata > Mammalia > Macroscelidea > Macroscelididae > Elephantulus > Elephantulus edwardii. The sequence continues at coordinate 17,802,827 of NW_006399764.1, read as the reverse complement.
GGCCTTCAAACCAGAGAGCCAATATATTTCTGTTCCTTGACACCACCCAGTTGTGTATTTTTGTTACAACAGCACTACAGAGCTGAGATAAATATAACAAGTTTAAAGTTTGAATTTGTAAAAAAGATCTTTGCGAAGCATTTTCAAAATGTCTGCTGGAAGCTGTTGAGTTGCGTTGAGATGACTCATAGAGACCCAAGAACAACAGATCTGAACTCTGTCCTATCCTGAGCCATCCTCACACATCCGAGCCCATCGCAGCAGTCACTGTGTCAATCCACCTGGTCGAGGCTTTTCCTCTCCTTCACCGACCCTCTACCTTTTCAAGCATCATGTCTTCCTCTAAGGAACAGCTCTCATAGCCACATGCCTGAAGTATGTGAGGCAAAGCCTCAGCCTGTGAAAATAGAAAATACAAAATAGGAAAAACCCAAACTTTGTGTTGCCCTGCTATTCTTACTGTTATACTGCACATTTATAATAAAACTCTCTAGCCAGTCAATCCATAGACTGGCCCAGCAGGGGCTACTCGTCACCCACTGGAATCCATGATACTGAGATGGACTGGTTCTCCTCCTACTCTGTCAGCTTCAATTCTTCTACCATTTCTTTACATCGCCACATTTGCCAGAGTCTCATCTTTGGTCCTCACTCTCACTCTCTGTGATATCAAGCAAAGCTTTCGCATCAAAGATGTAGGCAAACAACAAAGCTAAATTAAGACTTGTACTGTTAGACAGCACCACTTGGAATGTCTCTATGCAACCAAAGAGAAAAACGAAACCCAGCCTCTCACCTCCACAGTAAGACGGTTCTGCTATGTTCCTTCGCTCTCACTCAGACTGCCAAGCCACAGCTTGGAACCATCTCTCACGTGCCTTCCTTGCACGCAGCATACATTCTAGCCTTTCTATTTCCACAAAAGCAATCTTTTCGTGTTCTTGCTTCTCACCCGACTTTTACAGGGACCTCAGTTCACCAGGCATTGGACACTCAGAGTTCAAAGCAGAACAGGGGAAAACAGGAAAAGCAAAAGCACAGGCCTTCTCTCAAGGTCCTTCAAGTCCAGTAGTGGGTGGGTTGTTGTCATGTGCTATCAAATCAACTAGGACTCACAGCAACTCTTTTGGCAACAGATCTGCACCTTGCCCGATCTTGCACCGTCCTCATGAACTCTGCCACGTCCACATCCCCATGGTGGTCGCTATGCCAATCAATCTTGTGAAGGGTCTTCCTCTCTTCTTCTGAACTTCGACCTTCCCCGGTATGATGTCTCTCTCCACGGAGTGGTTCCTCCTAAGTGTATGTCCCAGGTGAGTGAGTGACAAAGTTTCACCATCTTTGCCTATAAAGAGCACTCTTGTTGCACTTCCTTCGAGATCGATGTCTGTTCTTTTGACAGTCCACGGTATTTTCACTATTCTTTGTCAACCCCACAGTTCAAAGGCATAGATTCTTCTTCAGATATGCAAATACCCAGTGATGCTGTGATGTGATACAGTGGTAACAGGCACACAGACAATACAACAAGTGTGGCTCGTCAGGCTAGATACATCAGGAACAACTTGACTTTAGACACAGCTCCACAGGAGGATTTTGAAGGATGAAAAGAGTTTGGTGGGCACACACACACACACACAAAATAAAAAATAAAACTTTCTAAGTAGAGGAAACAGGATGTAGCAGACCACAGAGACCCAGCGTCCCCCTTCTCTAGGGTCTCCAGCTTCAAATCGCCCTGGAATTTAAAAGACCTGCCTGTCCACTGTCTTTACCTGACTCTGAGAGGAGATGTTCCTGTCTCCACAAAACCTTCAGGAGCTCTCTACCGCTGCAGAGTAAAATCCCAGTGCCACTCCCAATACTCCCTTGGCAGCGCTCTTACTTTTGGTGGGACTCTCTCTGGTGAGCCTACTTTTCATGAGGAACCGTGTTCCAGCCACCAGAACGCCCCTCTGCCCATCTTCCCCATAAGACCCCATTGAGCCCGTGATATCAACATTGAAATTCACTTTCCTGAATTCTGCCCTGGCTGAGTGTGGATCACTCCCCCTCTGAGGTTCCACTCTCTTTGACAATCCCTCTTCTTCCATACACCTGCCACTTGGGTTTGCAGACTGACCCACTCAGACACCTGCCATCTCATCATCTATAACCAGGAACTCTGAGACCTTCCAGCAGTAATTTACAACTCCTACATCTTAAACCCATGAATAAATACTAGGAATATTCCTCCCAAAGCCCTCTTATTAGGAACGCCTGACAGCTGTGCACAGTGAGTGTGAAAGTTCAATGCACGTGTCTGGTTCTTTCAAAACCACTTAATACCAGGCTCTAGTCAAAAGAACCTGAATAGCCCACAATTAAGTGGTGAAATTGATGTTTTAAGTCTCTGGTGTGATGCTCAAGGACTCACGGTGGTGCGGGGCTTAAGCATTTAACTACAGACCCTGATGGAGGGGTTCTGGAAATCCCATGGAGCAGTTCTGCTGTCACGTAGTTTCGCAAAGAGCTGGGATTTATATGGGGCCACTAGTTTGGGGGTTTCTGGTTGGGTGGTGCCTGGTACATAAAATGGGTACAAATTTCCCAACAGTCTAATAGTAAAGTTTTTACTTCATAGACAAACTACAGAAGTCACCTAGTGGTACAGGATGAGCCCGTGACTACAAAGAGCTCAGAACTCTAAAACCCTGCCTTTCAGAGCCTGTCCTAAAAAAAAGGGCCCACTTAACGCCCCAGGGGGCCCTAGCCTAAGAATAAAAAAGAATAAACTCAAGATTACTTCACTGCAGGACCCAAGGTCTTAGAGGGCTGCAGGCAGTATGGTCCACATGTATCTAATGTCCAAAGTCCGGTCTTGGATCAGGACAACTAGGGATCAAGGCCTGGGAGCTTTGAACAAGCTCTATAATGTCACTAGATGTCAGTTTCCTGTTCTTTAAAATTAGAGTTTTAATACTCATCCTGTGCAGTTGTTGTGAAAATCAGAAATAAAATACAGGAAGGACATGCCCCCTGCCTGGCAGAGTCTCAACATTAATTGGCAGATAGCAGTTGCCATAAGTCGACTCTGGCTCAGGTGCTGCTGTGTGTCAGTGTGGGAATGTGTTTCTGAGGCTTCCAGTGCAGATTTGAACCAGAAGATAACCAACCCTTTCTTCTGCAGTGCCTCAGGGTTGACTAGAACTTCCAAACTTGCAGTTAGCAGTCCAGCAAGTTAACCTTCTGCACAACCCTGGGACGGGGGGACGGAGAAACAAAACTACAAAAACGTCAGTGATATTTGTATCTGAAGCTCCAAGGCGCCCATACAAATGAGGTGCTGCCCACAAACAGGAGACTTGGTAGCACAGTGGGTTAAGGATTAGCTTATGACCTGAACCTTGGTAGTGCAAACCACCAGCCAGTCTGCCAAGGAAAGAAGCGGCAGTCTGTTCCTGTCAAGATTCAAAGTCTGAAAAACCCTACAGGGAAGTTGTCCTTGGACTTGCAGCGTCTTTATGAGCCTCAAGTGACTCAAGAGCAGTGAACCCGGCGTAACAGTGAGGCACAGATTCAGTGCTCGGCTGCATGCCAAATGATCAGTAGTTCAAACCCACCCTCCGTTCTGCAGGAGAAAGATGTGCCCGTCTGCTTCTTAAAGATCAGTCTTAGAAACCACACGGGGCCGTTGTACGCTGTGTGTAAGGTCACTCTGTTGCACGGGTTTTTTCTTTTGTGGTGTGTGAGGATTGTTGCTTTATTTTTTTTTTAATCCATACACAGGGTTGGGGAGGATGGATAGAGGAATCACTGAGTCATGCAGGGATATCAACAAGAACACCAAAGTCTTATGGGTATCCATCCAAAACCACACCCTGTAGGATAAAAAGTTCCACACTGATGCCAAAGCACAGCGTCTATTTCATCTTCTCTGTGATAAGCGCTAGAGTGACACGCCAAACTAAAATTAAAAAGTTTGCATTTAATTGAGCAGCTGAAATGCTGATCATTTTGTATCTTTTAGGTGTGCCATAGAAGGCCGGGACCTTCTGAGGCCATGGCGTGTCAAGCAGCAATGTGACAGAGAACAAGAGGTGTGTGGCAAAAGTATCTATCTAAAGTAATTCAGGCAACTGTGATCTTTCGGTATCTTTCATATCTGTTCTCCAGGGGACAGTAAGGTCTGCAGGTGATAATTTCAGAATCATCTTAAGCATGAGAAAGAAGCTACACTATTCCTCAAATGGCCTGGGGGAAGGAAAGATCACAGAAGAACCAGAATTCATACACGGACTCCGGAAGGATAATGTCCAAAATCTTCGCTTTTGCCATTAAAACTCATACATACAGTTACTCAAACTAATCAACACACTCCCACAGGGCACCCTCACTTCCTGATCAGACTGTACGCAGGGAGGCCCAATCACAGAAGGACGGAGCCCAGGTGCTACTGTTAGAACCACCTACAGAAATGAGATTGCCCCGTAGGAAAAATTCCAGAGTGCAGCCAGATTAAACAAGCCAAATGTATCACTGGGAACACAGCAGATAGACTGGTCTTTTTAATCAACTCACTTGACTCTACCCACTCCATTTCTGTTAACACTCTGGGAGAAGGCACAGCAGTCACTAAGGTTTCACCATTTCTAGTAAAGGATAATCAGATAAGTATACTGAGAAGTCAGGGTTATCCAAGAAAATGGCTTTCTTTGAACTTCTAGCATATTTCCTTGATTGCAAATGCCTCTGTTCTGGAATACTCCGAATTATCAGAAGTTATAGAAAAAAGTGTGTGCATGGGTCATGGTGGTGTAAAGTGCCATCAGATCACCTCCAACTCTGAGCGATGTTACATACAAAAGCATGAATGTTCCCTCCATCTCTGCTGTACTTTAAGTTATTGTTGCAGCCACTGGGCCGACAACTGTCATCTCCTTCAAATGACCCTCCACTTTTCAAGCACAATCTCCTTCTACAAGGACTGGACCCATCTCCTAACATGCCCACAGTATGTAAAGATGAAGTCTCACTATCTCTACATCCACGAAGCACTGTGGCCGCACTTCTAACAAAACTGAATCTTGTTCCTGTTCTTTTGGCAATTCACAGTATATCCCACATTCTTCACCCACACCACAATCCAAAGGCATCAATTCTTCTTTGGTCTTCCTTCGTCATTGTTCAACTTTCACATACTTATGAAGCAACTGAAAATATCCCAGCTTGGATCAGAAGTCCCCTTAGTCATCAAGCTTCCATCTTTTGAGTACTTTACAGAGGGCCCTGGCAGTAAATATGCCAAGCGAGTGATGCCATTTGGTTTCTTGACTACTGCTTCCACTAAGTGGGACAAAGACGCACAATCTCTCTCCTTTTGGGTGATTTTCAGACTGAAAACTCCGGGATCAGCAATGAGTAGATTCTGATTCAGCAGCACATACAAGTGACAGCAGCCTCCACTGAGGTTGATTACGGGCCCAAGTAAAATAAAATCTTCGACAACTTCAATCTTTTCTCTATTCATCATGACTGGTCTAGCTGTGGGGATTTTTATTCTCCTATTATTGAAGTGTATTACATGGGTTTTTATCTTTTCAGAAAAGGCTTCAGGTCTTCATTTTAAAAAATCCAGGTTGGTATCATCCACGTTTCGCAGATTATTGATGATTCTTTCAATTCTGATGCAGTCCAGTTTTCCCCATACCTTGTTCACCATACAGATCAAATAGGTAACAGCAAAGGTAACAACCCTGACGTTCACCTTTCCTGATTTTCATCATGAAGGAGCCCTTTGTTCCGTTTATCAACTGCTTCTTAGTCTATGTACAGGTTTAGAATGAGCACAATTAAGTGTTCTGGACTTTCCGATCTTCTCAATCTTATCCATAAGACATTATGATCCCTGTAGTCAAATAACCTTTGCAAATACAATAAAACTCAAATAATCATGGATGCATCTCTCACATTAAATACATTTTATGCATTCATTGTGTTCAAAGGCTTCCCTTATGTGATAATTAAAGATTATAGCATTTTGCTTGAACTAGAAACTTCAAAGCAACCCCACCCACCATCACTCGCTGGAAACGCAACGTACAGTTTTCCAGTCTTTTTTCTCTTGCCTTTGGGGGAGTATCAGGTGTGCAGTAAGTCAAGGGGGAATCAAGACCTTCCCTACAAGGTTCTATCTACTTACACACCAACACATAATGAAAGTTAGGATATAAGTACAGGGGCTAAAGAGTTAATCTTTAGCAACTCGGCTAAAAAACCCTAATGGCAGATTGCCCATCATTCTTTTAGACAGAGCTTGTCAGGAAAACTAGGGCAGCATGTCCAGCTCAGCAGTCAACTGATTACTAGTGAACTCAATGGGGCTCCTAGCCAACCCCTGAGACTGCTGCCAGCCCCTTGGGTATTCAAAGGCCAAGTTCCAATGTGGTTTACTTTGCCAGAATCACATGATGTCAGTGCTATTTTCTCCTGACCAGAATAACCAGTCATTCAGGTTATGGAGAGTGGTATCAGCCAGCGAGGCAAGCTGTACTGCAAGAGGTGTCACACACACACACACACACACACAGAGAGAGAGAGAGAGAGAGAGAGAGAGAGAGAGAGAAGATGAGTACTCTTCTTTTTCCTGAAGCCCGCCAGGGTGAGCAACTCAAACTCTTCCCTGGAAGCCCATACCCCGCCGACCATCCCAATGGCCAGGAATGACCCAGGATCACTGGACTGGGTACCCTGAAAGAGCAACAAACAGGACCAACTTTTATAAATAGCTATCTGGGCAGGAAAACAACACAAAATGGGCCTTGGCTCTGGCTTCTGTGACATTGTTTGAGGTTTAACAGGCAAGCCACACACATTCTGTGGGATTTAGTCAGCTTTCTCTGCATGTGCCCATATCCTTCGCCTGGTGGTGGTGATGGTGGAGTTGTGTGCGGGCTCCCATGTGGGACTGAGCAGAACTGCCCCTGAGGGTCTCCAAAGCTGAGATCTTCACGGGAGCACATCACAGGCCTTTTCTTCTGCAGAGCAGCTGGGAGATTTGAACGGCTGACCTCTCTCTTAGCAGCTGCAGGCTTACTCTGCACGGCTAGCTACACACTAAAGGATTTTTACATCTCTCTGGGGTGTTTTCAGGTGCTACATATTTTGCAAGGAGTAGCTGGTTTTGAAAGCTGTGGTTATCTCTCAGGGAGAGAAACAATTACACTTAACTCTCAGCCAGAGAAACAATCTCCCTCCTAAAGCAAGATGGGAGGGAATGCAGAGAAATGAAAACATCAACTATTTTGTAAATATTATTCCTCTACTGTAAAAAAAAATTCATATAAGCATTCAGGAAAAGCAAAAAGGCTAGTGTACCCAACAGGCACTACTTTCAAAATCTTGCAACTTTCCAATACTTTAAGGACCCTAAAATATTTCTCTTCATATTTATAATAACTTAAAATATTTATCTTCATATTTATATTAGCTTTTTAGGTAATTTTGTAACCCACTTACAATGAATTCATTATAAAAAATCACTTTAAAACCTTTAAAAATTTCAAATTTAGTTTGAATTTTAAAATATTATTAACGGATTGTCCATTGTATGGTATTTTAGTTCTTCAGCCTTTCATTTTTTTTGTCAGTAAATAAAATATTGACATTTCAAGTATTATGAAAGAATATTCAGTGATTTACAAGGTCTGTTATTCTTCAATGCTGATTTGATGACACATAATGATGACAGTATCTTGGTTTTTAAGAAATTATATTTTTTGAAAGAACACAGAACCTGCTTAAGTTTTATGATACACAATAAAATCATTTCCTTAACTCTAGGAAGCGCACCATAGCTTAAAGGACAAATGTTTGGTGAGTAAATGAATAATGACTTCTCTATTTACTACTGAACACATTCTTACTATCACCTTGCGAGAAGTCGACACTAAGTGACTGAGAACAGAGCAAGATATCATAGGGTTTAGTGATGTGGAATTACATGGCCCAGTGGACAGAAAGTTATGCTACCAAGCCAAAGCTGGGTGATTTTAATCTGCAGCCCTCTGGCCTGGTTTAAATTGTTTTTTTGTCAAACATTCTTCTAAGTGGTGCAGCACTGGCCTGTGCATTGCTATACAGAGGTAACTCGTAGTTGTTGTGATTCTAAACACTGTGACACTGATATGCCAAATGTGATAATGGTTACCCACAGCGGACAGTGTTGGGTGGAGCTTCCCAATTAAAACAAGCTTGGAAGTAGGAGTGGCATTCACTTCCCAAATGGCTTGCCTCCAGAAACTCTATGAACATGGAGAAACAACCAAAGTTATAGAAGTGTTCACATATTTCATTCGTAGGGTCACTATGAGTCGTCTACGACTCTATGGCACTTAACAACAACAACAACTACAGCTTTGCTGGGGGCAAAACTGACCTCTTCATTGCTATCAACAAAAGACTAAGTAAGCCTATATAGGCATCACCCATACAAAATGCAGGCAAACATAGAAGTTAATCTTCCAAGGAAAATGTGCAGTAAAGAAAAACTAAGCTAGGTAAATAGATAGACGGAAGGGGGAGGTAGGAGAGAAGCAGGTAGTGAGGTAGGAGAGAGACTGGAAAGAAATTCAAAGAGTGATCATTCTATTCCTACCAATACTACATAATTCTCATTCATTCCATACATAGAAGAAGTTTAAGCCCATTTGGAATAACATCAAAGCCAATGTTATCACCAGTTATTCAATCAAAATCAGGGTCTAGAGTTGTCTTCCCCTGTTGTTTACAGCTCATCGATGACTATTCACCTTGTCTTTTGTCTTGATTCTTTTCCCCCCTTCTCTGATGTATCTTACTGTACCTTTAACACAACATCTTTAATGAACTAACAAATGTTTGAAAGAAAGAAGCTTGGTAGATACAAGTACTTTGGAGCAAAGAGACAAAGCAGTCGTCACCGATTTGATTATAGCTGGATAATCTGACAGTCTCCTAACGAGTGTTGCAGGGCAGGTTGAAAAAGCAGAAAGAGCCCTGTCATTAGGCTTGTGGGGTTTCAGGTTTCTTTTTTTTTCTGTGACAGGATAATTTTGCCCAAAAAAGTTCCCGAAGGAGAAAAGCAGGGAAGGTTTGTACCTTTTTTGTTAATCAGAGGGTTTCACAAGTCCATGGGTGGGGGGGTAAAGGAAATGGGAAGCATCTTTTGTGAAAAACAATGTATTCAACTTTGTAAATAAATCAGTTTAAAATTTTTAAAAAAGAAAAAGATTTTTCTGAAAATCTTTTAGTTAGAAAAATTGTGGGTGTTTTTTTTTAAGAAATATTGCACAAATAAAGTGTCTAGGAGCTGCTACCTTGGGGTATCTTTGAGGAATGAGGTCAGTCTCCCTCTCCTTGTCCCTTGCCCTCTCTCTCTCCCTCTTCCCCTTTCATTCGGGAGCTCTGGCAGCCTAATGGTAAGGAGATGTGCTACCAATCCAAAGGCACACAGTTCAAATCCACCTACTGCTCTGCAAAAAGGTGGACAGTCTCCTCTTGTGCCGTTTATTGCCTGAAAACCCAGTGCAGGGTCTGCTGTGCGCTGGACCCAACTATATGGCACTTAATAACAACAACAACTCTCTTTCATTGCTGTGTGTCATCAAACTGACTCGCAGCTGACGCTCCAATGGGTTTCTGAGTCTGGATATCGCACCACAAGGAGCCAATGTTGGGTTCAAACTGCCAGGAGGTGCCACCTTTGTGTTAACAACAACATAACTGTCCACGGATCACACGCCTCCCCAGAGGAGCCTTCATGTACTCATCCAGGGGCTTCCCGCTGCCCCGTGCCAACCTGCCACCCACGGGTTCAGCACTCCTGCCACAACTGACCACTCATGCACTCTCCTGTGCCTGGAGCCCTGGTCTTGCTCTCCCTGCAGTCTAAATGCCACCTCCAACTTTGCCAAAGCCCATCTCTCAAGGATGCTGAGAACAGCCCTTCTCTGTGTTCTCCCTCCCCCACCACAGATGGAAGCCTCTGCATCCTCGAAGCTCTGCATTTCTGCTTGTTCTACAGGCCGCCCAGAAAGGGCCCTGTATTACGTACTGATCTTATCACCTCCGCCAGACAGGAGTACATCAACAAGGAGATGTGTATCTTCAGGGACCTGCACTCAATAATGGTTTGCTGACTTGAAGTGACCTGATGAGTCTAATTCATTTTACAGTACTTCAGTGCATCCGAAGGCCCTCCACTGATCCAAACGTTCATCTGCCGCAGGATGGGTTCTTATGGTAACACACAGGCTTCTGAGAGAAATCATTCCCTGACCACACGCTTATTAACATCTCAGCACCAAGAGAAGAAACATTTACCTCTTCATTTGGATATGTGCTGTGTTGATCTGGAAGTTTTGTTTTCTGCTATTTGGCTGGGACACTGAGTGTGTGTACACATATGTGCTCGCTTATACATGTGAACGTGTTGGAGAGTGGTTAACAAACAGGAACAAAGTAATAATAATAATAATAATGCTAAAGTAGTAACAATGATCTTTTATCCCTCTTAAGTGAACTTCAGGCAAAAAATAAATTATACTTCAAGTCTCAAAGCATTAGCTTAGGAAAGTACCAACTTTGAGTCCAAATTTCAAAATGAAATAAACGTGGCTGAACCATGAGGCACCAACAACTTGGACACTTGTTTTGCAACTGCAAGAGAAGCTTGTTGGATCTGTTCACCATCTGCCTGTAACACATAATTGATAAATCTTTAGTGTATCTTCATATAATCACAAAGCACAGCAATCACTTAAAGCAGCTGCCTTGTTTTACTATTCTCATTAGATAGGTGTGTGCCCAGTGACCCAAGAGATGATAAACATCATTAACAAAGCATGATATGAAAGTCTTGGGCATGCCGACCACTGACTAGTAACTGGGGGGAAAATCATACCTAAGAAAATGAATGCAGACCTGTGGCATGTGCTTCAATTTATATAAAGTACTTTACAAGCAGAGCCTCAAAGCGATTTGAACCATTTCAATCATAGCTGTCACAGAGAAAGACAAACAGGTCAAAATGTTAGTGGCCTAGTGGTAAGAAACTGCACTGCAATCCTAAAGGCACATGGTTCGAATTCATCAGCTACCCTGCGGGAGGATGGCCAATCCCCTCTCGTATGCTTAACTGCCTCTGAAAAGCCATGGGAGGGTCAGCTGTGGGAGAGTTTGAACTCGATGGTACACAACAACAACAACAGCAGGTGAATACAACAATAATCAGAACGGAGAAAATGACACGATGATGTCCCGGGATGGGAGACTCAGAGGAGGCATGGTAACATCTCAGGGACCTGGTACAGGAGGCTCAGTTACTGGCAGGACTGTGAAGAGTGATTATTCACAATTTCAAAGAGATGCCCTCCGCAACCATGTTTGAGCCAGGCACCAATGTTTCCAACGCTTCTTACCAAGGGATTAGGCCCTACATAGCACATATGTTGTGTTTGTTTTCAAAGAGGGAGACAGAATTTCTAGCAGGATAGCAACTTTTCATTTCTCCCATTCCAATTATCATTCCAATGACATTCACATTTTACAAAGTCAGCAGAATTCTGGTTTCAATCCCCAGCCCATGACTGGATCAGGAAGAACTAGTTCCAAGTCCTGTTTACAAGTGGTAATCAATGAACACTTTCAATGCCTTTGGAAAAGATAACGGAAGTATCATGACTCCCTTTTACTGGCAAAGCCGTTGGGACTAAGAAGCTTTTTACTTGCACACAGTCATTACAGATTACTCTGAAATAATTCTGCTTACTGGCAAGTTCTAGTATGTTCTAAAGAATGGCTCATCAACCAAGAATGGAACTACCCCTTTGAGATATGATAGAGCAGTGGAGTCCAAGACCACTCTCCTGACCAGGTAAGCCTCAAATTCCACATGATCTTTATTTTTCCACATCTATTTATGGCAATAAAGCTGTGATGAAGCAGAGATACTGGAGCCAAAGTAGATAGTGTAACTTTACCCCTTACCAACTGTGATTTGGGAAATGCTCTTCTTTCTCCCTCACATTAAAATGAGCTAATCCGAGCACTGGCCCTAGAAAGCTATGGTGATAATACACTTATATTTTATTAAAAGAATACATTCATTTTAACCTACAACTTCCAGAGGCCTCTAATATACTCACATAGAAAATAAACAAACCCACCTCCATTTGGTAGTGGATTCCAACTTAACATCCTACAGGACAGAGTAGAATGTCCCACAGATTCCAGGGCACTGGTCTTCACAGATGCAGACTGTAACATCCTTCTGCCATGGTCATTACAACACGGTCCAAACAACAGCTTGTGGGCTAAAAGTGTTTAACCACTGCACAATTCCCTAGCCTTCCTCAAATGAGCATCAACTATCCATGAAACCTTGTTGTTGTGTGCTGTCGAGTTGGAACAGACCAACAAAACCCTCTGTGAGTTTTCAGGGTCAGTTAATTGCACAGGAGAAGACTGCCCATTCTTCCACAGAGCAGCTGGTGGATTCAAACCATGTGGTTTTGGGATTGCAACACAGCTTCTTGCCACCAAAGCTCTCTACAAAGATTACAAATTAAGGGTGGGGAAAGGTACCGAATTTGCTGAATTTTTTACCTACTAATCATGTTTGGGAGAGTAGAGGGAGGGTGCAGGAAAAGAAGACCCTCGATGAGATGGATCGATTCTGTGAGTGGAGTGGTGGGAATGAATGTGTTTGAGACAGCGAGGTTGGCACAGGATAGAACGGTGTTTAGGGCTCTTGTACATAGGGTTGCTATGAGTCGCAAACGACTCGATGGCACATAACAACAACAACAATCTCAGAACTGTGGGAGAACGATGGGCAATCTCCTCCTGTGCAATTAACTGCCTCTGAAAACTCCATGGAGGCTCAGCTATGAGTCAGTTCTGACTCTACAGTACACAACAATCATCATCTCAGAATGGGTCTTTTATCCCATCCAAAAATGCAGGAGGGTGGCAGGGTATGGAATGATACAGAAAAAGAAAAAAAGCTATATATCTCATTCTATATCTTTAGGAATAAATCCATTCTCCCAAAACACTTAACTAAATAAGCTCTCTTAAATTAAAAAAAAAAATTATCTCTAGTCAACACTGCCAACTTCATTGCTATATATAAAGAAGAAAGCATTTAGGGAGAATAAAACAGAAGAAAAACTTGGAAGAAGAGGAAAAATTACAGGAAAGACACAACGAAAGAAGGGGGGGAAGAAAAGACTGTATTTGTATCCCTGCCTCTAGTCCACTAACTTCCAAAGGGAAAGAGAATATAGTGTAACATTAAAATGTTTTGGAAACACGAGTCTATTTGGCAGTTATAATTACACAATCGCCAGAACCATGGTTACTTAATCACCTTACTGTGAGCTCATAAAATCAGACCCAAGGTGACAAGACCAACTGGGTAAGAAGGGTGAGAGGGATGCGGGTGGCTGATGATTCATGTCAACTCTGAGCACAGTTCCAGAGGCTCCCTTCAAACTCTGAGGATCTGCAGGCGGTTAGCTTCCAGACGCTGGCCTTTTAAACAGAACCAGAAGCTGAGATGCAATGACTTAGGCTGACCTAGCAAACGCTGGTTAGAGTTTGCTCTTCCAACACCAGCACGGAGTGAGATAAGAGGCTCTGGCTGCATTTCTGGTGAGCTACAAAGGAAAGCACCAGGAGAAAAGGCCCAGCGAGTAACGAAGACTCCATCACTTTCATACAGCAGGCAGCACTGCCTTGAAGTCAAGTTCAAGAGCTCCATCATTCCCTGGTTTTCCACTTGACTTTGACATCTACTGAAGAGCCCTAGAGATGTAGTGCCTTACATGTTGGGCTGCTAACCAAAAGATCAGCGGTTCAAATCCACCAGCTGCTCCTGGTGTGTGTGTGGGGGGGGGGGAGGAAGATGGACCATCTCCTCCCAGGAGGCCTCAGAAGCCTGATGAAAGGTTACAAACATTTTAGGAATCAACTCAAAAATAGTTTGTTAGCTGTGCACAGAGCCTCAGGTCCCTCACCTATAAGATGGGGCTAACAGTAGTGTCCACTTGATTTCTCTGCTTCTAATAAAAAAGGTTAGAGGTTCAAATACACCCTCTCGAAGGAAGATCTGACTTCTGAGACGGTGCTGCCTTTGAAAATCCTATGGAACATTCTACTCTGCACAGGATCCCTGAGTCAAAATCCACTTCACAGCAACTATTGTTGTTGTCTGAAGTCATCAAGTTGTGACCCACCAGCAGATTTTCAGAGGCAGTAAATTGCACCAAAACAACCTACCCATCTTTCTCCTGTGTAGCAGCTGCTGGATTCAAACTGTGAGTCTTTGGGTTGGCCGTATAGCTCCTTGCCACTAGGCCACCAGAGCCCCCTCCACGGCAGATGGTGAATTATAATTATTAAATGAGTTCATGCAAACAATACCAAGGAAAGACTCATACTATGAGGGATATGAAGGCGACTATGCAGCCAGAAAAGGCTGGGGAAACGGCCTGGATCTGCTACCAGCAGCACTTCAGTCGGACTTGGTAGAGCTGGATGAACATGGGGAGAAAAACCCTCAATGCTGATCAACTTTCTAAAATACAATGAATGGGAATGATTGTGTTAAACACAATGTGAATGAAGGATAGTGCGACACACAACGTATACAAATTTTGTATGCAAATCAACATAAAATCAAAATTTTAAAACAGAAAACAAACAAAAAAATTTTCAGTAACAAAGACAGAATTCCAGGGACGAGGTCAACAAGGCTCTCGTTTCTTTGTCTCTGAAATTATTAACACAAATAAGCAGGATTATCTGTTATCGTAATAAAGGAAAAGGGACAAGTTGCTTTGTTTGGGTTTGGTTGTTTTCAACTGCATTCTATCAGGATCTCCTATAATTGGGTTTTGTTTGAATAATGCAATTTACTACACTGTCTGAACAGTGCGTGTGGCTCCCCACCCCGCCCCCACCGTTACGTTTTCAGTGACTGGCTGCGGCTGCTGTTAAGCATCTCGAGTGTTCTTTTATAGGCATCGTAAGCCCATAAAAGAACCTCTTTGATGACTCATTCTCAAATATGAACCCAATGGAAGCAAAGGTACCGCTTATCATCATGGAGAACTTCCACTCAGGTCGACTACTTTTATAACTGCCTTAGCAGAGCAATTTATTCCAACGTGCAATTTAACCAACACCCTATTTAACCTTGGATGCTTATTTGGAAGGGAACAATGCTCTCGGGGTTAAGTTTGAATAATTCCACTCTTCCGGTCAAAGAACTTTGCTGGTGGGTGAGAGCAGCATGATGTGTAAGTATCTGAGATAGTTTGTTTCTACACGTGTGCGGTGCGTGGCCTTGTGCTGCTGGGCCCAGCAGTCAAGGCCTGATCTCCTCGCCAGGTCCTCTTCTCCTCAGGAGTATAGAGAGAGCACATTTCTAGTTCTGCATCACCCCTGCCCTTCTGGGCAAAGGCTAATGAGACCACAACACTAGATCCCCTGTGACTCTTTCTATTAACAGGACTGGCAACATATTTTTGCGTTTGTCTCTGAATGTCTAACAGGAAGACAAAGTCTCATTTGGGAAACTATTCCAAAGTTGGTTCTGCTAAAGGTGTAGTATGAGCTGTGGAACTACATTAACAAAGTCTGGTTATTTCAATGCTCTCTTTTTCTATTACATCCTCATATTGATAGTGCTTTTTTTAAAAAAAAAAAAAAGTTGTGTGCTCCTATCTTCATAGATAAGGTAAGTAATGGTGTCACCACATTTTAGAACACCCTGAAATACCATGAGGAAACTCTGGCGGCATAGTTCAGAGTGAGCTGCACTGCTAGTCCAAGGGTGGTGTTCTCTGGTGGTTCCATGGAAGGAAGATGGGCAATCTTCTCCCGTGCCACTTACAGCCTCAGAAACCCAACGGAGGTTCAGCTATGAGTTCACTTGCAAGTCAACAGCAAAAAGAAATATTATGAAGGCGAAAGGTACAATCCCAGAGGTGTGTAGTTCGAATCCACCACCTGCTCTGCTGGAGAAGGAGGGGCAATCTCCTCCTGTACTAGTCAGATCCAATTTGATGATACACATACAAAAAATAATAACATTTTAAAAAAAAAGTAGGGGGAGCTCTGGTGGCCTAGTGGCAAGGAGCTGCAACTAAAATCCCAGAGGCGAACGGTTCGAATCCACCAGATGCTCTGCCGGGTAAGGAAGGACAATCTCCTCCTGTACCAGTCAGATCTGATTTGACAGTACACTCACACAAAAATAATAAAAAAATTTTAAAAATGGAAAAAAAACCCAAAAAGTAAAAGGCACAGGCCACACATATACATGTACACACACACACGTTCAATCTACCAGTGAGTTGCAGGAATAACACACAGTCCACGGGTCTCTTCTTACCCCGTCTTTGTAGATCATGCCTTTAAGTCATGGCTGACACAGTGCACCAGTGTTTAAATTGAGGAACTGAGTTCTAAGGTCCGTGAAATAGTAACCAAAGGTCTAAAAGGTGAAAAAAGAGCTCTCTACATAAATCTGCGGTCTTGCTAAGAGACGAATTTTAATTTCAAGGCGTGCAAGGCTGGAGCAAGCCTCTCCCAAGCATTCAGCTGGAACATCTCACGGGAGACTTGCGAGGCTCTCTGCAGTCACTGTTACGTACCAAGTTCATGTAGTGATAACAATCCTTCATTGCTGGAAAAAAGAAAAGAGCACTGACGGAAATGTCAATTGCTTGTAATGGTGATGAAAACGAGAAGTGAAACAGCCTAAAGAGAGATGTTCTTGAGCAAATATAGATGACTGGGGAAGAAATGATATGCCAGAGGGCTACCTGTGAACTTGGAAACTCATGAACAATCTGGACAGATCTCTCACAATGTCAAGGGTCTACTATCTCCAAGACTGTTTTAAGCTTTTAAATATCATACAAAAAAAATTTTTAAAAGAACTTGTCTCTGCTGTGGCTGGAGCTTGAGCAAGATAATATGACTGAGTCCTATGCATGAGGCAGGAGAAATTTTTCACAGGAATAAGGGCCCTCAGACCTTAGGCTCTAGAAAGACAGGCCCATGGAACTATGCCGTATGTAGGTGTGAAGGTCTCCTGACTAAACAGTAAAGGGCAATGCAGAGACTCTAGTCACCAGGGTCAAATCTGAGCAGCCTGGCCCCCAACTTGACCTCCAAATGGATTTGCACTTTGCACAAGTTTAACTTCTGGAAAAGAATCTCCGTTGATAGTTAAGGGTTGGCAGCTATGGAGGAAACACTCTCACCCGTGGCTAAAGTGCAGAATTGCTGGAGAGACAGAATTTGTGAGACACTGGAATGAGGACAACTATGGAGTGCAGGACGTGAGGCCAGGCACTTCAGAGAAACAGCTCCAGAGACAGAGCAGTCAGTGGAAAGTGAAGTCCACCAGAGTCTCCCCAGAAGCTCCGGAGTCTCTTCCCCAAGGCTCCCTGAGACGGCTGAGCATCTATGTGGGCACATGGAGGGCCGATCTAAACCCTGCTGTTCAAAGACACTCAGAAAGGCCTCAGGGCTTTCCGAATAAAGGTTGAGAACTGTTTAAAAGGGATATATGATTGGGTATTGTTGTCATGATGGGAGTCCAGACCAGGGGCTGCAGAGTGGAGTGGACTTTGGGGGTAGGGATTTGTATAACAAAGAAAGAATTTTTCTTTTACTTTTCAAAGAAAAGAGAGAATTGGGAGGGAGGTTGGGTGGAAAGAAAAGTGCAGTGATGAATGAATGGAAATCCGAGGTCTCTGTAAACTTTCATTAAAATCAATTTTTAAAGTTTTTTTTTAAAAAAGCATGTCCATATAATCAGGCGACCTTCCGTTCCTTTTTCTTACTTCGCTTCAGTTGTTGGTGTTGTTGTGCACTCCTTTGGTCACTTTCTAATGAGTCATCTCTATTTGACTATCTGGGAAAAAGTTAAATTTTCCCCAAGTCCCCCCAAAATCTCACAAAGCTTCACATACTAACAACTGTCCCTCCCCCAGAGCTGTCATAAGCCATGGAATACAGGCGTTCAGAGGTCACTGGGGTGTAGCCACGTTGTGAAGCCTTTCTGACTGTACCACAAAGACAGTCTGTATGTGTTAACAAGCTCTCCTAGGACCAAGCGTCTCTTCAGAGGGACGGACGAAACAGACTCCCTTCAGCAGTGTAACCCTGCCAACCAGAAGACCCTTCACGGGCCTTTCCTCCACAGCCAGTTCAGGAGTCCCACTCTGACCAGCAGTGTGTCCGGGACACAGCCCTTGTGGGCTTGCTACTTCTGAACCTCTGAACCACCAGTTCAGGGAGCAGCACAGATGGTGTGACTGCAGCTTGCATCACGGCTCCCTGAGTTCCCACCACAGAGCATCTCGGACTTCTTTAAGTGAGATTGGTGGGATCAAGCAAAGGGGATGGGAGTATCAAACGAAAACAAAACAAAAAGCCAATCAGGTAGAACTGAAGACTGAACAGGAGCACTGAATGAGAGGGAAGAGAGCAGGAAGTAAAAATCCAGTCATATCTCAACCTTTTGTTCGAAAGTAATGATACACCGTTCATATCACCTTTCGGTCTTTAGGGTCTCAGGTTTGTAATTTTTCGCTTATCTACACCGCTCCCTCAGATGAACTGCACTGGCCTTGGCAGGGCCTGTTCCTGTTCCCTCTTTGCCCCCCACTACCGCTCGCCCCACCCTGCCTTTGACCACAGGCCACCTATTTGATGGGATGCTGCAACCCTGGCTTGGATGAAGAGGGTCAGTGTGGCATCCAGGTGACTTCCTTGCAGATTAAGGACATTTGCTTTCTTCCTGCTGGATCCCTCCTTGAAGATGCCATCAAACCTCTACCTGTGCAATTAGTTTTCATGGGTAGCTGCTTCATCTCGAGTAAAACTCCTTTCTTTCTCTTTCTGCAAGTTAAAGTAGAGCAACTGTCCATGAAAACATTTCAGGTCTGCAATGAACACTTTCATGGAGGCAGTTATGTTGCAAAGTACCAGTTCTGACTGATTCACGCTATGGAAAGAGCTCCTTACACCAGAGATCAGGCTGGGAGGAATCTCTACAGATGAAGAAGCAGGGAAGATGCAGGAAGATGAGGAAAGAAAAAAGGTGCTGAAGAAACTCCCATTTCTGCTGGGTCAGAATTACGAAAGGGTTTCTGAGGGCTCTTCTTTTCACGATTTCCATTACAGTTGAAAGTCTGTTCTTACCACACTTTAACAACTACTTTTTTGCGCCTAAGTCGATTCTCACTCATGGTGACCCCAAGTCCTTCAGAGCAGAACTGCTTGGAGAGTTTTCAATGGCTGCATTTCCTCTTCTGAAATAACCCACCAGGCTTTTCTTCAAAGGTACCCTCTTGGGGGGACTGGAACTGCCAAACTTCTGGTTAGCAGATGACCATCCAACTGCCTACACCACCCAGAACTCCTGTACTCACAGACACAGAACTCAGAGGAAGGAAAAGAAGAGAGGCTCAAACAAGTGAGCAGTAACGATTAGTGAGGGCATTTTTGGTTCGCTTTCTTGGTTCCTGTTGTGTGAAACTAAAAAGCTTTGCGATGTAGTTGTTTCTCTGGTCCTTTGCTAGTGAGAAGCTCCGGGTTTGGAGAAAGCCATTTGCAAAGGGGTGAGGAGGAAGATTTCAATGTGGACATAAATCCCTTGAACTAAACATCTGTTTAAACTGTTTTCAGGTCAGGGGTCCAGGACTGTGAAACACCAGGGTGCAGACATGATTTCTTTCCCAAGGTCTCTCCGTCCGGCAGCAGGCACGTATCCTACCATATTGCTTAAACATCTGGCCGCTTCCCCAAAAAAGAACACTGGTAGATTTGGGTTTGTTTCTTTCAAAGGAAAGCTGGTAGGATGGCTTGTTACAGCTTTCTGCTTTAACCCGGGACATGGTTTTGCTCTCTGTAGCCTCTGAAACAAAACGACCATTAATTGAGGTGTTTGGTTTTGCTTTTGCTCTTAATCTACGTAACTTCTTCTGTGGCACCTTCGGAGGTACAAGAAGCCGTGTTTCACAAAAGCCACAGTTCAAGGGCATTCGTGGAGAAATGGCATCCGCCATTTCTTCCAAGGAAGACAAACTTGGTCATAATTTCTACTTTAAACATTCTCTTCCCATCCTCTAATAATGTAAAGCATATTCTCTTTTTTTGAAAAGCCTAGTGCTGTATCAGATTGTACACAGCTTTAGTTTGCTTGGCTCCACAGTCAACAGTCTTGGCACCAGCAGCCGGGAAATTAAAAGGTGCATTGCCATGGGAAAGTCTGCTGTTAGGGACCTCTCCAAAGTACTGAAGAGCAATGGTGTCTCTCTGGAGACTAAGGTGCGTCTGATACAGGCTATGGTCTTCGCAATCACTTGTTATGCATCAGAGAGTTGGACAATGACCAAGGAGGATAGAAGGAGAATTGACGCCTTTGAGCTGTGGTGCTGGAGAAGAGTACTGAGAATACCATGGACTGCTAGGAAAACAAACAGGTTTGTCCTGGAGAGGGTTAAACCGGGTGGCTCCTTGGAGGCAAGGATTCTGAGGCTCCGTCTAACATACTTTGGACATGTTGTGAGGAGAGACCGGTCCTTGGAGAAGAACACCATGCTTGGGAGGGTGGAGGGACGGCGCAGGAGAGGAAGGCCCTCTATGAGGTGGATTGATTCAGTGACTGGGATAATTGGGATGGGAGTGTCAGAGACAGTGGGATTGGCACAGGACAGAGCAGAGTTTAGGGCTGTTGTACATAGGGTCGCTATGAGTCGCAAGCGACTCGACGGCACATAATAACAACAACAACAACAACAACAGTGCTGTATCTGCATTTGCCTGTGGAAAAAGACTGTGTTTAAAATATTAAAGACATGAACTCATTCCAAAACTATGGCAAAAAAAAAAAAAATGCGGGAAGGTGAATACAGTTTTCCTCATAGCCTGACTCAAAGCCCTTATTCCTACTGGAGTTAGAACTGGTAACCCAAAGAGATATGGGTGCCTGTCCAAAGGCTTGTCACTCAGAAGCTTCATAGAGATAACCTGAAAAGTAACCCAAAGGATTTGTTTTATGCACTCAGCATAAAAACAATTATGAACTGACCCCATCAAGTCTATGCTTGGACAGCTCTGCAACAGAGTGAAGAAAACTGAGCCTCAGACAAAAGAAATTGTGTTTCAATACAAGTCAAAGTGTATGGTATCATCTATCAACCCAAATACGAGGCTTTATCTACATGTTTGGCTGTTACTTTTGCCCCCACACAACGAAGACCTACTCTGGTGCATGGCTGAGCACACCCCACCCCACCCCCAACATGAGCTGAGAGGTATAAAAGCAGCCTGGAAAAGGAGAAGTGGGAGAAAATCAGTTTAAGAGTGATTTCAATGGCATAGGATAGAACAATAGCCTGCCGCTTGTCAAGTATAATAAAGGGATTAGAGTTTGTTTTGATTTATTTTCATATGCAAAGGAAGAAAGGAGACAAACTTCAAAGGCTGTGTCTCTCAGACATCCAGCCTTAGGGGGGAAAAGTTGAACCTCAGGGAAGTGGAGAAGTCAATGGCCAACAAAGTAAAGGAAGGAGAAAATCCTAATAGGAGCAGGAGCAGACAGAGAGTAGATTTCAAAACTCCTATGGTTTTGTCCTCTCTGCTGTCAAAAGACACAGTGGACGACACACTCACGCTTCCTCCAGCCGTCCAGGCAACAGCCAGGATTTTATTCTGGGCATGTGTTTCTACATATGTGTGTTTTCTAAAAAAGAAAAAAGAAATCCAAACACACACACACAAACAAAAAAAAAAAATAATCAAAATGCTCAAGTAATAATAAATACTGTTTTAGGAATAAAGAAAGTTATTAAGAGTTGCTAAGAAATGTTATAAAAATAAAGGACCCCCTTGTTTGGGATGATAGTAGGTTTTGAGTTTATCATCTGTGTCCCTGAGAGTATGGTGGGGGGTAGGAGGTGGGATGGGGAGAGACATATTCCACGTTTTCTTTCACTCTTTTATTCAATATCGTCTGATCTAACTCATAGCCAGCTCTCCAGCAGGTTTTCACAGGCGAGGGGGACAGAGTGCCCAATGACATGGGAAGAGATTGCCCATCTTTCTTCCTCAGAGCAGCTGGTGGATTCAAACAGCCTGCCTTAGAGTGAGCAGCACAGCTCCCTATGCACTAGGCCACCACAGCTCCCCGTGGTTTCTTTAGGACAGCAAGAATTATGAGTGGTAAGTCCTTATATGTCTTCAGATTACCCAGTTTATAGTAAGACAAGTACTTTCATCAATCATCCCAAAGCTCTTTTCTGTACATCTTCTTCTACATCGTTGTATAAATACTCAACAAGCTAAATTTCCAGAATTCAAAGAAGAAAAAAAGATTTGAAACAGTCCAGAAAAACATAAGTTTTTATATTTCAACTGGAGAACGTTAGTCAAGAAGAAACTTGAAAGGGGTCCCTCCCCCACCCAAGGCAAAGCCACACCTAGAGCCTCACAGGCAGATAACGATCTAATTTAACTTGAAAATAAATCAGGTTCTGTGACTTCCCTTCCTAACACATTCCTGGACCTTGACAACCACCTTTCTGCTCATGAAATTCCTTTTCAAGCTTCAGTCTACTAAGCACAGGAAGTTACTGTCAACAGTGAAAGGTGAGTAGAAAGACAGACTTGTGAACAATACAGAAAGCTCTGCAGGTTTGATCTTGAGAGCAACTGATCCCAAAGATCTTCTGGGTCAGTGCTTGCTGACTTGGGCAGAGGTACATGGTAGGTTCCAGCAAAATCCTCTAGACAAGGCTTCTGAGTAAAGGTAGATGCCTCTCACTGTGGGTTTTCCAAGATAACCAATTTCTGAGTCTCCTGTGCCCACTGAGGACAGTATATCACATTTGGAATTAGGAAGAACATGCAAACACACACCATAAATGCTATCTAGCTACCAAAGCTATGGTCCTTTCAGTCAATCACTTACTATGCATCAGAGAGCTGGACAATGAATAAGGATGACGAAAGAATCATCAAAGCCTGTGAGTTTGACTGGAGAAGAGTATGAAATGTACCATGGACTGTCAAAAGAACAAACAGATAAGTCTTGGGGAAGGTATAGCCAGATTGCTCCTTAGAGGCAAAGACAAAAAAGCTTCATTTCATATGTTTTGGGCATATTTATAAGAGAGGGCATACTTCTCAGAGAGGGACACCATGCTTGAAAAAGCAGGGATTGGCAAAAGAGAGGAAGACCTTCAACCAGATGGGCAGACACCCTTGGCTGTAACAATGGGGTCGTGTATTTTATAAATAATTAAGCTGACACTCCTCAACCTCAGTTCTGTTGTTCTTAGAGTTGCTGAGTCACACTTGACAGCACCTAACAAAAACAACAACAGCTACGAGGGAAGCATATAAAAAAGACAACCACGGTGACCACCATGTCCCTGTCCCTCTCTCTAGACCATTCCTTTCTCTGACATCTCTGAGCCAGCCTTTTCTTTCACTTTTAGGATGACCACTTCTAGCTTTTATTCACTTCACAAGTGCTACTGAGTACCAGTTTTGGGTTAGGCACTGTGCTAAACACTTGAGAGACATTTTTAACCAAAGTACTGGAGAGCAATGATACCAGTCTGGAGACTAAGGTGTGCCTGATCCAAGCCATAGGCTTTGCAATGACTTGTTATGCATCAGAAAGCTAGACAATGACTAGGGATGAGAGGAGCAGAACTGATGCCTTTGAGCTGTGGTGCTGGAGAAGAACACTGAATATACCATGGACTGCCAGGAGAACAAACAGGTTCATCCTAGAGAGGGTGAGACCAGGCTGCTCCTTGGAGGCAAGGATTCTGAAGCTTCATCTGACATATTTGGACACGTTGCAAGGAGGGACCAGTCCTTGGAGAGGGATGTCATGCCTGGGACGGTGAAGGAACAGAACAAGAGAGGAAGACCCTCGATGAGATGGATTGATTCAGTGACTGGGGTAAAGAGGGTAGGTGTGACAGAGACAATAAAATTGGCACAGGATAGAGAAGGATATAGGGCTATTGTACATAGGGTCACTGTAAGACACAGGCGACTTGATGGCACATAACAGCATACTGTAGCAGAGACGGTCATGAAATAAGCAAGCAATTTCAAAACCCTGTGGCAAGTCCTACCACGAGAAAACAAAAGGGTCCTGCTAACACATAGGAGAGGTAAGGGGTACTGGCTCACTGACGTGCCGACATCCTCAGACATTCCCTGAACAAGCAATGAGAACCAGTCAGGTGCAGGATGGGCGATGTGGAGTTGAGTGCCAGGATGACAGTGAGCAAAGGTCACTCTCTCACTCTCAACCTTGAAGGGTCCCCCCTTCAGCCCCCAGATCTTCTCCTGAAGCAACCATCCCTCTAACAATTCTATTTACCTCCAATCTACACTAGCATCTCTTTAGAAATGACTCTCATGTATATTCTTATTTGTTACCTTCCTCTTGTGCTCTGAGTATTAACTGACTGGTAGGTCCCAGAGCAGTACACTGACCTGTTGCTGTTGTGAGGTGTACTGGAGTCAGGATCGGCCCATAGCTGACCCTCCAGCAAGTTTTCAGAGGCAGTAAGTTGCATGAAAGGAGATAACCCATCTTTCTCTCGAGGAGCAGCTGATGGATTCGAACTTCATACCTTTGCATTGGCAGCACAACTCCTTACCATTAAGCCAGCAGAGTTTATCTAAAATTCAAGTCTCTTGAGCTGCCAACCCAAAGGCAGGCAGTTTAAAGCAACCAGTTGCTCTGCAGAAGAAAGATGGATGATCTACTGTGTGATTTACAACCTCTTAAAACCTGCTGGAGGGAAGCTGGTGGCCTCATGGCAATGAATCTGCACTGCAATCTCAAAGGCGTGCGGTTTGAATGCACCAGCTGCTTCGCAGGAGAAAGATGGGCAGTCTCCTCCCGTGTGATTTATTTTTGCACTGCAAACCCATTAGAGGGTCAGCTATGAGTCAGTTCTGATTCGAAGGTACAAACAACAACAAACTTCCCTCAGACTTTCCCCTCCTCTCTCCTAGTCTCTGTCCCTCTCTCTTCCATTCAAGTAACTTTAAGTCAGAATTAAGTGAAACTAGAGTTGTTGTTGTTCTTGTTGTCATGCGCCATAACACCAGAACCGACCCACAGACGGCCGGTCAGTAAGTTTCCAGAGGTGGTCAACTGCACAGGAGGAAAGTGGCTATCTTATACTCCCACAGGGAAGCTGGTGAATCCAAAACACTTGCCTTTGAGTTGCCAGCAAATCTCTTCACATTAAAGCACCAGATGGAAGGCCAGCAAAAGAGAAGATGACCCTTGACACAAGGCTGGAGAAATGGGCTCAAAAGTGTCAGAGATGACGAGGACAGCACAGGATAGGGAAGGGTTCAGGTCGTTGTTCATAGTGTCATTAGAAGTCATGCTCAACTCAATGGCCCCTAACAACAACAACCCCTTTTTCACCCACCCTTTCGCCTACATTTGTCCTTTTTGTGAACAGCACTAATGTTCATGCAGTGGTCTCACTACCTGCTCCTCTCCGCTCCTGTCACCTTTCATGTTATGCATCCCCAAGTTCTCTGTCCACAGTGGTTCCTGGGTCTGTCCAGTCCCATAGTATCTACTCTCCATTTCCCCTACACACCACATTATAGGCCGGATTCATATGACTCACTATGACACATAATGGCTTAACACTCCATTTCATTAAAAACTCCAACAAACACACTTACACAAAATAAAACACAACCTCCATGTGATGAAGGCAGACAAGGAGGAAATTCTATCGCTGAATCCAAGCAGAGGAAAAAGCAGGAGAGACAACGGAAGCTCTGTGGACATTTGAAGGAAGGAGGAAACATATTTGAGGCCCTGTGATTCCTGGAAAAGAGAAGAAGAGAACCAGGTGATTAAACAGTTCTCTTTGCAGGATGGCAGGAGGCATCCACCTCTATCAGAAAGGTAAGTCTACTCCCTGGAAGGAACTGCTAAAAACAACAACAGGAAAAATAAAAACAACAAACACCTAACCTAAATCCACTGCCACAGAGTCAATGCTCACCGAGTCTTCAGGCGATAAATTATAACAAGAGCGCTCTTGGTATATAACTGCCACTCTTTCTTCCTGGAGCAACTGGTGGATTCAAACCTTGCACCCTTCAGTTAAAAGTCCAATAGGTGGCCCACTTGCTGCTGTCAAGTCAGCTCTGATGCCTAGCAGCTCAAGGCCTATACAACAGAACCAGACCCTACCTGGCCCCGCACCATGTTCCCAGTGTGCTAGGAGCAACACACTGCAGGTTGGTTGAACAGAGTCACTGAACCAGACAAAAGGGGAAACAAGGAAAGCTCATCTAGATACACAAAGTGTCTCAAAAATAATTCATTTAAGTGGACTTACGTCACGATTCTGCAAAAGCAGTCTTCAGAAAAATAGGAAATACTTCTTAGAGACAGCTTTCTGATAACCCCGAAAGGCTAACCTGTCCTTGGAGTTATCACCATTAATGGTTAATATCTCAGATGAACTTTTAACTAAAGTGAAATATCTAACTCAGGTCACAAACTAGTGTCCAAAGTACCAGGAGACTGGGATGTCGTCCATCTTTTCCTGTCTCATTTCCTCAGAAACCATCCCCAGAAGAGTTGAGCTGACAAAGGCCCACATCTCATCTCCTGTTGAACCTCTGTATTTATTTCATAGTGTTCTATTTGTTTCCTCAGAGCAGCCACCACATCCAAAATGACCTGGTTATATATGAATGTGTTTATTTAGCTAATTGCCCTCTCCCTGAAGATTGTAAGCTCCCTGAGGGCAGACATCATGTCGTGTGGACTACTGTGTCCTCAGCACTTAGAAACACCATTGGCATAACACAAGTGCTCAATTAAACTTGTTAAAATTGCATAACATACATAAAGTCTATGTTCGATGTTGTAAATCTTATATGCTCTATGATGTACATACAGAGAAGACAAGATAGTATTTTATGTATAAACTAAGTACCCTGACTTGAAATGGCCTCCTCACCTGACTCCACAGCCTCCCCTCACCAAGGCAGTCTCCACTTGCTTGTCAGAACTGGCTATCTAAAAGACAATCCAATTAAAACTGTTCAAAAGCCTGATGAATTGCTTCTCACTAGAAACTCTTCAATATGACATCTGAAAGCCCTCAGTAGCCCTAACTTTTCCAACTAGTCACTCCAACACTTCTCCACTTGACCTATGTTTGGGCATCACAGCTACAGTTCATGGAGGCCCTGGTGGCCTAGTGGTAAGAAATGACACTGCAATCCCAAAGGCACGTGGTTTGAATCCATCAGATGTGCCATGAGAGAAGAATGGACAATCTCCTCCCATGCAAGTTACTGCCTCTGACAACCAGCTGGAGGGTCAGCTACGGGCCAGTTCTGACTGGACGGCAAATTAAAAAAAACAGTTCATGGCCCTCAAACACCATCATGATTTACCAATGGCTCATTCCCAAAGACCTATTCCCAGCCTCTGTGACCCCATTCCTCGTATCCCTGCCTGAAAAACTACTTACTCACTTTTCAAGTTCATTTCTGGACTTACAAGAGCCTTCTACAGTTTTGTAAATTGCTGAATGTCTTCTTTTGCACTCCCAAATAGTATTCTAAGGTTCTCTGCTTTAGGTTTCATGGTAAAGAGTTAGTTACATGTTTTTGTTTCCATTACTAGATTTGAGAGCAAGGATCAACACTTTATGGTCCTTATATTTTTCCCAACATTCTTCGACATCCTGAGCTATAACAGGTACTAGGCAAAGGCCCCTAGGATCCACACAATCAGAAGAACTAAACTGGAATCAAAGGTAATTGGTTAAGGTTTCAATTTTTGCATAGCGATGGTCTCAGTATAACCATTTACTAAGTTAGGTCAATATTAACCTCTATTTTATAGCTAAGCATATACTTTCTCTGGAAAATTATTTTAGTTCATTTCCTAACTTTGACTTTACACTAACAAAACCCAAGTCATGCTAAAACAAAAAACTAGGGGACATATTTGTTTGCCTTCTCAGAACTTGTAATTTTCACTTTAACCAATCCCTGAAAAACTGTAAAAGGAGGAAGCTCAATTGAACAAAAAACCAAAATGGCAGAGAGAGAAAGAAATAAAGGCATACATGTATATGGTATATGTACATGTATGTATATCAATTTAAATAATAAATGCTAATACACTGTTTAATCGTGCTTAATGACACTAAAAAAAGCATTTTTTAAGTTTTGCACAGACATTGGACTTTTACTTTTTAATCTGAGATCACACAACATATCTAATTCTGAGCAGGTGTAAAATGATTCAGGAATTTTTTAATCAGCACCTGCTGATGATAAGGTATGCACTCTGAGAATTCCACCTCAAAAGAAAGCCATCATTACAGATCACCTAAGACTGCGTATGTCTATGTGAAGGTACCTGGAACTCTGAGTACAAA
Source organism: Elephantulus edwardii (assembly GCF_000299155.1). Lineage (NCBI taxonomy): Eukaryota > Metazoa > Chordata > Mammalia > Macroscelidea > Macroscelididae > Elephantulus > Elephantulus edwardii. The sequence continues at coordinate 17,774,304 of NW_006399764.1, read as the reverse complement.
GCTCAGAACTTTAGTGTACCATCTCTTCATTGCTTCCAGAACTGGTCCCCCACCAAGGAGGAATTTGGCAAGTGACTGCGGCATTTGCAAAAGTACCACCAATCAACAGACAGGGCAATGAGTGAACTCACCCATCTGCATCTGTCAGGATATTGAGTGATAAAGCACACAGGCTAGGAGAACGGCACTGGGACATATGTGTCCTCACCATCTGTACACGTTGCAGCAATCCATTTCACACATAGGGTCCATCTGAAGCCTCCTTTTACACATGAAGAAGAAAGGCATTCTTGTCGACCCCACTCCCAGCACAATTCATCTCATGTCGGTGTCCCAACTGGTGGCTTTGTTTCACCTTGCACGTGCTTATGAGACCAAAACTTTTCCCTCACGGAAAATGGTTGAGATATTAAACCAAATACACTCCTTAATCAGTGTTGTTGTTGTCGATGTGTGCCATCAAGGTAGAACCTACCCATAGCTGACCCTCCAGCAGGTTTTCAGAGGCAGTTAATTGCATGGAAGGAGGCCTCTCATCCTTCACCTGTGGAGCAGCTGGGAGATTCAAACTGTGTGCCTTTGGGATTGCAGTGCAGCTTCTTATCACTAGGCCACCACTGGATTTAACCGGATACGGATGCAAACAAAACCACAACATGCTAAATCAGAACACTGTTCTTGTTGTTGTTGTTAGGTGCCATCGAGTCGTAGATGACTCATAGTGACCCGATGAATGAAAGGCCTGAGCACTGTTCGTACATAGAGTTTCCAGAGGCAAGCCATTTCTGAAGTGGATGCCGCTCCTGCTTCCAGGCTTGTTTTAGTCGGGAAGCTCCAGCCAACACTGTCCACCATGGGTGACCATTACCACGTTTGGCACAAGAGAGTCCCAGTGTTCAGCATCACAGCAACCACGAGTTACCTCTGTACAGCAACGCACAGACCAGTGCTATACCACCTAGAAGAATGTTTGACAGGAAAACAGTCTGAACCCGGCCTGAGGGTCGTAGATTAAAATCACCCACCTTTGGCTTGGTAGCATTACTTTCTGTCCACTAGGCCAACAAAGCTCTATGTCGTCACTGACAACATTAGGCAACATAATTATTTGTTAGAGCTCATCATTTCCACTCTATTCACTCTTATCTTTCAGATAAAGAAAGGAAAAGAAGTTGAACCAAATAAAAACCCAAAATGGCAACCTATGTGCATCTGTGGATTTCACATTCCATATTTTGAAAGAACAAATTTGCTATTTATACAGGTGCTCCTTGACCTCCGGTTGAACAGTTAATCATTTTAACCTATTAATATGAATAATATCAACAACAGTGAAAGCCATGTGACCTCGCACAGCTGTCTCAAGCCACTGCACTTTTATCCTAAAAGAAATTGCTAGAAGACCCTATTGTCAAAACACTCTAAATCTGTCTGAATATGGAAAAATAAGAATTTTTTTCCTCAAAAGAATAAAACAAAAACCCTGGGAAAAGTTGCTGCTACCATTATTATATATCATTACTATTTACCTGTGTTTCTGTGAAATCATTAATGGGAAGCTTCTGTGCTGTTTGTAGGGAATAATCAGTTGCTTATTGCCACGGGAAAGACTTTTTCCCCCAGAAACACAATCTGTGCACATACTAATTTGAAAGACAGGGTAGGATCTGTGAGTGTTTTAATAGCCCATTATCAAAAATTATCCCTTGGCTATAAAATCCCCAGACCATTGGCTTGAGATCAGCTCAAAGAAAAATGAGATTACAGAATTTAATCTAGTGAAGGGGAGTGAGAGATGAGTTTTTAAAAGCCTTAGATCACATAGACACACACAAAAAGGCAAGAGGACAGAAATGAGATTGGCTTAGATTACACTGTCCATACATTTACCTCAGACATATGTTCCAAGGTTGTTTTTCATTTCAGAAAAGTACGTCACTCTTTTGTAGCATTTTAATAAAGAGTGAGGAATGCACTGAGAAAAATTATATAGTGAGGTGACAGGAAACAAAACTGCATTTTGTCTTAAATTTGCACAGCCTAACCTACAGCGCTCCAGCAGAACCTATGAGTTCTGGAAAATGTCAGGGCCATCCTGTCCATGACTTATGTGGATAGGTATGAAGCCGAGTCTCCGAAGGCCCTTCAAAAATTGCACAGAGCCGACCTAATGCAAACCAGAAGTCTCGGGCTCCTGGATGAACACTCAGATGCCTTCCCACGTGGAAACTGAGAAAGGGGACCCCTCCAGCCCACCCCCACCAGCAGCCATTTACACTTCAAGGGTCCAATCTGACGCCAGAAGCATGAAGGTGGCTATGAGAAGACACCTCCCACCCCAACACAAACCCCTGCAAAGAAAGCATCCAGTCCCTGAGACCTCCCCCTCTCCCCCAGCCTCTCCTCTCTCTCTCCTCCCTCTTCTCCTCCCACCCCCCTCCCCACGAGCATCTGCCTTGCCCAATCTCGCCTGGGCCAGCTCCAATAACAACATCTGCTTGGCAGCTTTTCAAGCCCAGGGATAGTTATCTAACTGAGGCTTTTGTGCTGTACTGTTTATTCTATGTGAAGAAATGCCTCCTTAGTTGAAAGAGTACTTTAGAAAAACTGTGCAGCTATTAGCAAGTGAAGCACAAGGCTAATAACCCCCACCTGCTCATCAAATTAATTATGACATCTGAGTCATTATAACTCAGAAAGAAAACACGATTGCAGATTTGTCACATGGAGGAATAAACATGTATTAGGACCAAGGGGAGGGAAAAAAATCAGATCAAGAGACTCAGCTGGACAGAACACATGCTTCCACCTTTCAGGGATTGGAAATGCCAATCCTCTCTTTGCAAATGAAACTGACCAAAAGGGACAAGAGGTGATTTGTCAGACAGTCATACCGCAGTCGGATGGCCCGGAGCAAAATGGGAAAGTCAAGGGATATGGAATATCAAGGGGAACACCTCGAAATTGTGGAGAAATTCCTCTAAACAAACCAGAATGCTTTGCAAAGCAATTCCACTGACCCAGCTATCCTGATCAGAAAGACAGAATGCCTTTCATGCCATTTGGTCCTCCTTCTATACATTTATAAGGTGATACAACAATTCATTTCTTCCCTAGGTATTACTCAAACAGTCCTAACGTCAGTGTAGCTAGAAAACATAAATGAAAATAAAACTGGCCATAAAGTTATTTTGTTTTCCAACCATAAGTGTATAAAACTGCTGTTGTTATTGTTGTCATGTGCCTTTAAGTCTGAACCAACTCACAGCTGACCATCCAGCAAGTTTTCAGAGGCTGTAAATAATTCAGGAGAAGACTGTCTATCTTACTCCTGTGGAGAAGTTGAAGGATTCAAACCACCTGCCTTTGGGTTGGCAGCACAATCTCTTACCTAAGAGACCACCAGAGTTCTCTATGTAGAAAGGTAGCATTGCTAAAAAAGAAATTCCATGTAGTGGGCATTCAAAAAGTTATTATACTTAGTCTTACATTTAACATAAGTATAATCAATGCTGCCTTGCATATTATCAAAAGTAACCATAGTATCAAAATCACTATGTTTTCAATAAATCTATCCCTTATTTCTGGCATTTGTAATGATGGCACATATTTCAAAATATTCTGTCCCCAAATGTTGGAGCTTTTTTTAATATGTTGCTGTCAATAAGGGAATTTTAATAAAAGTAAAATAATTTTAAGTAGAACACTAATTAATAAATAATGGCCCATCTAATAGAGCCATGACTTTTTTTGTCCCTTGTCATTATTGTAGCAGAAAATAAATTTCACAAAGATATTTTCACAATGTTGATAGACTACTAGTTTAAAAAAAAAAACACTACTCCTTAAAACACTTACAATTATAAATTTAAAGCCTCTTTATCAGTCTGTAATATCTTTCCAATTGAATGAACTTTTTAAAATTCCTCTGGAGTTGTGGTGCTGCCAATTTCAAGGAGTGAGTCTTCCTCTAAAAGCAAATTACTCCTTGCTAAGTTGGCTGCACTGTTTACCTCTACCCCAGGATAGCAACAGTTCCAGCCATTTCTTGCATCCTGCCTTGTGAAAACAAAATCCACCGGAGTTCATGTTAAGACAGAACAACCTGCTGAATTTTTAAATCCTTCGCAGTTTAAGATAAAAATGAAAGCAAAAGCTAGGAAGCAATGCAATTTTTTTTCCTTCCCCTCTCAGTACAATTTTGTATTAAGAGTCTAGGGCTGAGTTGATTTATGTAAATGTGTTACTTAACCTCAACTTAGATATAAATCCAGAGTAAACATAACAATGGCAATCCTGACACTCCACTTTGCCAAATCTGAAGATTTAGTCAGCCCAGAATAAAAATGAATGAAGATTACGCTGAGAGTGTCAGACCTGAGTCAAGAAAACAAGCACACCGGAGCACGCCAGAGAGATCACCCATCAGCTCGCCAACAACACAGCATCCAGCACGTCTGGGAAAACACGTTCCCAGTTTTAAACTCCACAGCAAATCAAGGCGCTCATTTTAAATGGGTGAATTTTCTGGGTTTTTTCCACCTCATCAATCCTGAAAAGAAACGCAGCTTCCCTGTTTATTACCTCTTTGCATAAAGCACTAGACTAGGCCTTGCATCCTGTGAAGGCACTAGACAAGGCCTTGAACTCTCAGAGGCCAGCGTCCTGGACTAAAATGGCCAGCATGTGTAGGAAGGAGTTAGCATTTCTCTTCTGAAAACAACCTTCCAGTTGCTTCTCAGTAAATGGCTCCCACATTTACTACGGGCCTCTGTCATACTGGTTAAAGGTCAAAGGTCCCATATCCCAAAGGAACACAACTGTGGATATCTGGTAGCAAAATCTGTCCGAGTCTTCTAGACACGGGCACACAGGTTATGGGCATGCTAGTCTGCTATGCTGTTAAGAAGCCTGTCTAGCCACTGCTGAAATGTAAATAATTTTGTGAAAAATATTCTTAGCCCGCATTAGCAGTGTTGTCAGTTTGACTTGGAAAATTGCTAAAGGCTACAGCAAATCCAGCAGTTCCCAGATCATACACAGAACAGAGATTCTCATACGCAGTTAATCTCTGCAAGCATCTCCACCCCTACTTCCTTCCCAATGGTATGTGGTCTTGAAAACACAAATGTTCACGTTTCCTGAAGCTGAGCTGCAGAGGAAAAGTCCCCTCCCAAGAGGCAGGGCTACAGGCTTTTGGGGCGTCTGAAATTGTTCACTTATAGTACAAAATAATGTGACACTCACCACGATTAACTCAGGGGAAAAGCCTCTTTTTTTTTCCCACCTCTGATGTCATCTCATAGATAAGACCATGATTTGAGGTCCTATCCATCAGTAGTAATGTTATCTACAAAGCAAGCATTTCAGGAAGAGTCTCCTTAAGAGGTCCACAGCACTGCAAAACTGACAAGTGTCTAAAGGGCTAATGAGTCCTGAAATCTTCTCTTGACAAAAGAACTCTGTTGTTTGAAGGGTAGAAAATGCCAGACTTTTCAGAAATGAAATCATTTTCACTGGTAGGTCTTCATCCTAAATAATAATCCTTCCTTCTCCCTCAATTTCTCCCCCTTCTCTCTCTGACACTCTTGTTCAACACACACACACACATACACAGAGGAAGACATCCATTAATATTAAGAACAGACTTCTGTAATGTTTTTCAGAATTTCTCAGGGGCTTAGGAGGGCTGCAGCGGTGCCAAAATAGCCAGCTTTTCCCTAGTCAGGAGGGATGTCTTTTCAAAGCCCAGCCCTCATTTTTCAGTCTGATGTAAGTAAATTTACCTCTGTGCACTGGGCTAAGCAGCTTTTCTTTGTCGTTTTTGTTTTTCTAATAGCTGCTGCTCTGGCAGACCTATTCATTTCAAAGGGAAGTTAGAGGCATTCTTCACTCTTCCCCTTTTAGATTATTTGCAGTTTCTGACTCTTCTGAAATCTTAGATTTGAGCAGAAATCTAAAGCATCGCACCATTTTCAAAGAGCAAAACCCTCAGCATTCCTGGGCTCCTATTTCTCTAGAACAAGAACCGAGAAGGAAGCATGAGAATCATGAAGTTTAAACAGGCCAAAATCCACTGCATAAGGAAGGGAGATGGTGTGTTATCTTTCTCAAACATGGCCTGCGTTCACTCTGAGAACCTGCTGAAGGATGATAAATCTTCATTGTCTGAGCAACAGACAGGAGGTGGTGGCTCTATTTTTGGCTTTGAGCAACATTAACTTCTTTCTCTCAATGAGAAAAGTCATTTGTACAGTACCAAGATCATCTGTTTAGGCAATAGATCAAAGATAGTGGGGTTGGGTTTGGGTTTTAGCTCATTTATTTCTCTCAGATCAGTTCAACGCTCCCTGGGAAAGTCCAATCAACTCTTCAGGTTATCCATCTAGTACAGTCCAGTGGGGAAGCCAGCAGTCAGCGTTTCATTCCCTTGGTCCTCACTTTGTTGAGTGGGGAACAGTTTGCAATAGCACATCTTACTGTCTGGACGCTTCTGATGAAGGTTTTATATGGACAAGGCCATGAATCCTTGTCTGAGCATACGGCACTCCTGCAGATTCCCCGTCTGTGTCACTTATCTCAATGCCACTCTCACTGCTGTAGAGTCAGAAGCGTCTGATAGGTGGCCTTCCACGGAGATTCCAAAGCTGTAAATCGCACAGGAGGAGACTGCCTATCTTCGTCCTGCAGAGATGCTGATAGACGCGAACTTCCTGAGAAGCATGACCTTTGATTTAGCAGGGCAACTGCCTACAGACTTAGGCCACCACGGCTCAGCAATACAGAAGTCCTTCCTGTTCTCTAACACCATCTCCTGTATCAACTTCCTCTCATAGTCGAACACACTGGAATTCGTAACAGTCTGAGGTGTTGGCAACCGTCAATCTCAAAGTCAGTGTAAGATGAGTAATAAAAGGCTGTCAGAGTAGCTGGAGTAAGACCTTGGAAGGCAGTAGCAGGTGACATGGTTAGAAAACCTTGCCAGGAAGGAAGATGCTCATTTCTAACTTTTGAGTCACCAGTTGACTGGCACTGCCTTGAAGAGTAAGTGGAAATCCTATGGCTTAAGGCCTTAGTGCCTCATGAGTTGTGTGTCTCTGCCAAAAAGGACAGAAGTGTGGTGCTTCCCTTCACTGTACTCTAAGTAAATTAGGCAAAACTAGACCTTCAGTAGGAAGGGGAAGATGCTATGGTCCTGGAACAATTTTTCAATTGCCCTAAAAAAAAACAACAAAAAAAACCCACCAAACAACAAAATCCAACTCTCTCCTTATCACTTTTTCTTCTTTAATTTGTGTTACTTTAGTAACTTGATTCTTTTTCATTGCTTTATACCAAATGATACCAAAAGCAAGTGATGCTCAAAACTTCACCAGTGTGTCATAAATATCCCTGAAAGCAGGAAAGAAACCAAAACCAAAACCCAACGCAGCAGCTTTATACTGATGACCAAGAATATCATCACGCATGTGTATAAACAGCTCAGTCAGCGACAACTCTACACCCACGTGAGCAAACATTCATAAACATCTCACAAAAAGTACATGGAGGAGCACTGCAGACCCATCTTTTTAATCAATTAAATAAGAACAGTTATCAATCTGTCATACCCACTCCTTGAGGACTCCATGGACAGCTAAGAATTTGGGCTAGAGGCTGTTCAATTAGAATACTCAGGAAATGATAAAACATAGACTGAAATCCAAGTTTTTGGTCCTCTATTCTCAAGTGAATAACGTTACAACACTCAATCTCACTTTCTCAGCTGTAAACTGGGAGTAACATTGATCTCACTTCATATCTATTATTCGGCAAGTGACTTAATGACACACAGTCTCATTTTCTCACTGTAAAATGGAAACACTATTGTTCTCCCGTAATTGGGATCAATATTAAATAGGATATTGTAAGTTCCTACACAAACACAAGGTGTTAAGTTTTACCCCTAAATTTTTAAAAATGGATTAACAGAACCTACATATCATTTCTTCATGTTCAACAGGAAAAATCACCTTATCAACAGTTGAAATATTTCAGAGTAGTACACATAATTTATGCTTCAGAGAGTTGGACAATGACTAGGGAGGACAGAAGGAGAGTGGATGCTTTTGAGCTGTGGTGCTGGAGAAGAGTACTGAATGTACCATGGACTGCCAGGAAAACAAACAGATTCATCTTGGAGAGGATTAAACCAAGGTACTCCTTGGAGGCAAGGATTCTGGGGCTTCGTCTGACATACTTTGGACATGTTTCCAGGAGGGACGGGTCCTTGGAGAGGGACATCATGCTTGGGAGGGTGGAGGGACAGCGCAGGAGGGGAAGACCCTCTATGAGATGGATTGATTCGGTGACTGGGGTAACTGGGATGGGTGTGTCAGAGGCAGTGCAGTTGGCGCAGGACAGAGCAGGGTTTAGGGCTGTTGTGCATAGGGTCGCTATGAGTCGCAAGCGACTCCACGGCACAAAACAACAACAACAACAACACATAATTCAAAGAACAGACTAAATTGGTGGAGGAAAGATGGCTGACAATATGGGGTGACTTGATACCTGCCTCCTAAAGAGCCCAAAGTTATAGAATTAAAGGCATTATCTGTAAAATCAGGACTAGGATTCAGCCTGAGTGTGCCACTTCCCAGCTGTAACAGCGTGGGCAATTAAACTCTTGAGGCTTTGATTTCTTCATCTTTAAATGAGGAATAATAAGATCTACCTAGTAAAAGATGTCATAAAAGTTTAAATACAATTTTGCCCATAAAAGCACTTGGATTCTTTTTCTTTTCAGAAATACTTTCGTGTAAAATAAAGACAACCACATCAAAGACTTCTTACAGGCCTTTTACCTGTGCCTTGTACATAGAGATTTTGGTCGTCACTTTCTCAATATTGCCAAGCATTCTAGATTGAATTCAGATGATAGGCTGTTATAAAAAGTGAATCTTTTCCATGTTGAACAGAAAAAAATAATATGACAAAGGAAAACTCACTATGTAAAAAGCATATACAAAAGAGTATCTCTCAATTTCATGAGTTTCTTTATTGTGCTATTTACGATGCTTTGTTTTGGGGTGTTGTTTATTTGTTTTTAAGAAAAAAAGTAAACAACACAAAACCAGTACCTTTTAAACAGAGTACTGAACCTTCACATGAAATCATGCTTTCCCTGCTACATTTTGGTGAAACTGTTAGATAAAAAGTTTATACTTATTTTGAAGAGAAAAAAGACAGTAAGTGCCCCAAAACAGGTGAGTTGTTTTGGGTTTTGTTGTTTTGTTTGCTTTCTACAATTTAGAGTTATGAAGGGAAATTCTCAAACTACAAAAGCAACTGTAAAACAAAGGATTTGCCAGCAGAATTGATTTTAAACACTGGCAACTTTCACGTGAAAACACACACACACACTTACGCATACACGCACGTACAAAAAGGCACGGGAACATACATGCACACACGTGTGTCCACACACACGCATGCACAGGAACACACAAGCATTTTTAAATCACTAAGTCATTTGGAAGAATCCCCCAAAGTGTGCCGAGGCATGTTTTTGGTGTTTTGCCAAATTATGTGCTTCTGTTTGTGGCTTTCAAATATGGATTAGACAGACACACAAGCATGTACTGCTTGGCAAGTAGAGACAATGATCTTGTCTGAATTTAGTAATATAAGCTTTTCATTAGTCCTCCTAGGTGAAAGAAAGAATTAACAACAACTTGTTGGAGCTCTATCTTTATATCCCTTTGTCATCCATTCTTGTTCATTTGCCATAGATTAGAAACCAAAGGAATTTTAGATGTCCTCTACAGATAGACCTAAAGCAAGGACTTCAAACAGGGAGATCAAATGTCAAGTGCATTTAAACTGGAACCTGAACTTTTGTTCATTGTTATTCTAAGGCTATAACTCTGCGTCTCTGAGCTCCTCATTGTGCTTGAACATCAGTGTGCCTTCTCTTTTGCTGACAAGGAACTGGGGATGGAAATTATCTAAACAGGTTAAAGGTCACATGGGATTAACCTGGCCTCACTGAAATGATCATGCACAGAATTAGCCATTTCCATGGCAAAGTGATCACAAAGATGTGTGTCTCCTGTGACTCCTTCTGGAAGAAGCGATGCGTCCTTGCTTCACACCATGTTGTTGTTTTTAGCTACCCTCAAGTCTACTCCAGACTCCTGGCAACCTCATACACAATGGAGAAAAAAAAATGTTTTTTTAAATTGCTGTCTGGTTCTGTGCGATCCCAATGATGGATTCCAGATGAGACCGTCATGATCCACTGATGGGCAAGTGGTGGCTGAGCAAAGAGTGCTCTGGCTGGGAACTGAACCTGGGTCTTCCACAAAGGAGGCAAGAATTCTGTCACTGAGCCAACATACCGCCCCACATCAGACCACAGTCCTTCTAACCTTCAGATACTAGCTTGTTAAGTCCGTGAACTCTGGCATGACAACCAAAAACAAATGCAAAGCAAAGTCAATCTCAAATTCTGTCACTAGTGCACAAACCATCGTGAAGACCAGTCCGTCTTTCAACAACAGGACCAACAAGGCACTGTTACAACAACGGCCAACTCTTCTCCGGGTCACCTGGAGAACACCAAGAGTTCAACTGGCTCATAGTATTTGACATTTTCTTTTGCTTGTGGGTAAGAATAATCCTGGAGTCTGGTAGAAAAGTTCACAGGAACCAAGAGGTAAAAAGGATTAAATGTTGACAGTGGTCCATTGTTAATTGAATCCCCTGTGTGACACTACAGAAAGATTAGTTTATACAGCTGCTGCTATCTGTCATAACACCGCTAACAAGATACATATGTCCAGTTGAAGTCTTCTTTCAGACCTCCAAAAGTGGACAATGCAAGGGTCTAAAACATATGTGGGAGCCAACAAACAACACTACAGAAAAGGAAGGCCAGCGTGTCTCCCCTCCTGCTGTCCCAATGACCAGGGAGAGGAAAGATGTGAGTCCCAAAATAAGCACAAGCCAGTAAAATAAAGGTGGGCTGTGGGTGGGGAAAGACTGTGTCTAAGTAGGAAAGTGTAATGATTAGACTAGTTAGTGGGCGACTGAATCCCAGAATAATTCACAAATGGTAAATTTTCTTTTTCCAGAAACTGAAAAGTTGAGACTGAGAAAAACATGTGGAGTCGAGCAAGAAGCTGACCATATGCACTGTCCCTTGCATGTGCTGACCATATGCACTGTCTCTTGCATTTTCCAGGTCTCTGAGTCTACTCCAGTTAAAAATTATACTCAAAATGAGAAAGATAGCTTTTGTCTAACTTTAGGAGATACTGGGCAGATCTCTAAGATAACATTAAAGTCCCCTGCCCCATAAAAGGCTCAGTACAAAATATTAAGTACAGTAAGAACCCTGGTGATGTGGTGTCTGTATACAATATCTGGCTGCTAATTCCAAAGGTGGTGGTTTGGATCCATGAAACACTTCAAGAGAAGATCAGACTGCCCCTGTATGAAGATTTATCACCAATGACACTCAAGGAAGCAACTTGACAGCAACAGGATATACGTAAACAAGGCACCAGGAGTAAGTCTGCGCCCTTGGGAATTTTTTGTTTCATGAAAAAAAGGGGGGGTGGATAGGCAAGCAGATAGTTTATCACTCACAAAGCCCTTCTGGCTATCTTATCTAAAGTCAACCTAAATAGTCACTGTCTCTACAGTCACCATTTTACAGATGGTAAAACTGAAATATAAGTCTTAGCAAGGCACAATGGAAACAAAAATAGAAGCCAGGTTTTCCCAATATCGTCCTTATTACCTTTTCTATGGTAGTAAGAGAATATTATATGTACTGGTCACTTAGGTAAGAAAAAAATGTTGATTATGCCTCAAAAGTATGAATCTTACTTTTGATATTAATCATAATAGCCTTGAAGTTATATTCTCCTCCCATCATCTTTCACAAAAATAGTTTACCTAAGACTTAACTAGCTAGAAGTGAGAGCTTATGGGAAGACCCAATAATAAGAAGTTCAACCTAATGGTGGTCAGAGTACCTCGGAAAATAAAGCAAATCAAAAAGTACAGTGCCAAGGAGAGTTTTGAAGGCAGCAAAGATTGGAAAATCTCATTTCAGCTGACAAAATAGAAATAAATCTAGTTTTATGCTGTGCGTCTACAACTCGGAACACCTACAAAATGTTCCTGGATGAATACTTATGGGGCGAAACACGTCCCACTCCCTGTTTGCATTTACTTCTTCTGCACACTCCCTTTCCTAGTCTTCCTCTCCAGTTCATGATCCTATTATGAGCTGGTTGAAGAGGCCATCTTGAATTGCAATAGAAGGTACAATTACCATAAAGCTCCCAACTGTAAACAATGGTCCTATAATAATAATGCAAACTCAAGAGATGAGAATAGCGTTTGGATTCTTTCTGCATATTTTTCATCTAAAACAATCTTCCTCCTCCATCTTTTGTGCATTTGATTAAAGCACCAAAATACACTTTCCACATAAGTAGAAGGATTGCTTTCCTAGCCGCTGAAGTGCCCATTCCATCCCTTTTCACTTGATCTAAGATGGTACTTCAAAACGACACACTTTGGAAATGACAGGTAGAATCCAGTAGTTTATTTCCCTGAAAGAAGTGTTACCAGGAATTAATCCGGGCCCTGGATACAAAGTCTGTTCAAGAGGTGACTCCTATCCTGGATTAGCCCCACTAAGCCAGTTTATGAGTTGATCTGAAATAAGAGTTTAACAGAATTGCCTATGTCCAAATCCTGATTCCACCTCTTATTAGTTGTGCATCCTGAGGCGATGATTTAAATTCGGTTCCTTCACGCCTTCATATTTAGAAAGGAGATAATAATTACTGTAAGGAATATTGAAGTGTATGTGTGTATGCGTGTGTACACGTGTGTGTGCATGTGTGTGTACAAACACACATCTAAAAGAATGCCTATACTCTCCATCTCTTAGACTCCTTCGCCTTAATGACCCAGGACGAGCTCAGCCTCCTTCTTTAGGTTCCTCCTCCCAATATTCCCTCCCAACTCCACTACCTTCTGTCCTCCTCGGAGAGGAAGACAGAGAGTCAGCCAACCTGTCTAGTCTCTTCTTAAACTGGTAAAAACTCATCAGTGCTCCTCCCCATCGATAATCAGATAAATTCTCCAGTATCAATCTATCTTAAGGAGCCCTAATGAGCCAGTGCTTAAGCACTCAGCTTCCAAGAGAAAGGTTGGAAGTTCAAATTCACCAACCACTTTCACAGAGAAAAAAAATGTGGTTACCTGCTCGTCTAAAGGTTTGCCTTGGGATTTCTTAGGAGACAATATGCTCTTTCCTACAGAGTCGCTGTGTTGGAATTTACTGATGGCATTGGTAAGGGTTAATTTTAAATGTTATTTTCCCATTAATATACTGATATACATCTGGAAGCAGGAGCGGCATCCACTTCGGAAATGGCTTGCCTCCGGAAACTCTACGTACGAACAGTGCTCAGGCTGTTCGTTCATAGGGTCGCTATGAGTCGTCTACAACTCGACGGCATCAAACAACAACAACAATATTGATATACATAGAGAGCTAGAGGTAGGGATAGATGGATAGATATACTGATGTACAGATATACAGATGTATAGATAGATGATGGATGGATGGATGGATGGATGGGTAATGTATTGCTAGATATAAATACTGAGCCCTGGTGGCGTAGTCTATAATGTACTGATCTGCTAACCAAAAGGTCAGTAGTTCAAACTGACGAGACATTCTGACAGAGAAAGATGGGGAAACTCCTCCTGGAAAGATTTACAGCTTTAGAAACCCAAAGTAGAGCCCCCATGTGCAACAGCAGTGAGTCAGGTGTGTCACACATGTGTCAAAAATAAGGGTGCCTGAGAATTATTTATGTTTGAGTGAAATTTCCTGGTGTCATAGGTCAGAGGTTCCTTCAGTATAAATCCACATAAAATGAACATACATGAGGAAAATCAAATAACTTTCTAGATAAATGATTCTTAATCCATGGTTTACTGTCAAATATTCTTCCTATTTTGGATGATTCCTTTATTATTTAACTTCTGTTAAACTTTGAGAAGATATCTCTTCTACATCTGGGTTCAAGTTGATACCATTTCCAAAGGGGAAAAAAGGTCTCTTTTCTATTTTATATACTGAGACCATCAAAAAAATTAAGAGTTTTTTAAAAACATGCGGGGATGTATTAAACTGCCCTGGTTTGCATGCAAACCAAATCATGGTGGTTCATAAATTATACTTCTTTTTCCCAGAGTTTGTAAATATGGGAGAAATACGTAAATATTGGTCTAAATGGGAAAGTATTTTTTGTTGTTGTTGTTCTGGAAAAATCATTTTTCACTCCCTCCTATGATCACGAGAGCAACGACACAAACAGAAATCTGTGTTGTGGTCGCTAACTTGAACCATGCCAATGAGCATTCAAAAGATTAATCAAAGGCTTGACAGTTGTTAACAGTTCAACATGGTCCCCATAATTATCCAATTAAACATATAATGCAAATAGTAGTAGTCTTATGGGTTCCATAGAGCATGAATATCAGGCTGCTTCAGAAAACCATTAACTGTAGCGCACTGTCTGCTGAGTCAGAAGAAAGTGGAAAGAGAGCGGGTCCATTTATAGAGCAGGCGAGAGGAAGAAAAATAGAGACACGGAGCTCAACCACGTTTTATGTGGTCATATAAACACAACAGACAGTGGTGAAATCCAGAAAACAAAATTTAAGTAACAATTATTATGAAACCAAAAGTATGCAGAGCAATGGCTTTACCCTGTAATTCCTACTGCCTGTCCTCTATCCACAGCAGACTTCCACCACACTTCTCCAGCTTGCTGCTAAGTTAGAAACATGGATGTAATTATAGTTGTTGCCTTTTGACTCTGTCTATAAACCACGCAGAGATAAACTGCTATTAGGGAACATACCAACGCCATATAATTGTGTTTTGACATTATAGGTAAAAACAGTAAGAAGGGAAGCTAACCACAGCAATTATAAACAGCATGCTGGAGGAGCGCGTTAGGTCACTTATGACCTTGACAAAACTGTTGTAATCCCCAAGCTACATTTGACACGTGGAGATGCGCGCGCATGCACTGAACCCTGCACACCTGTCCCCGGTGGGACACTGAATTTATAAACCCAAGAACTCCCAATCAATACAGTTATGCGTACCCAATGAATATAAAATGAGCACTTCCTGGGCCAGACAACTGTACTTTTTCAATAAGTTCTACTATATATTAAAACGTCAAAGGTAAATTTTAGAAGAAAAATGATCCGGTATTTCTTCTAACAAGTATTGTATACAACAGCCGTGTCTATTGAGAGGGGAGAGAAGAATCAAGACAATCTAATGGAGGATAAATTAAGAACCCCTGACGACACCAAGGCGTAAGCCCTGGGATGCTAATCTATAGATCAGACGTTCAAACTTCACAGGAGAAAGACAGGCATCCCGCCCACAGAGCTCTCCATCCCCAGAACCCTATGAAGCAGCTCACCTCTGTCCTGAAGTAGCTCACCTCTGTCCT
Organism: Elephantulus edwardii; assembly: GCF_000299155.1. NCBI lineage: Eukaryota > Metazoa > Chordata > Mammalia > Macroscelidea > Macroscelididae > Elephantulus > Elephantulus edwardii. The sequence goes on along the minus strand of NW_006399764.1, from coordinate 17,758,753 downwards.
GGAGGATCACTGTGCCTCTCAGCAGTGAGTAAGGCTAAGCTGTGTTATTTGGAGGATGATTTTTTAAATGCTCACACTAGCTACTTACTCTGAGGACATTTCTGTAATAACGACACAACAATCTCATTATTCTCATTCTAGATAGAACTAGTACATCCATTTGATTATGTAATAGACACTCAGCCCCTCTTCCATCAAAGTGAGTATCAGAGGGTGTCAAGAAGATAGTAAAAACCCAATACATACTATTTATCCATAATACTCTGGGTTGAACTGTAGTAGCGTGTTCAATGACTTCTCCTGTAAAGCACAGAGATGATTTGAACAATTAGCTAGAAAATGACTGTGAAAATCAAATACATAAGTGGAGACCCACTTTGAAAAGGTCCAGTTAAAATCACACAATGAGCTATTTCAACAAGATTCCTCATAGAAATGGCAGTATGTAGACATAATCTTTAGAATCTAGTGATGCCATTAAAATATCCCAGCTATTAGCCTATGTTCTAAAAGACTGCAGAGTTTTGTTCCTGTATTTTGTTGTTGTTGTTCTTGTTCCTTGGTTGAGCTTCTTAGGAATCTGATCAAATGGCAGGAGCCTTTGTCTTTTTTATAGATAAGGAAATGATATCCTTCAGGTGAGGTGACTCAGTCAAAGCCACAGGACAAAGGAGTTGACCAGTTAGCCCCTGCCACCAGCTTACTTGTCTGCACAGGCTCTAAGCCTGCTGACTGGGTTCAAACCTCTACTCTACCTCTTGCCAGCTGCTGTGTGAATGTGGGTCTTTAAAGAATCTCTCCCTGCCTGAATATTGTTATTTCCAACACAGAGATGGTGTAAGATAACAATGGCTTCCATATGCGTTGTGAGGATTACATGAACTACTTCACACAGGGCCAGGCCGTATAGTTAGTGCTGAATAGACAGTAGATGTTGTCACTGTTGCTCTTGTTACTTTCATCTTAAGGCAATTCTGTTTGGAGCAACATTGAAGGTGAAATAAATGTTGAAGGTTAAATAAGTAACCACATCAATAACCAATCAAAAGATTATAGCGTTTGGCACACATTTTAAAAGAAAAGTAAGTAAATACACTGTCATTCTCAACTAGAAGGTGTTGGAAAATGAGTTGCACTGGCTGTTTAAAAGATTTTCTTTAAAAAAAATTTAAAGTGTCAACAATGAATGCATGGAAATACAAAGTCTCTATGCACTTTTATTAAAATTAATAATAATTTAAAAATATGAACATTTAAAAAAGAAATCTGGGGGGAAAAAATTGAAAGTGGAACTATTTATACCATCACACTATTTATTGTGCCCAGGTTTAAGAGACTGATATTAAATCGAATAAGAACTACACACATTAAAGCTGGCAAAATGGCAAGAGTGTACTAGGGCCTGCCCCCACTTTATCTTGGGGATCAAAGTGTCCCTGTCTTAACTGCCACATTCCAACCTAGACAGAATAGTTTCTGTGTAACTAGCTGGCAAGTCCAGCATCTTGATGTAAAGTTCTGTTTAAAAGGCTTGAACATAATGTCTTCGAGGACAATCGAACTCCTCATTTAAAGCGAGAGCAAACCAATAATGTTCAGTGCAGCATGAACTCAAGTTTATTCAGCTTGGGCCTCGCTGTTCTTTTTATGAAGCATCTGTGAAAGGAAACTGAAGGAGTAGAAAGAGTAAAGTATTTCTATTAATGTTTGGGGTAAAAACATAAGAGTTAATCTGTTTAAATGTTCTATGCTCGCCCCCAGGAATATTGGAGAAGGTTCTTAAAGCGACGTCTGTGGAACAAGCCAAGACACGGGCAGTCAGGGAATATAAGAAGAAAGATTAGCAGTGGGCAGAACAAAAGAGCATAAATGATTATTTCTTACTGTAGGCGGGTCCACAGTGAGATTTGGTTTCCATTTTCAAACTGTGCTTTTTACACATATCCATTATTTTAAAGCAATTTATATAAAAATGTAGAATATCTTTTTAACATAAATTATTTTACTCAGGAAATATCAGAAAACAGGTCTCAAATGACAAGACAGTAGTAGTGAAGTCAGATACGTGAGCAGAGCTAGGACAGTCATAGGTTCAAATCCTGCTGTTATGTGCTAACTCTCTGGTGAGACTTGCTTAACCTACTTAACTTCAGATTCCTCACCTGTTCATTGACAACAATAAGTACCTCTTCTCTGGCTAACTGATGATTACATAGTTCATGTTGTACAGAAAACATTTTTCAATGGACAACAGTTAATTTTAAGGACTCCTGGTAATACAGTGGTTTATATGTTGGGTTGCTAAACAGAAGGTAATTGAATTTGGATCAACCAGCTAGTTCTTGGTAGAAAGATGAAGCTATCATCTCCAATTAAGATTTACAATCTCAGAAACCTGATGAGTGGTTACTACGATCCATGAGTTGAAAGTGACTCAACAACTATAGGTTTGCCTGTGGCAAATTATTATTATTTATTATTATCATTATGTTATCAGTCATGATTTCCATAATAATAACAAAATAGTAATAGTAAGAGAAATCTTATCTAAGAAGGAAATAAACTGAATAGAAATTGAGCAAAGGGCGTGGGGGGGCACACTCTCATACCCCAAATTCTAAAATAGTTTGCAAACCTACAATACCATAATCTCTGGTATAAGTAATCGAAGTAATCTAAGTACTAAATAAGCACACAAAATCAAAAAGAGTTTAACAGGGTTTTTATTTTAAAAAATTACTGTTTAAAAAATCAACAAATCAATTATTCTGGAAACCAAAATATATGTCTTTGGTTCATATAGTCCTCCAGAAAACTCTAAAAGACAGAAAAGACCCAGAATGTGCCTGATGTAAGAGTACTCTGAGGTCACAAAACACAAGGGAATTATGCCAACTTCTCAAATAAATGTGGGGAACAGCTTCAAATCTTCTTAGAGCTATAAGGAAAATCATTAATCTAGTATTTTATGGTGAAATAGAGATGATTTTATCATAAGCCAATCATAAATACCCCAGCCGTTATTTCTGAAATGCTGGGTTATTATAGATGGTCTTAAGTAGCCGAATTTTCTTCCTTAAGGCTGTTCTTTCTCCCCTGGATCCTTTGTCACCTGTACAACAAACACATCCCATTTTAAGATCTCATAAAAACACAACAGAATCGGACAAAAGAACAAATGAGATAGTCTGCTTAGTTTAGGGAAAAAATTAACTTGGAAGTCAAAATAGTTTTCCTTGTATATCAAAATTTAGAAAACAAAACTTAAAAGATAGCATAAATCAAAGATAAAACCAAGGATCATTTTCATCCTTTTTCAAGTATCTGAACGGGTAAAATGATTTTTTTAACATGAGGTTATTCCTCACTATATAAAACTTTTCCTCCTTTTCTAAGCATAGAATAACTTCACCATTTACAATCAGAGTTAAGAAAGCACTCCAGAGACAGACATATTGGTTCAAATTCACATTCTGTACCTACTTAGCTCAATGTCAGAGTTCTTATTTGTAAAAGTAACTAAAGTATCTACTCTAGGTGGTTTTTGAGAATTAAATGGGCCAGCCAGGTCAAATTCCAAAAACAATGCCCAGTAAATATTAACTGTTCAATGAAAGCTGACTGGACAACTAGAACACATACTAAAGAGTAATGGTTGCAGACTAGAAAAGCCTGCCTTCACCAAAGTCATCTACTGGGCAGTCAGTTAGGTCACAGAGGATGATGAAGACTGAAGAGTTGGTACCTTTGAAGTGTATTGGTGAAAAATATTAAATATACCATGGCCTTCCAAACAAACCTCTTTTGGAAGAAGTAGTTGTTGTCTGTCGTTATGTGCCGTCGAGTCGCTTGCGACTCACAGCGACCCTATCTACAACAGGCCTAAACTCTGTTCTGTCCTGTGCCCATCTCCCTGTCTCCTACACACCCATCCCGATTATCCCAGTCACTGAATCAATCCACCTCATAGAGGGCCTTCCCCTCCTGCATTGTCCCTCCACCCACCCAAGCATGATGTCCTTCTCCAAGGACCAGTCTCTCCTCACAACATGTCCAAAGTATGTTAGACGGAGCCTCAGAATCCTTGCCTCCAAGGAACCGCCTGGTTTAACCCTTTCTAGGATGAATCTCTTTGTTTTCCTAGCAGTCCATGGTACCCTCAATACTCTTCTCCAGCACCACAGCTCAAAGGCATCATTTCTCCTTCTATCCTCCTCAGTCATTGTCCAACTCTGATGCATAACAAGTGATTGCAAAGACCATGGCCTGTATCAGATACACGGTAGTTTCCACAGTGACCCACTGCTCTTCAGTACTTTGAAAAGGTCCCTAACAGCAGACTTTCCCATAGCAATTCGCCTTTTAATTTCCTGGCTACTGGTGCCAAGAGTGTTGACTGTGGAGCCAAGCAAACTAAAGCTGTGAACAGTCTCAAACTCTTCACCATCCATCCTGATGCTGCCAGTTGGTCCAGTGGTGAGAATCTTTGTCTTCTTGACATTGAGCCTCAATCCATATTGAAGGCTGCAGTCCTTGACCCTCGGCAGCAAGTGTTTTGGGTCCTCCTCAGTTTCAGCAAGCAGGGTTGTGTCATCTGCATAATGCAGATTATTGATAAATCTTCCACCAATCTTGACCCCACATGTCTCCTCATAGAGACCCACCTCCCGGCTATACTGTTCTGCATACATGTTGAAAAGGTATGGAGATAGGACGCATCCCTTGCGTACGCCCTTCCCAATTTTGAACCACGCAGTGTTTTCTTGCTCTGTTCTGACGACTGCCTCCTGGTCCAAGTATAAGTTTCTCATCAGCATGATCAAGAGGTAAGTTAATCCTTAGAAATAAAAATGGGATAAACTTCTCACATACTTTGGAAATGATATCAAGAGGAACTATTCCTGAGAAAAGGACATCATACTCAGAAACGTCAAGAGTCGACAAAGAAAATGAAGCTCTTCAACGACACAGTGACTGAACAATGAGCTTAGGCACAGAGTAGATTTTAAGGATGACTCAATACTGGGCAAAGTTTGTTCTGTTGAACATGGATCCATATAAGTCAGGGTTGACTTGACAGCATCTAACAACAGTTCATTTACTCCTCAATGGTTTCAACCATGTCAATGATCACGAAGATGACACAGGTACTAGAAATATTCTGTTGTGCAGTACACAGTTCACCGTGAGTGGGACAACAGTTAATTAACAATAATTAACAGCAACTATTTGGCCCTCACAAACTGCTTTCTAAGACTGGTGTAATCTATATTTTACACAAGAGGAAATGGGGCCTCAGAGACTTTGAAAGTCATAGAGCTAGAAATTATAAAAACAGGCTTCTAGACCGAGTTTTCCTGACTCTCAGCCTTATATCACTACTTTCTCACCTCCCATCAAGCTCCAATGCCCTGCCATGCCAGGCACTTCCTTTTCACATCAGTGTACTGCCAGCCTGACTTGTTCATTATAAAAACTTCAAAGAAATCTGCTGGTATCTGACAGGCAGAAAAAAATTAGTAGTTATACCACAATGGCAAATTCTATTCTTCTTTCATTCCTCCAATTATAATTGTCATCACGAAGCCTAAACATGGATTCCCTTCTTTCTCCATCGCCCTTGAGTCGGTCTCCACTCATGATGTGTCTTCTGTGTTAGAACAGAACTAGCCTCCATTAATGTTCACTGGCTGGTTTTTCAGAAGATTTCCTGACCCCTTTCTTTTAAGGCCTCCCTGGGTGAGTCTCAATCTCTAACCTTTTGATGAGCTGTCAATCATGTTATCTCCCAGCATCTTCAATGGTTTCCTGAAAACTTCACGACAGTTTTTCTCATGTTCTCATTCTCACTTCTGAATGGTATGGTACTAATGCCACCCAAAGTCATCAGTCCCATTAAATGAGGACCAGAGGCAGATAAAGCATCCTAGCATGCTTCTATTTTTCTTCAAGAAAAGCCAAATGCCAAGATGACATATGACATTCTAGTTATCATCATATTATTGCTGTTGCTAGGTGCCCTCTGGGAGATGGATTGATTCGGTGACTGGGGCAGTCGGGATGAGTGTGTCGGAGACAGTGAGATTGGCACAGGACAGAGCAGAGTTTTGTTGTACATAAGGTCGCTATGAGTCGCAAGCGACTCAACGGCACATAACAACAACAACAACAGGTGCCATCAGGTCAACTATGATTCAAAGAGACTTTATAAACAAAAGATCAAAACCTTGCTATATCCTTCCCCAGGTGTAAGCCTACCATGACCATTTATATAAAAAAAAATGTTGTTTAATATACAGATAAAATTAATTATAGTTGTTCAATAGAGTAATCACTTTTGTAATCTCTCTTCTAAGAAATTATCACAAATTTCCATTAATCATTTCCATGTGATAGCTGCATAATTATTAACTACATCACTCTTTCCATAATTTATTAGATATTTTCATTATAATGCCTTAAGAAAATATAATTTAATACTTATGTTTCTCTACTGTAAAAGCCATAAAATATCTTTTCTATATTGTAATCCCAACACCTGAAACAATACCTGATATATAATAGGTGCTCAGTAAATATCTGTTCAATGATTTAGCAACTGGTCTGCTGACAGAAGACTGGTTTAACACGCCAGCATAAAGCTGGCAAGCTGAAACAGATTTCTTTTCCAAAGTTCTTCGATCATAATTCAGCTACATTTGCAGAGCATAATCAAGATTCAGTTACACACTCCACACAACTCATTGTGTATTCCCTCCTGAATAATAAGGAGATGAAATAATAAGGATAATGAGGAGAAAAGTAAAGGGGGAGGGGAGTAAGGGAAATCCTGGTCATTTCCTTCTAGGAATTTACATTCACTTTTACTTGGCTGAGGGAATAAAGTAACTGAGACTTTCACACACTAAAGTGTCTTCAGGTGTTAAGTGATGCACCTTTACAAGACTGAAAGCGTCTTTAAAAGAGCCATACTAAAACTGCAGTCACAGGATAAACAGTTTTCATTTTGTACTTTTCAGTTCTTATCTATGTAGAAACAATATTCTCTAAAACAGGTATCATTCAGAGGACAAAATGTGTCAGAAAAATTCAACATATACAATGGGGTTCATCTGATTATTATTAGATGTAACATCAATTCAGCAACAAAAGTACACATTTTTATCAGATCAGGTGGTATAGTTTGATCAACAAAAGCTTTACCTCACCAGAATGAAGCCATTTTTTTTCCTGTGTTGAGAACCTCACCTGAATTTTAAAATAACAATGATAGTACAGTTACAGAGACTAAACTAGACTTAAAATGGAATTTAGTCAGTCTCAGATTATTTTAAAGGAAAATTGCTTCTGCAAAATATTCTGCTTCCCAAATTTAACTGCATACATCATTATCTTCTCAATTATGAAATACCTTAGAACATATTATTACTAATGGTGTGGGACTAAAATAAACTCAATTTTCATTGAAGGTTACATATATAAACAATAAAATTCATAAAACAAATTAACAAGATATCTTATAAAACACTTTTAAACACAAAAAAATTGGCACTTTATAAAATATTCTTAAACAGAACACTCACAACAATGAACTAAGAATTACACATTAGAAAAAAAAAAAGAATTACACATTAGGATTCAATATTACTGTCCAAATTAACAAGGAGAGATTAAGCAAACTCATTCAATAAGGAACTTTTTTTTGTTCTTGAGTTAACACTATATTTTTTTTCTTTAATAGCAAAAACAATTTTTAACTGAAATACCAAGTTGTCACCAACTCTTAAAGACCTCTCCCTGAAAAAAAAAAAACCAGAACAAAAAACACCACCTTATTCTCAGCACAATTTGTATCTTTGACAAAGAGCGTCCATCGGTTATGTGTTTCACTCTGTTTTCTTTTTGTTGCACAACCCTTGAGGAAAGGCTGCTGAGGACTTACCTCCTCTCTGTGACCTTTGCATTTCAGTCCCTCAGGGTCTCCTCCCAGAGCTCAGCCTATCTCGCTATATATAGTAGTCGGTGAGACAGCGAGTGAGTTGTCTACTTCTTCTGCTATCTTTGGTATTTTTATTTCTCATAAATACTGCAAGTGGCCACTATCCTCTTTTTTTCTGTTTGTAAATGTTGAAAAGAAGTTACCAATAATGTCACCATGATTTTCTAACTCCCTAAAATGCTGAAAATGGCCCTCGGTACAGAGGACTTAAGGAGCAAATACATTTCTCCACCACCCTCCCACCTCCGTCTCCACCACTCTCACACCTTCATCTCAAGCATTCTACATTTTCCTTAAAAGACACATCTGAATGCATTCCCATATGCCTGCTTTCTTCACTACATGTGTGCTATCATATTAATCACATATGAAAACAATAGAAATTAACCTATTATTTATATATGTAAACCAGGCTGCTCCTTGGAGGCAAGGATTTTGAAGCTCTGTCTCACATACTTTGGGCATGTGGCCAGGAAAGACCGATCCTTGGAGAAGGGCATCATGCTTGGAAAAGTAGAAGGACAGCGCAGGAGAGGAAGACCCCAGATGAGATGGGTTGACACCGTAGGTGGAGTAATAGGGCTAAGTGTGTCAGAGACAGTAAGAATGGCTCAGGATAGAGCAGAGTTCAGAGCTATTGTACATAGCTGAGTCACAAGTGACTTGGTACATAACAACAACAACATAAACATATTATATACACATATGTACACATTCTTTAGAAAAATCTAATGAGTGATAAAGTGAATAATAATAAGATAAAATTCTTTGATTCCAATGGGAAGTTTCCAATAATGAAATTTTGAAGCACTTAAAATCACACTTTCTTTAAGTTATGCAAGTTGTTTTCTTCTTCTTTTTTTTCCCTCTTTCTACATTGTGTACCACTGAATCAGACTTTACTGGCACAGGGGGAGATTGCCTCTCATTCTCCAGCGGAGCATCTGGTGGATTCGAACAGCGCGCCTGCGAGATTGCAGCACAGCTTCTTGCCACTAGGCCACCAGAGCTCCCTTTAAATTATGGAAGATATTTTTAATAAGCAAGACAGTCAAAACTACTCATCAGGAGATCTTACACAAAATACATAGATGTTCCAACATAATTTGTAGAACTATAATTCAATGCTACTGGTGCCACAGAGTAAAGATGTGTATTTCTTTTAAAGAAATATGTATCTTTCTTTTAAAATATATTTAGGTGCATATAATGTGATAATGGTTACCCATGGTGGACAGCGTTTGGTGGAGCTCCCCGATTAAAACAAGCTTGGAAGCAGGAGTGGCATCCACTTCCATAATAGCTTGCCTCCGGAAACTCTATGAACTTGGAGAAAGGATGAAAGTTACACAAGTGTTCAGGTCTTTCATTCATAGGGTCACTATGAGTCATCTATGACTGGACAGCACTTAAACAACAACAGTAACAACACACCCATACACACACATATGTATCACAAATATGTAGATATGAAACATATGTATCACACATATGTGTGTATCATTCCAGCTCGAGAAAAGGTTGGGATATTACAGTCTTGGTTTCCTACATAAATCACCTTGTCTCAAGAATTCCCTGCTCAGCAACAGTTGGAAGTACACTCACTTTTGTTTCCAATTATGTTCATGTCTGGAATTTTCTTATAACCCAAATGAAAGGCCTTCTGAAAAATGGTAACAGTGAAGTAGACTGGATTCTAATAAGGAATTTATACAGGAATCCAGCATGCTTTTACTGCTCCTGGGTAAGATTGTTCCCTTAAGCGATCCACAGGGCACAACTCTGATCCATTCACTTTGTTAGGGATGGATCTGGAGACCTGACACAGCAACTACAATATCTGAAGAGACTGTTGTTTTTAACACTTCTTTTTTCTTTCTTTTGTCCCCAAATGAAAGTTCAGTCCTGACAAAAGAAAAAAAAAAAAAAAAGGCTAAGTCTTCTTCCAGAAGAATTCAAGTGGTCAGGGATGAAGTCATCTTGGTCAGTTTATCAGTGATAAAGTGGTGAACATTCAACCACAGAATAAATGGATAACTGAGTGGCTACTGTATGCAAAAGTCCCAGGGTTATGCAAATGGTTAATGAGTCCAGCTGCAAACCAGGAGGCTGATGGTGTCCCTCTTGGAAGGACAGTACAAGAAAAGTCTTGGCAATTTCTTCCAAAACTCAGCCCTTGAAAACGCTGTGAAGCACAGTTCCAGGCTCACATAGAAGAACTCGACATAGTTCAGAGTCAATGCAACAGCAACTAACTTTGTTATCAACTGTGCTAAGTGCTCACACCTTGGAGGCTCTGCGGCTAATGCACTTGGCTGCTAATCAAAGGGTGGGTGGTTTGAACCTACCAATAACCACTCCCTGGGAGAATGATGCCACAGTCCACTTCCATAAAGCCTTGGAAATCTTGTCACTTGAGGCAGCTCTAACCACTCCTGTAAAGTCACGATGAGCTGGACTTGACTGGACCACATGGCAATGGGAGATGTGGGGTGCTGACTGAAAGTTGTGATAACTGCCAATGTTTTCCTAAAAACCTGTAACAGGACAGGCCTGGTGCTAAGCACGTGACAGTATTTCCTTAGGTTCCTCCTCCCAACTCCTCTGTGACATCAGGGTCCATTCCACAGCAGAGGAAACCCACCTTCAGAAGGCAGAACTCATTTATTCAACTGCATGGTAACTAGCCGTAAAACAGTACTTTAAAAACTAAAGCCTGGTTTCAAGGTTATTCTCTACCGCTACCACAGGTGCCATATTTCATATGATCTCATCTTACTTACCCTTGAAATGTGAAGTATGTATAAAGATGAGAAAGACATTTCTAAAATAATGACCAAAAACTACAGAGGAGATTCAAGTCAATATCAAAAAACTGTCTCAATAAAAGATAAATTTCCCCCCACCAGTATGTGTTTGATACAGGCCATGGTCTTCGCAATCACTTGTTATGCATCAGAGAGTTGGACAATGACCAAAGAGGATAGATGGAGAATTGATGCCTTTGAGCTGTGGTGCTGGAGAAGAGTATTGAGGGTACCATGGACTGCTAGGAAAACAAACAGATTCGTCGTGGAAAGGGTTAAACCAGGTGGCTCCTTGGAGGCAAGGATTCTGAGGCTCCGTCTAACATACTTTGGACATGTTGTGAGGAGAGACTGGTCCTTGGAGAAGGACATCATGCTTGGGAGGGTGGAGGGACAATGCAGGAGGGAAAGGCCCTCTATGAGGTGGATTGATTCAGTGACTGGGATAATCGGGATGGGAGTGTCAGAGACAGTGCGACTGGCACAGGACAGAGCAGAGTTTAGGGCTGCTGTACATAGGGTCGCTATGAGTCGCAAGCAACACGATGGCACATAACAACAACAACATGAAGAACTTCCTTTCCATTACTGTATTACCTTAAAAGCTTGATACGGATGGATTACATTCAAGTTAGACAATGTCTATTTATTCACTGATCCATGACAGAATGTACTCTCACCACGTTTCCATTATTGTTATTCCGTGCACTTACATGACTGTTGTTGGGTGCTATCAGTTGCTTTCCGCTCACAGTGGTCCCGGGTGTTGGGTTTCGATTCTGTGAGTGGGATGGTGGGAATGAGTGTGTCTGAGACGGCGAGATTGGCACAAGATAGAATGGCATTTAGGGTTCTTGTACCTAGGGTCACTATGAGTCGTAAGCAACTCGATGGCACATAACAACAACAACAATAACAATAATCTTCTCCTGAGAAGCTGCTGGGTGAATTCAAACTCCCTGTCTTTCAATTAACAGTTTAACCACTGCACCTTTAAGGCTCTTTACTTGAATAATATCTATATTTATCTATTTTTCCCTCCACAAACTCTCATAATGGAAAACAGCCACTGTTACTGTTGTTAAATGCCACTGCATCAAGTACAACTCACGCAAGCCTAAAAACAACAGGTCTGAGCCCTGTCCTGTGTCATTCTCATCATCTCAGACACACTTGAGCCCAGAGCTGCAGTCACTGTGTCAGGCCACCTCACTGAAGGTCTTCCTCTCTTTCACTGAACTCTCTCTGCCCCTTACCAAGCACAATGTCCCTCCCCAAGGAATAGCTTCTCTTAGCAACATGCCCAAAATATGTGAGACAAAGATTTTCCGTCCTTGCCTCCAAGAAGCACTCCTGCTGCACTTTTTTCTAAGACTTATCTGTTCTTTTGGCTGTCCATGGGATATTCAATACTCTTCTCCAACACCACAGCATCAATTCTTCTTCTGTCACATGTATTCATAGACCACGGCCTAATTAGACCTAATATCATCTTTTTTAAATTTGCCCCCAGGGATAACTAATATTAAACTTCTTTTAATACTGCCAATATCTCAGCTTTAACTGATCAGTTGGGCTGTACTCAAGGGTCTCTTAATACATATAAGCAAAGGAGCTCTGGTGGCCTAGTGGTAAGAAGATGTGCCACAATCCCAAAGAAATGCAGTTCAAATCCACCAGCTTCTCTATGGGAGAGAGATGGGCAGTCTCCTCCCACGTAGTTTATTGCCTCTGAAAACCCACTGGAGTGTCAGCAATGAGCTGGTTCCGACTTGACAACACACGACAACAATGCATAAATTTCAGACAATCTTCTATATTATTAAAAAATTTTTACAATAATAGGATTTATCAGAAGTTTCCTATTGAAACAGAACTCCTGCAGTAAATTTAATGTTTTGATTTCCAAAAATTAAACTAAGAAAAAGTTTTTAGAGATGTATCTATTAAATAAAAGCAGTTAGGTGGATGTATGGTTTTAAAACCCAAAGATGTGGGATGGTTTTTGTTTTAGTTTTTTAATGTTTTTAGCTGATATTTAAGATGAACAGCATATAAAAGAAAATTAAGACTTTGAAGCGACTAAACTACTTGCAGAATTGTAGACATCAAGGAAAGATAACTTAATTAAGCCAGTTCTTAATTAAAGCCGTCAAACTCAAACTTACTGCTGTGGAGTCAGGAGCAACTCACAGCTGATCCTCCACCAGGTTTTAGGAAGCTGCAGGCTGCACGGGAGAAGACTGTCCACCCATCTTTCTCCCATGGAGCAGCTGATGGCTTGAACTTCCTGCCTTTGGATTTGCAGTGCAACTCCTTAGCCACTAGGCCATCAGAGCTCCCTACTCTGGCTTCTATCTTTTCTTCAAAGATCTGGTTTTGGGGTGAGAAGGGAGTCAAAGAAAGGACTTTTGCTCATAACTAATTCCAAACATGACCGTTAGCACTTGTACAAATGAGACAATACCTCCTGAGTGGATCTTCTCTGTTTCCCAAAACCCCTTCAAAGAAGAGAGCAACTGACCAGAACTTTTGAAAAGACCATAAATGAGAAAGAAAAAGGCGTCTGTTCTCCTGATTAAATGTAACCAGCCCTCCAACTCTATCTTCAGACTGATTTTATGAGAACACATCCTCTGATAAGGTATAAATGGAAAACAAGATTCTTAAATGGCATCGATAAATTAATAAATGATACTATAAGACATCTGAAATTAATAAATGATACTGTAAGTCATCTGATTATGCTGTTTCCTCTGTGTTCCTTTAAAATATTTGGTGCAATATTCACAAAATAACATATGCCATTCTATTGACATTAGCTGTTGATTTATGCCCAAGTAGCCGTAAAGCCAGCACCACAGCCCAAGTGGCTCTAGACGCCTCTGAGACTCAGGATTCTAAGTTGTAATGTGAAGGTGTCTCTGGGGGTTTTCCCCAGCTCTCAACTTCTATGGCTTAGAGGCCTCTCTCTTCTAAAACAAGCTTTCTATTTAGACTTAACCAAATTATGTGACCAGTGAACTTTGACCTGTGCAACATGAAAGTGTTACTTAAGAATCAGGTTACACATTCTCTCTTAATTCTTCCTAATAAATAAAACCAATCAAGCCCCTACATTTAACAAAGTCTATTAAACTCCACTTAAATATTGCTGAATATGAAGAAAGTTTTCCTTCTACCAGTGCAACTAAAGGCCAAATTCCTTGGATGCCAGAAGTGAGAGAGGCAGAAGAAGCCTTCTAGGCCAAACCTCACACCGAATAGACAAAGAAACTGAGTCACCAAGAAACCCCAGTTCTCCAGGCTTCAGCAAGCAGCGGTATCATAAACTCATTCTCTTCTTTATCAAAAAGCTTCTATAATGATGCAGCAGTTAGTAAAACCCTGTGCCCATACACAGAGGAACAGAGGAAGCAAAGTCCATTACTGGATCACTAACTAATAGCTTATTTTTCTCCTTTATTTTTAGTTTTTGGTTTTGAACGCAAAGCCCTTATGTTCAGAAACTTACAGTTCAAAGTATATTGAGCAAAACCATGTCCACATGCAGAATGTCCTTCTCCCACATGCATCTTAAGAAAACAGCACACAGAAAAATAATTTATCATCAGCCCATAGAAAACAAAAATGGAAATTAAGAGAAAGAATGGAGTAAATCTAAATTGTATATTTTCATTCTTTCGAAAAGGATTAAATAACAGAATTCTAAATGGTTTGTTTGTACTTTCCATGCAATATGTAGATTAACCATGAAATTCTGCTTGGGATACTTTGACATCTGTTTTCAGTACATTACAATGAAATCTGGGGACTTGATACATACATTTGCTGTAATAAAACTGTCACTAATCAGTGTTCTCCAAAATATTGCCCATAACTATTACTATTCAGTAGTCTCATTTGCATGATCTAATATTGTTGCTACATCGTGTTTTTCCCTGGCAGTGTGTTACGTGGTCCCAGTCACACAGTCAAAAACGGCTGCAAACCACTCAATAATCTCAGCATTTCCCCAGTACTCTAAGTGCAGACAATCTGTCCTGAGACTGGACTAATACTTCATCCTTCACCAAATATTTTCCCCGTAACTGGCACATGTTAGACTGAATCCACACGCCTAGCGTGGAGAACTCAGCGATTAAAGAGCCCACGTCGAGGAGAAAGCATGCCTCGTGGTGCTTCCGCAGAGATGTGAACATAAGCTGACTCCTTCAACAAATCTGCAAGAACACTGCCTGAATAGTGAATGCAGAGTTTGTGCCATCTCGGCTCAAATGCAGACTACACCTAGGCCAGACCTTAGAACGTCATGTGCTTCATTTTCTCTAGGATTCGGAGAGAGTTAGGTACCCAGAAACACCAGCTCACACAGATTTGATGCAACTTTTCCGATATGAATAGAACTAACATTTCTAGCCTCTGTATCCAGGAGTTCTGCAGCCATAGAGTCAAGCAACAGAAAATAAAAAATACAAGGGAAAGAAAAGACACAATAAAGAGGTAAGAGCAATGGCTCAAAAGGTAGCATTAAGAGTTATTCATCTAATATTTTACATTGTATTAGGTATTACAAACCTAATCCAGAGATAATGACTTAAAATATGTAAGAGGATGTGCATAGGTTATATGAGAACAGTGCAACACTATATATAAGGGACTTGCTTATCCCAGAATTTGGCAGGCTAGAGCAGGGTTCAGAGCTGTTGTACAAAGGGTCGTTATGGGTGAGAGTCAACTCAATGGCACAAAATAATAACAAGGGTCCTGGAATCAGTCCTCCAAGGATCCTGACAGATGACTCTGTGTGTGTGTGTGTGTGTGTGTGTGTGTGTGTGTGTGTGTGTGTGTACAAACTATATTTTATATTGCATATGCCTGGGGTGTCACATACAAAACTTGGATCTCAAAGTATAGACGAAATAATTCTGAGAACTAAAATATGGTTTTCTCCAAAAAACAAAAGCGCGCGAAGAACAATGTGTCCACCTAAGCAGGTTCTAAATGAATGCCATTTTTGCGCAGCACTTGGAATTACATTCATAATGCTCAACAGTCCCACATAATTTCATTTTGTCCTCCCATGAACTCATCTTAAACCTGAACTATGTTAGTCTATACACATGTTTTATATTATACAAATGTTGGATACAAAAAGCAGATTAATTGTAGGCCCTAATGCAGTGTTTGTTAGTACTAAGAAGTCATTCCAAATGTTCCAAAAGGGATTAATGTAGTCTAACAAGTCTATTTAATTATTGTAAGACCAGTGATCCTCATATTACTATAAGCAGCTTTTCCCTTATTTGGAGACTGTAAATAGAACAGAAATTGTTACATGATAACTCTAAGTCATATCCGAAAATAATGATGCTTTGCCATGAAGAAACTTGAAGGCATATGTATGAATCTCAGTAAGGTCATTTCATAAGGCGGCCAGTTTTTCAGAACCATGTATGCGTTCCCACTTGAGGTCACCATTAACTAGAAATCATTTAGTACAAGTAAACCTTTTCTAAGGCTTTAGAACAACAAAATACCAAAATCCTTTCACTACTAAGAGCAACCTAGTTTATGAGGCTTAAAAAAAAAAAAGATGCAATTTGTTTCATATACCAAAATATTTTCCTTTTGTGTATCCATGAACAGAACAGTAGCTTAACACATGTTCTCAAAAAAGACAAGGCCTGGCACAGATTATTAAAAATTATATGCCTGAATCTAAACAAGCTAATCAATGTTCTGATTTCTGCTTTCTGCACACCCTGTTACTATTTAACTAAAGGGCAAACAGTGAAATGACTTTTCCTATTAACTCCTGGTGAGAACCCTTAGGTGTATGATAAGCATTATCATAAAATGCTTCATAAAAGAATATGGGATTTTTTTCACACTGCATCAAGGTGGCACGTGATTGAAGGTATTTTCCAATGTGGACATGAGTTCATTTCTCTACTTTCCACAGCTGTTGTCCCAGTTGAATGAGGGGTACGATCATTGCTCGTGGCTGGTTCCCCCAAGAATCTAGCCACAAACTTGGCTCAGTGACCACATGGCACCAAGCCCCCTAGAGCCAAGGAAGTGGCAGGCGATAATCCTAAATCTAGTTTAGTAATAAGTAAATGTTCTAACCACTTCCTAGTTGGCTTCCGGTTATGCCTAGCCGAGGTGAAGTCTTATTAAGTAATAAATATTAACTTGTTTATTTCGAGCTCTAGTACCTCTCTCAACACCCTAAAAAGGAAAATTTCAAGGACTGACTGAAAGATGAGTTAAACGACAATGAAGTAAAAATAGTTCACGTTCATAATTAAGCACCTAAAAGTCATCTTTCAAGTAAGAAACGGTCAGACTTAAAAGGAATCTGCAAACTCCGGCCAACTGCTCTTCTTCAGGAACAATCTGGACTCGCCACATCATCACCACTTCTGTCCACCTAAATCTAAAACAGAAGTGCAGTTCTCCCAAAAGCTGGCACTCTGACTTCTGTTAAATGGAAGTCTTATGCTTTTGTCAGAGCCCTGGTAAGAGTGAAACGGATTACAAGTATTTGCTAAACCACTCTTCATCTGACACTGGCATTAGCTCTTCCAGGAGCCACCAATAAACTATTTCTCCTTCTACATTTCCTATCCTCTAGATTGATCACAAAACGTATTCTCGGGTAAGCCAGTCTAAAGAATTCTAACACTGGACAGTAATTCTCCTTTAAATGTGCTTTCAAACTAAATACCACTAGCTAGCACCTGGGCCCGCACCCAGAGCTTCCACAAACCTTTATTATCTGGACTATTGTTTTCTCACTAGAAAGTCCTCTTATCTGAGATGCACATCAACTATCTGATGGCCTCCTGCTTCAATTCTCCATCACTCCTTCTCCGCACTCTGGGTCTGTACAGAATAGGGCCTGGGGTTTATTATGTAGCCACAGCTGTTGTTCTTATTGAAGCACGCTGGTGCTGCAACGGTTAAGCGTTCAGTTGCTAACTGAAAGGTTGTTGGTTCACCCACAGGCTCTAGGCGAAAAAGACTTGACAGTCGGTGCGTACAAAAATTAAGTTTAGGAAACCCTACAGGGTACTTCTACTCAGTCACAGGGCCCTGCTGTAAGTTGGAATTGACTCAATGGCACCTAGCAACAATAATAACAACTGCTGTTATTAATAATATTATTTTAGTCACACGCATTGTCTCCATTACCCTGAAAACAAGCCTATGCAGCAGGTATTGCAATCTCTACGCACAGACAATCAAGACAAAGGGAGTTGAAGTGGCTTGACTAAGGCCACAAAGGCGACAAGGGGCAGGGCCAAGACCAGGACCCATGGTAACAGTCTACGTCCTTATTATGGTCTGCAAAAACTAAAGAAAGTTTTGTCTTGCTAAACAAAACTTTCTAAGGAAGAGGGGAAAGCTGCCTGATGGTGAGGGCAATCCACACCTCAAAGAGGGAGAGAATATTTCAAATTATACATCAGTTTCGACTCGATTTAGGAATGAACCATCCTTCTTCAGCAGTACATGCAATAGCTAAGCCTTATCATGCTCCTTTTGGTCTCATTTCTTTCTCTTCTTCCCAGAGCGCATGTGTACACACACACACACACACACACACACGCAGAGTGCATCCACCAATTATCCATGGTCCAGAAACTCCACCTCTTTAACTCAACAGCAGAGATCAGTTTAGCATGCTTTCAATGGAGGAACAGAGGAAGACTTGAGGAAAAAGTCTCAGATATTTTTTCTGAGTTGTCAGGAGTCTTCTGCTATAGCCTTAACATCATTATCCACTTCTAGCATCCAAACCCGATTTTGCATTGACTGAAACACTGAAAAATGGCTTTTCAAACAAAAAAGAGGGAAACCAAGGCTACTGACTGGCATAGTCCAAGCATTTCATCCCTCTCCTGACCTCTAGGGTGCTGGGTTAGCCACATGATTAATTGTGCAAAACCTGTAAATTTCTAATCGTGTAAGCATTCATGAGAGGGGGAGGTAAAAAACAAAAACACATACACACAGAGAGACACAATATTCCTTACCTGCTATTTACAGATTTATTTTTTTTAAATGGGAATGCAAAACTCGAATGCTATTTCCAAGATTCCCAGCCCTGTGCCACACTGCCACTCATCTGTCAGTGTACCCACACACATGTATAAACAGTATGCGACATACAAGGAAGGAAATGCACATTCTAACTTAAACTTCCTTTTCTTCCCTCTAATAATTTAAAAATAAAACTTAACAGCTTGGATTTTAAATATTTAATCTGGCAAATATAGGGAAAAAAATCATGAACTACAATGTCATATTTGGCAAAGAAAAATTTGGTAGGATAAAAATATCTGTGTTTTTACATTTGAGAAGACATTTCCAATATTTTAAAAATAAAATCGTTTCACTGCTGCAGAAGAGAAGATCAGAGGTAAAATTCAGTTTCAGCATGTGGGATCATTACAGGGAAGAGAAAAGACATCTTCTATTCATTCTAAATCAATATTTAGTTTCACACACTAGGGGGAAAAATCCACAGAAATAAAAACTTCCTGTTTACTCATGTTTCTCTATTATATCATGAAATTTAGCAACTGAATTAACAAAGAATGAGATTCCCTTAAGACTATAAATTACAAGAATAGAGTTACCATGTTATTCTCATTTTAAATAAAAAGAACAAACCGCAAACTTTTTTAAGTGTATGTATTTAGGATACAGCTTCCCCCACCTCCCAATATCAGACCAAGATTTATAGCGTGATGTTTTAGGACTTACATGCTGGTAAGCAAACACCTAACTAAAGTTAATGTTTTCACTTCCTATAGTAACAATCAAATATTTTTATTTTAACAGCTGTAATCGTTGAAAAGTCATTATTAAAGAAACCATAAATATAAAGGACTGAAAATTCCACCTCAGAAAAGGCAGGACAGAGGAAATTGTGCTGTGTACCATAACACAGAAACTGAAGATCTATGCCCAATTCCAAAGCATTCCAAGCACTAGAATGTTCTCCCCACCTCCTGCACCAAGGAGGGCTGCAAATTTGTCCCCATCACTGTCAGCAAATAAAAGAAAGTGCTCTACAACCAGCCCATGTCACACAGAAGACCAGAAGGAGCCACTGCAGAGGGCCGCCTGAAACCCACTGGGGTGGAAAGTCAGGGCCGGGGCCTTTTTGTCAGCTATTCCCATAAAAGAATCAAAGGAAACAGTGACATTACTGCACAATAGAAAGGTCAAAACAGCTTGCAGCCATTCCATGACCCAGACAAGTCAAGGTCAAGGGATTCAGGTAGCAACTTCACCAGGGCATAAGTTACAGCACAAATGAATTGTTTTAACACATCAGCTTTGGTCAATTAAACCTAACAAGGCAAGTTGCATCTCGTAGCAGGGTTCCTGACACCAAGGCCAGAAGCTGAGACCGACCTCATAAAACAAGGCTTTTAACATAGCATAGCAAATTTAAGGTAATCCAGCCAGAAACTGCAGATGTCAGAATAATAAAATACGAGTTGTCCTAAGCAGGGACATTTTTCACACGTTAGCGTTCACTAACAGACGAGCAGAGACTTCTTATTGACATACGCCTGTTATTAACATGAGCATAAATGTAATCCCTCATTCACATGTATTACAGAATACGCCCTATCACAAATAACTTTCTTAACATCTGTGGCCAGGAATAGATTTTTGTCCTAAGCCTTACCCCTCTCTGCTAGGGAGGCACATTTCTTCTCCAAACAGTGGGTTTTATTATATGAGTGAAAAAAAATATCAAGTTTTTTGAGAAAAGCGACAGTTCCATTCAGAATGACATTATCTATGAGTATTGATGAATCAATATTTGTTGAAGGATTTTATGTCGATTTATGAGAGATTCCATGCACTTTAAAAATCCAATTGAACACTCAGTGTTGATTGTCTTATTTTGAGAAATGGAACCAAAGCTAACTAGGATGTTTAAATGTCACGTGTTTACCAAAGGATTTGGGTTGGTTTTTTTTTCTCAAAGACAAGTCTTAGCTTCACTTGGCCCTTGTTTAAGCAAATCCCCTTTTCAACTGATCTGTTCTTCATCAATAACTGGCGACATGCTCTTGAAGTGGGCTGCTAAAAACAGAGAATGTCTGTGCAACTTTCAACTAGTGAAAACACGGCCTCTATCTCTCCCTCCCTTTTCATTTATACACCCCCTATTCCAAATTCTTCATTTGTCTCTGGTTTGTCCATGCTGTCCTGGTTAAACATCTTTGTGAACTGGAGGAACACAGGTACCCTAGTGTTTTCTTATAGACAATATATTAATGTACAAGAATAGTAGGCTTCCCCATCTTGGAACACACTCTCATTTAAACCTGGAGGGTTTATTTTCTAATGTGTGTGGCCTTCAATTGTACCTCAAGGTCTTCCCACCTCCTTGGTTAATTGGGAGCCGTTTCTTCCAATTTTCTGTATAATATAACAACCAACCCAAAACCCCAAGCCCTCAAGTGCCATTAAGCTCACAGACACACTGATCAGCCTAAGTCCACCTAATCTTGCAAACTCTTCCCTCACCTGGGACACCCAGTTCTCACAAGTTCTCTACAGTTGGATGATTTACTCTATATGCCAGGTCCCAACACATGAATTCAGGGAAATGACCCACATCGAATAACTGGAGTTCAAGGACCTAAGAACTTCCTTTAAAAGGAGATGATAGACCACTGAGCCTCAGAAAAGCGAGGCTGACAGAGAGGAAGCACCTCTCTTTGCTGTGCTTGGCTCTGAGGCCGGCTGTGGTACTAACTCGAGTTTCCGATCGCATAACCATGAGTCCTTGAGATTTCTAAAATTATTCCTCCTCCACCAGGCTGGAGGGGGAAAACAAGTAGGGGGGAAACTGTGCTTTGAACACCGTGTGGGCTAATCATGCGCTCTGCAATGGCACAGACACTGAAATACAGTCACACACACACACACACACACACACACACACACACACACACACCCGCACCCCCCCCACTACCATGAGTTCCACTTTCCTAAGCTTCAAACTTGGGAAGGATTGTGGAAACCCAACAATCCTAAGTGTTATTCTTTCACAAGCTCAAGAGAAACTTTTGCCCAAAAACTAGCTGGAGAGAAAAGGATCCCCCTTTGTTTCTGCCCCAAATTTTCCATTACCTAATAATTGCTTATTTCGACCAGTATTACATAGGCTGTCTACACTCTGCAAACTCAAGGCCTCAAAACAAAGCAATAATTATTCTTAGATTAGAAAGCCCGTTATCATGTCACTGGGTCACTGGGCTGACAGAAATGAAAACTAACATTTTCTCAAAATTTCAGAAAATTCTACACTAGCTTCCCTTTGGGACCCTCCCTCTCCAGGTACTAAAACCAAAAAAGACCGTTGAGACCCTGACAGAGAGCCCGCAATGTTCTTAAGACTCACTGTCTTAGTTTTCTGGATTAATCCAGCACAATGAACTAGGGAGAAAGACATTATTAAACTAGACGTTGTGAATTGCTGCTGCTTTCAAATCCCAGAGCCAAGTTCACAAGAAAGAAAAAAGCTAACAGAGGATTGAACCTTTCATTTTTCTCTTTGCAGTTTCATTCCAACTTCCAAAGTAAGGCAAAAACACGTAAATTAATTTTTTTAAAGTTATTAAATCTATTACAAAGCTGTTTTACATCTACACTTGCTTGTATTTCTTGAAGTCTCACTTTAGAGACAAGTTTAAAGAAGTAAAGCTGTGGTGGAATGACCTCTCAGTGACTCCTGCTCACCCCGAGTCTCCAGGATGTGGATCAGAAAGAGGGGGACCCGGCCACCCTTCCTCATCAGTGCCATGCACTCATCCCCAAAACAGCCGTTAATTCCGGACCATGAATATTATTCTGCTCCTTTCACGTACGGAGTTACTTTACCACACAAGAGGCACAGAACCCCAAGTTCCTAAATCCAAACACATAATCTCAATGAATATTTTTATGACAAGATTTCTAGGGCTGTGTATACAGGCTTTTAAAATGTGGGGTGCCTAGTGATGATAGGAAGGAATTTTAACTACTTTTTGCTACTTCCAGAAAGTGGGTTGCTGTACGTATTTTTTTAAATATTTGAAAATCATAATCGATGTCACAGAGGAGCGGGCTCCCTCTCTCTGTCTCTCCCTTCTCCTTTGAAAAGTGAGATCATATTCACAGCAATGCAAGAGCTTAGTTTGCCATATCAGAACACAGATGCCAGGCCTCCCAGCTGGCAACTGGGGCCTCAGACTTTTAACTCTTGAATTGTCTGGCTAAGCTATCTGGGGGCAGAGACATCATGGCATAGAGGGTGACCTTCTGACCCTCCTAGACAGTGCTTTCTTCTTATCAGTGAGAAAATTACTAAGTATCTTATCTTACAATGTATGTTCCCACAAAGGTCTCATTAAGCCTAGGAGCAGACAGGCCTCAAGAAGAGCCTTTCTTGATCTTGTGAACTTCATATAAGGCAGCATGCAAACACAGGAGCAGTAGAGTTCAGGAGTTCAGTCAAGGACAGGATGTAAGATGAAAACACGTAGCCATGACCCCTAACTTAAGCGTGCGCACAAAGCCCCTCCCCGCCCCACCAACTTTCCACTTCCAGGACAATGCATGATCCAAGCACATTGAACCCTCCAGACACAACTTCCTTTGAACACGTTGGAAAAGCGTGCATTCCCTCCTCATGGAAACAACCTGCACACGAGGCGCAATTTATTAAAACATTAGCATGCGCTGTCAATTGACAATTATCTCCTTAAGCTTTTCATAAAGAAATCACTGTTCTCCCGAAAGGATTCTAAAAGTCACTCGCTGAAGGATGCAAATAACTCCTTGCATTTGCCTCCTTGCTAATGATACGTGACAACCAGGAAGGATTCTCTTTCCAAACCGTAATGATAATTGCAACTTCCCCTGTAAACAAGGCACCTCTTTCGCAACTTCAAAACGCACATTAATCGTCATCACCTTGAACCACAGGACCAAAGCAAGTTGCTACTCCAGAGTGGGTCACAGGCCCACTGCTCGAGAAGGCCACAGGCAAGGGTCTTTCACAACACCAGTGGGTTTCCACACGCCCCTCAGCAGTGCAAAATATGCCTAAGAAGAGTGCAAAGTACAGGCCAGAAGTCAGAGGTGCCCTTTAAGCTCTAACCTGTTACACTGGTGATAAAGGTCTCTATCTCTTCAGAGTGTTTTAACTCTTGTGTGTGTTGTGGCCTTACTCCTTCTGCCAAACCCTTCTGTGCCTCACAGACAGTCCAGTGGACCCCTCCTTCACTGCATCCCCTCAGACCTGACTCTGGGGGCACGCCAGGCCTCTCTTAGGCCACACTTCCTTCTGTGAAGCCCTCTGGGTAGAACTGCTAATCCTGCTTATTAATTAACAAGACAATAGTGGCTAACTGGAAAGCAATATTAATGCTAACTTATCTAGGAAACATCAACCAAAAGCACTTCGGTTGGTCTTCCTGGGCTGCAGAACCGTGCACTGGGAATGGGGCAACATTGTGAGGCCGAATGGAGAAATTCAGGGATGAGTGATTCTTATTGCTTTCCTCATTTGGGATGTTCAGTTCTCTCAACATTTCTACTAATCATTATGATTAACTAGAGAGGAGAGTCAGCCCCTCACTATATCCAGGTCTAAAACTGTGAAGCGGGCAAATGGGGGGCGGGGGGGGGGGCTGGAAAGCATAAGGCAGCAGCTGGACCAGAACACCAAGGCCGTGATGAATGCATTCTGCACCATTGCAGGGGTTCATCCTCCACCACTTACCATGGCACCCCTGCACCCCAGGACCCCTGTGTCCTGCAAGGCACCTCTTGCCAGCCTTGTCAGGGCTTCTGCTCAGTTATGTTTTGTTTTGCTTTGCTTTCGGGAAGGCAACAAGAGAGACAATATGGGAGAGGTGCCACCTGCCCCGGAAGCACTGGGCATCTTTAATCTCGCTGGGAAAAAAATGGAAGCCACTTTACAGCTTTTTCTTTTTTTCCCCCTTCTCCCCTCGCCCCTTGAATCTGTCCCTGTCTTAAAAATAAAATAAAATAAACCCCAAAAGGGGGGAAGAAGAAGAAGAAAAGGAAGCCTTTCGGATTAGCTAAGGTCTGCTGCAGCAAGCAGGCGAGCTGCCCTCATTCAGGGATTGTCAAAAACTTTCCTGTGTGCCCACTGCAATGCGGATGCCAACCAACGAATCAAAGGCATTCAGCAACCAGACAAAGAGGGTCTGATGCCAACCTCGGTGCCACTGGCAACCATTATTGGCACCAAGCACGGTGTCTGCTTTTTTTCTTCTCCCCCCTCGCCTGGCACTTCACAAACAAAATGGCGGTGCTTGTAGCAACGAAGCAGCTGAACAGCAGCTTCTGACTCAATGGCAACTGATTTCTCCCGGATTTCAACCCGGCTGCTCCCTCAGGACGTGGACCTCTGGGGTACAGTGGGAGGTAATTCCACGAACAACCCCCTTCCTCCTCCCCACCCCCGGCGTGACCCTGTGCTCATGCAAAGACCTAGGAAGATGGGACACGGTGTGGCCCAGGCAGCTCGAGGCACAGAGGGGCGGCTGACAAAGGGCGCCTGGCTGCTGGCAGGCCTCGGGGCTGCGGCCACGGGAGGCGAGAGTCTGATGACCTCTACCTCCAAAAATGTTTCAAAACGCATACGTGCCCTCCCCAAGACTGCACCAGATGCACAGGTAGCAGTGGGGTTTGTGTCAAAACGCTGGTAACTCTTTGCACATTTCAGAAAGGCTCAGGCAGCTGGACATGGGGAGGTGGGGGCAGGAAGAAAGTGGGGGGGGTAATTTAAGAGAGAAAAAGGGGGAAAGAAAGGAAGTTTGGTCAACAATGGAACTTTATGACGTGTGCCCTCCTCCTATGGGGTCTGATAGATAAGTAACCAAGAGAACTATTGACATCCCAGATCTGGAAATTGTCAATATAGTATAACCTCGTTCCATGCTGCAATGCAGATGCCAAGTAACAAATCACAGGCATCCGAGGCTAAACAAAGAGGGTCTGATGCCAGTCCTGGTGCCGGTGGCAACCATCTTTGGCATTCTCTCTGTTCTTTCTCATGTTTTTCTCCCAATCGTTTAGAAGCGGGGAACGGGGGGGGGGGGAGGCCGGGGAGGTAATTTTGGTTGCTCATCCTGCCACAAGCACGATGCCTTTCTGGTTTCTCGTTCACGGCTTCCCTTATACTTCTTTACCTGACTAATAAGACGGCTATCAGTGGGTTCCTGAGGACTCAGAAGGAATCAAAAGTCATGACGTGAGATCTACAGCCCTCTCTGATTGACTCCAGACTTATCTTTCAAAACCTACCTCCTCTAATCAACCGCTCGGCTAAATGACATCATTAAACAGCTCCTGACAAAGGATGATAGAGGAGTTTTGAAAAAAGGGGGAAGCACAAATGCACCCTTGATGTGACTTTTTCCAAGAAAGAACCCGCAGATGTGAGGAGGAGATGATGTCAAGGCAGGTAGCAGCCAGTTCAGGGGACACCGTGAAAGGACAAAAATGCAAAGCCCTCCTTACGGTGATTGAAGCCACCACCACCACCAGAGTCAAGGTTTCAACTGATACACATTCTCCGTGAATTGCTCAAAACTTGGTGGTTACCCTACCCACAGTGCAACACAGAAAGCTTTGTGTGTTTTCTTCCTTCCATCTATCTCCACAAATCCAGAGGATACATTCTTTATTGTCAGTTCATCAAAACCAAGAGAGTTGGCTGCCTGCCCTGGGAGCAAGCATGCATGTGTGCACACCTCCCGGACGGGCCTGCAAGCAAGTTCAAGTGTTGCTCGTCCCCTTACCTGCACCACAAAGTTCCATGACCCAGTTTTTCAAACTCTACTCCCACCCCTCTCTCTCCCCACAAGGTTGCAACACATTCGCAGCCAATCCGACACATACACACAGCCCACCTTATAATGTCACCTCTGAGACAGCTGTCAGTCAAATTAAGTGTCAGGTGTTAATGAGCTTTTATTTTGGGAAATGCAGGGTGCAAAATAATTTTTTCCCCACAAATCATCATTACTGGAGTTTTCATTTTTCAAAGCATGTAAACAGTAAAATGCACCGTTCCATCTTTTTTAAAAAATGTGAACGTGAAGTTTTACTAAATAGGCCAGTCCAGCACTATTACTTAAAAATCAGATTTTAAAAATCTACTAATAGCATTAGAAGCAGTTTTCTGAAACCACCACCAAGCTATAAAGACAAAAAGCACATCGTAAGAATCTAGAGTTCTAAGACAGAGTCATTTTGACATTTCACTTACAGAACTGCTAATAAAGCTTGCACCAATTTCTTAAAGCCCACATTCATATAACAAACATCAGATAGGCGTCTGCCACCTGGCCATTTTCCCTAATGCCAGGCCAAGTTAGGAGTGACCCGCCATCTGCAGCAAGCCAGACTTCAGTCCACTTACGGTATGCTGCAGTCTAAAGTGCTCTATCAATACAGACCAATTGCTAACACAAAGACATCAGTAGCTTGATAAATTCATTAGAAGAAAGCAAACTGCCGCCTACTTAAGGAAAATGTATTGAGAATACAGAAATAATAAAGATTGGTTTTAAAAATACTCAAGAGAAGGTTCACCAATATTTTAATTACTCAGGAAACCATTTCTATCTCTTCATTGAGTATGTTTAAAAAGTAGGTATAGTATGCGGTTTCTGCATTCTTTTCGAGATTTATTCTGAACCAGTGTAACCAGTCTACTTTCTGGTTTTGTTCTTTATGCTCTGGAAGGAAAGCCATGACCTTTCTCCCCAGAAAGTTTTCCAAATTTATATTCACGCAAACTCAGAGTATTTATGAAATGTTCCCAAGTCACTCTGGGGAAACACAGCAACAAATTATTTAAGGCGAGAGCCACCATCCCTTTCCTCTACAGTGAATATTGCACAATCAGAAATAGGTGTTGACAGAAATATTAAAATCACACAAATGTAGGTCTATTTAAGATGGAACTTTTTGATACCGGCTATCTGCAGCTTTTTGCAATAGTAAATGCTGACTCTATTTCAGTGCAATTCATAGTACTGGATTTGTGAACAAAGTCCCTCCACCCGCTGAGTTAGGAAGCTGGTATAGTGATTTTTTATGGGACGGTTTGACTACACACAAATAAGAATACGAGTTTCAGATGGGGGAACCTGACCGTGATGCAAAAAAATGACGTCTAGGGCAGAAAGGGAAGTAGGATGAACTATATTCTGTAGGCTACTGTGCACCCAGGGTATCCACTTTCAAAGACACTGGCAACAAACATCTACACTGTGCTGCTTTGCCAGTCAAGCCTCAGCAGGCGTGGGCTATCGTGCCTGCTTACAGGGCGTGCACACGTGGTGGAAGTGGGCACGACACGCAGCCCAGAGAGGATGGAGGGTCCGCACAGGCCTCCTCCGGGGCCACCTAACCAGAGCCGGGAAGCCCCCCCCCATAGGGGTGGTGGACAGTGTCTGTTGGACAGGAAGAAAAGAACATCTGCTCCTACCTTGCTCCTGCACGTAGTACGCCAGAAACAGATCGAGCTCCTTAACTGATACTGTAATGTGATGTGGCTGGACGCAAAGTGCTGGGTTTGTGCAGTGGGGAGATTTCATGAGCCGCTCTCCGTCGGTACTTTCCAAGGGGATGCCTTTGAACAGGATCACCATGACTAGATCCAGACGCCAGACCTTGTCTGCCTGGCGCAGGCAGTCGATCCTCCGGATCTTACCCTTCTGGTCGGGGTTGGACAGGACGCAGCACGGGTGCTTCTTGCCGGTCACGGTGAGCACAAAGTCCTCTCGGTACTCTTGGCGGATGTCTTTGCGCAGCTTGGCCAGGAGCCTGGACGCCCACTTCTGTTTGATTTCGGGCTTTTCGCTGAGCAGCTCATCTTTGACTGCTCTTTCTTCGTCCTTGGACATCCGCTTCTCGTGCTTTTTAAAGTACTTGCGTTTCCGAGCCTGCAGGTTGAACCACGTATAGGCAATTGCACGGACATGTGGAAGCAGTGCCTCGATGAAGGGGTGAAATTCATCCTGGGGGAGACGGAAGAGGGGGAGACACAGAGAGTCAGTTTCACTTGAAAAGCACAAAAAAATAATTCCATACTTAAAAATTCTGCACAAAAACAAACCCGCTCTTCTCTTACATAGAATAATCTTTCTAGCCAGACAAAAAAGAAAAGTATGTCCAATTATTACCACTCAGATTCACAGGTAGAGTGTCCCTCCCCAAAAGAAAGTGAGGTCTGTACTTTATTTCTTTGACCCCTATCTCCCTCCCTGTCACCCCAATGCCATGCAAGCTCTACCCTACAAACATACCACCACCGTGATTCCTGACACCAAACTTAATATTTCAACATTTCATTGACCAAAGAACGCTCGACAGTACCATGGTACAGAGGAGAAGGCAGTGAGGCTGGGTTTTGTTTTGGTTTGGTGTTTGGTCGTGTTTTTGTTTTTGTTTTTACACCGGAGCAGAGCCGTTCAGCAGGCAGGCGCGATGCCACCGTTCATTTCTCTTCTCGGTGGCACAGAAACACAAAGCCTGTAGACGCTCCGTGCAATGCCACACACTTCCCGCTCCGGAGCATGCTCTCAGCAAGAGCCTGCTGGTGGCACAAAGAGCATGCGCCATTAAACTTGATCCATTTTCTTATCAAACGTCCAACATTCCAACACTGAAACAGCCCCATTCCGAGAGCGGTAACTAGAGAAACCGGTACACAGCGAGGGAAAGTGGGCAAAGGGCACCCGGTATCAGTGTCCTGAACAGAAGGTTTCCAGACTTTGAGCTGACTGTTCTCTCCCCCCCCACACCATACACACACACACACACACACACACACACACACACACACACACTGCATTTTAAAGTAAGTTTATAAAGTCAAAAAGCACACATTGCACGGTTGTTGTCCCGGCCACTGGCCTGTGGGCACTAAAGCCCCACAGGCTCTGTTACTTTGTTAACCGATCACAAGAGGATGGCCATTATTCAAAACCCCTTAAAAAATCAATCTGAGGTGAACAATGGAAAGCAGTAACTTGGCACCAACTTTGCATTCCTCGTGCCCCTGCCTGCTGTGGCAGGGTGACACCACGGGGCACTGCTGGACAGTTATTGCTTCTGTGGGATCCATGCTGTGCCT
Source organism: Elephantulus edwardii (assembly GCF_000299155.1). NCBI lineage: Eukaryota > Metazoa > Chordata > Mammalia > Macroscelidea > Macroscelididae > Elephantulus > Elephantulus edwardii. The sequence continues at coordinate 17,728,740 of NW_006399764.1, read as the reverse complement.
CACCCACGTCTGTAAACCTTGGGGTGCACAAGGCACTGGCCGTGCAGGCCCGTGAGGCCACACGTGTGGGTGCCAGGTTCCCTGCCCTCTGCAGTAAGCACTTTACCTATAAGCTCCTATGTCTGGCCTCCCTGTTTCCTCCAAAGAGTTTTGTTTTGTTTTGTTTTTAAAGGGGGGGGGATTGTGTAGAGTTGAGAAGTGGTAAATAATCTTTATCTAAAGAAAGTTCACGCTATTTCCCAGTATGGTCAGTGTCTCAGGACTTCCTGCCCTAGGTAAAACCAGCTTGCTGGTCTGGGCCGATCACTACCATTCACGGAGAGCTGGGCACACAGGCCGTACCCACGCAGAGGACCACAGTAATCACTGATCTGGAGCAGTGAGAATGTCCACCACCAACACACCCTGACTCCGCTGTCACCCCACTCGCAAAACCAACTGTCACTGACTGTATCACAAATTCCAGTTTACGTACGAGGGCTAATCCCCTCCACTGAGTGGAATCAATTCTATTAACCAGCAGTTCCATCCATTCCAGTAGGCAGAGGTGATGAATGTCCAACTAATGCCACACTAACAACAATGTCCCCTAACGTCCACAGAGTTATGAAGCCCGTCTGAAGACGAAATGCAAAGTTCCTGTGCTTCAGGCTGTCAGGAGTTTGCAGTTCAGCTCCGGGAGAGGTGCACGGCCCACCCAATCAATTCTGTACTTTCAAGTGTTTGAATGCCTGGTCGTAAAATCCCTGCCACAGAAGGAGGAGGAATCCAAATATCGCAACAATACCAAATGCAGATGATTCCATCACAGTGTGGTGCATAACCAAATGCCATGGAGGAAATCATTAAACCGATCAGTAGTTTCCAGCAGAGATTTGAACAATTCGGTTACTATGTGAGCACATTAAAGTAGGCCATGGAAAGAGTTAAACCACAATCTGCTCTTTGTGTGGGGAGGCTGCCCTGTTCACAGCAACCACAGCCCATGATAAGACCTCCCTATCTCCATACAGTCTCGGATGCCACGCTTTCAGCTTTCACTGTAACTAGAAAAACTTTGTTTATGCCCCTCAGAAATGTACACTGGGAGAAAGACCGCTCAAGGGAAACACAGACTTCAATGCACTTATAATCTGACTTTTACTCTGATCCGCTGGTATGATCTAAAAAGTACCTATCATCAACGTAAAACTTGAAAATGTAGGAGCTGCACTGGGCAGGGAAAGCTTTGTCTGACTCTTTTTATTCCCGTCATGCTTTTTAAAAGGCAGTATTATTTTAACAGATACTACGCCATGAGGTAACACTTAAGCACTTTCATCCTCAAGCACTATGTTCAGTGGCATTTCACTTTCCTATAAAGACATCAAGCCTAGTTTGGATTAAATGTGCTTGAGCTCTAACACTTGACCATAAACATCACCCTTTATCATGTAATAGATCTCAGCATTGTAATAAGTTATCTCATATCATCAGAATGCAAATGTGAGGGTTGAATTCAGAATTTCTTAACAAATGCTCACAAAATGATGCTTATTAAGGTTGTCTTACATTGGCTGTCAGTGCTGTCAGATAATGTTAAACAGCCCACATTTTTCCCCCTTATAGATAAATGGAATTAGTAAACTTTCTTAGACCACAAAGTGGCCTTTTTAATAATATCTCCCAGGCCTTTACTATTATGTAGATTCCTTTCAAATCAAACACTGACTTGACAAGGGAACATTAGAAAAAAAAAATTCTTCATGGAAATTTGGTTTAAGTTACATATATTTCAGTATTAACATACCTAATATCTCACCCTTTCAATGTGATTGCTTTTCAGTACTGAGTAGTAATAAAATCTTAAGAATGTTGAATAACACGAATAGGGAGCATAAAAAGAGTTTCTGTCCTCATTAAAAATTTTAAAGCTCATAAGACATCCCATACCTAATGGTTCTACGCTTAGGTAATGTGCCATCTTGACTTCTCAGGGTTTTTTCCTTAAAATCCACTAGCTTTCAATAATTCTTTCCCTCTTAAAACTTCCTTTAACTGAACTAAAGAATTGATAAAATAACCAAGTTATGAATTTCAAATATAAAAGTAAGCAGTCTTCATTCCGCCAGGCATATTTCATTCTCATCACGGAAACAATGGTTTCCATGAAAAGGATGGAAAATTAATTAGATCAATATAAAGGTGGAAGAGTAAATACTAGATTGTCCCAAGAGCATTGCTATATCACAATAAACTATAAAAAAATATTATCTAAAGAACTGGAGAAGTATCAGGATTATATATCTATAATATATATACACGATCCAAGGATGCCAACTCCAAGTTCTAGTATTAAGATTTTCCATTATATGTAGGAAGAGACTAAATCTTCTGTGAGAGCTGGTTTTTTCCTTGCATGCCTGATTTACAATTGTTAGGTATACCAGGAACCAGTGTGACAGCATACAGTTTTGTAAAATACCAACTTTGGCAAGAGCTCTTTTTGAATTAAGATTCCATTCTAAAATCTAGATACCTTATTGTAACAACTGAGATACTCTTTAAAGTTCTCAGCCAATTGAAAATGTTACTCTATTTTGTTTTCACATGTCAAGTAAAATCAGAAACGTTTTCCTATAAATATATAGCAAACTCTAATACAAAACTAAAACTAGTAAATAGCCCCCTTTAACAGCTCCTTAAAGCATTTATAAATTCACCTAGTGATTAAGCAAGAATTCTAAAAGCTAAAATTCCTTCTCTCAGATAGGCCTAGCCCCCAAACCAGCTTTAATATACCAAACCAGAATTAGATTATTAAAATAATAGAGGCCAGTAGGTATCCTTGAATACTAATGTGAGAGCTGAACAATTACACTGCGTGTGCTCCTCATATTCTATTTGTCAAGCTGCTGCCTTATTTTTAGCAGATACAAGTTAAGATAAAGCTAGTGGAGTTTGACACACAAACTGTAAACATAATGCAAATGCTGCTAATGTTTCTAAAAGTCGATGCTGGAAATAGAACTGAATACAGAAAACAGGGTACATGGCCAGTTCTTCACTGGTGAAAGCAAGTGATGGTAGTGCCCTGTAAGCAAAAAGTTAATTCATTTGGCCTAATTTTAACGTGCTTCAATAACCAGTACAGTCCACAAACAGTATTGAATGAAGATCGTTTATTAGAAATATATATATATATTTTTTTTTTAAATACTACTGGTGAATAATATGAAAGGTGAACAAGCCACTGCTTATACACCTGAACTCTTTTCCTCTTTGTATGTATTGGCCATTCTCACTCATGGCTTTTAAAATACAAATGGCTTAAACAACTCATTTTCCCACTTTTGTTAAATTAAAGTGCACGTTTACTTGCTGAAAATAGCCATATCTAAGTCAATCATACTCAGATGCCAAACAAAATATAAACAATAAAAAATGTGTCAGCCAAAAAGCGACAGGACTGGATCCAATCACTGCACAAGCCTTATCATTGTTTTCATCTTCATTCACAATTTATGAATGCCTCCGTCCTTTGGAATCACAATGGTTTCTAATTGTCAAACAATTGAAATCTTAATCATTTGTCCATTATAAAAATGCATCGTCTTAACATTAGAAGAGGGTTTTTATTATTATTATTAAGCACACCCAAGACTAGCCTCCACTTGAAAACTGTTTCGCTTTCATGCCAACGTGTGGTTATCAATTACCAACTAGTGCCACGTTCCCCTAAAAGCTGTAGCAGTGTCCCACTCCTTTGGAGGTTTCATTCAGTGCTCCAGAGAACTGTTCTCGGCTGAGGTGTGTGGTTCAGCGCCTCCGTTAGTCGGGCAGGAGCTGGTGAGCGATGAAAACCACCCCCAGGTAAATCGGTTCAGTCTCCCCACTTTTCCCTTTGGCCGACTCCTCTGAAATACTAAAGTGTGTGTGTGTGTGTGTGTTTGTGTGTGTGTGTGCGCGCGCGCGTTTTAGTTACAAAGTCAGTGGGTTGTTTCACACCACTATTCCTCTGATACCAAAACAACTTTCAAAGTTAAAAAATGACCTGACTTTTTGAGCATTACTTTATGCCTTAGGAGCTACGCCCCAAAAGCGTCAAATGAGCAGGTCGCCACCAAAGGAACCCATTCTCAAAGCCCACAACAGTCGGCTGGCCAGCTAACTTGTGTCCAGGGAAAGAGCCCCTTCGCAGAAAGCCAAGGGGAACCCCAAGATGCGGGTCAGCATGGACCCGGATTCCCCAGCTGCGCTTCGCCTCGCCGCCCGCCCACCGCCGGCAGCGCCCACACGGGCTCGTGCCCGGGGCCCCTAGCCAAACTCCACTGGGTGTGCGGCCGATCCGGGCCCCCGTGAGCGCGTCCAAGGCCGGGGTCCGCCTCCGGGTGCCAG
>NW_006399764.1:17714660-17724212 GCF_000299155.1 Elephantulus edwardii | reverse complement strand
CCCGGGGCGCGGGGCTGGGGCCGCGCGCCGCTCCCACGCCGCCACTCGGGGTGCAGAGGTGAAGGCCAGCCATTAGGTGCCCGCACGACCAGGGCCACCAAACCAAAACAAAGGCATTGCGGGCGAGAGAGCAAGCTGGAGAGAGCGAGCGCGAGATGTACCTGAGTGAGACAGATGGGAGAATACATCATGACTTCGCCTTACAGCGCACTTTCCCGGAGATGCCCAAGAAAATCGTCGAGAAGCGAGAATTTCATCTATTCATTTTAGAGTCATCTGCGCCCTGCGAGGCGATCAATCAGGACGGCTCTGCGCTGGCTCACCGCAACTTCACGACCAACCCAGTCCGCCTTAAATAGCCAAAGATTCAAGTTCACTCGGCGAGCTGGATTTCCCGGGGTGAAATCCAATCTACACTTTAACCCTCTTGCCGTCTTGCGCGCTGCTCGTGCGCGCCGGCAGTGCTCCGAGGCCGCCGCCGGCTGCGTAGCGCCCGGGTCTGGGGATTTGTTTTCTCTTTTGCAGTTGGTGGTGGTGTCGGGGCCTGGGGGTGCGCGGAGGTTCGGCGTGGGTCGGAGCGGGGTGGTGGCTGGGGGTGGAATGCTTTTTTAAAAAAGGCGGGGAGGGGGGCGCAGGAGGGAGGGCGGGCAGGCGGGAGAGCGCTGCTGAGAATGTGTCACCGCCGGGAAAGTTCAAGGTTACAGCCCCAAGCACTGCGGCAGGATCCAGGAGTGGCAATCGCCAGCGAAACTTTGCCGCGAGCCGACCATGTGTGTGCGCGCGAGGGGCGCGGGCGCGCGCGGGCGGGGGGCGCGCGGGAGAGGCCGGGGTGAGGGGCGCGAGCGCAGGGCTGGGCGGAAGCGGCGCGAGGTCCCGGCTGCAGCCTCGCGCCCGCAGGCTCCTCCGCACCCGCCGGCTCCTCTGCGCCCGGCCGACTCGCCGCTGACCCGGCCAAGCGAGGAGCCTGCGGCCGCCCAGAGCCCAGGGCTCAGAACGCTCTCCGGCGGGATCCCCACGAGCTCCCCCGCTCGCCGCTCGCCTCCGAACTCCACTCTTTGCAGCTCTGGGCGCCTTTTTTCCCCTCCCTCGCTCGCTTTCTTTCGTTGCAAAACTTGGAAGTTGAAAAATTCACCGGTTCCACCCTCTGGACCCCGCTCGAGCTCTCTCCAAATCAGACTTAAGGATTGTTTTATTATTTAATTACACAATCATCGCTTTACTCCTCCTCCTCCTGCAAACGCGCATTCCTTTTGCACCAGCCTCTCCACACCCCCGCCCCCCACCTTCCTCCTCCTCCCGCATCTCCCCCTCCTCTCTTCCTTCCTCTCCCTCCCTCCCCCTCTCTCCCTCCGTGTCTCTCTCACTCGCTCTCCGGCTTTTTTTGCTAAAGATTTCACAGGGGTGCAGAAGAACCATGACTTCCCCCCCCCTTCTTCTCAAACTCTATCCTCTGTCCTCCCTTTGGGCAAGCCCTTTACTCTCCTCACAGCACCTTCCACCCTGCACACCCCGAAAAGCCGCTAGGGAAGGGACATTTCGGGGCTCGTGGTGCACTCTTAAGCTGCGGGAACGGACTGGGAGAAGCCCTGAGCGGGTCTGGGCGACAGAAAGGAAGGAGTGGAAAATTCCCTCACACCCGGGCTGCTGTGGCCGAGGCCGGGGTGCCGACACTCGCACAGGGGGCGCGGCCCGCCCAGCCCTCAGGCTCGAGGCAGGGGGGAGGGGGCCGCGGCTGCAGCGCAGTGAACTTGAACTCTAGTTGATGGGGCGCGCGCGGCTGTGGTGGGCGGTGCTGGAAGCCCGCGTTTTGCGCCGGCTGAAGTGGGGGTCCTTCGGGTCTTCCCAGGCCAGCATGCACCCCAGGTGGCTTGGGCGGAGCTGCGCGCAGCCTTCACCGCGGTTTGCCGCTGTCCCCGGGGTGCCTGGCGCACGTGGCCTCGCAGGGTGCGGGAGGACCTGGAGGGGTGTGCCGCTCCCACTGCCGCCCTCGCCTCCTCCCGCGCCTCGCTCCCCCTTCTGCAGCCTCGCTGGCGCGCACCCAATCCCCACGCCCAGGGCGCCGGCGGAAAGCGGCTCCCTCCCCGCCGGGGTACCGCGGGCGGGGCTGCGCGGGGTGCGGGTGCCGCTCCGGGGAGGGAGCCTGGAGAATGAACTTGACTGAGTCTGGGGAAGAGTGGCGGCCGGGCGCTGCGCCCCCATGCGCAACCAGCCCCCGGTGGCTCTCGGCTGCACAGACAATGGGGGCGAGCACAGTGAGCGCCGGGGGCTCTGCGTCCCCTGGGGGGGCAGCGGTCTAGCCGGGCTTCCAGCTCCGCGCTGGGGGCAGAGATCTTCTGTCAGTTTCCTCTGTTCTCCCAACTTTCTTCGCTCTTTCCGTCTCCCCCCCCCGCCCCCAGCGGACCTCAAGGAACCAGTGACTTTTTCCTTCACCAAGTGGGAGTTATCCACATCAAGCATTTCACAGCGACACATCAAGAAAAGTAGGCAGGTTCAAGTCAACCATGAAATGGTCACTTTTTAACCCCGTCCTGTCCTCATTAGGGAAATGCTCAAACACAGTCCGTTTTCAAAGCACGCTCTTAATGAGGCGAGCTTGCCAAGTCTACCAGCTGCAGCCCCCGTAAACCAAGAGTCCAGAGAAGAGAGGCCCCCGATTTGGGGTGAGGGGAGTTGGGGAGGCCAGCAGGGGGTGGATGAGGGGTCTGGGAAGACAGGTAAAATGGGGGAAATTACAAAAAAACTCCCGCAAGTTAACACTTACGGCACACACACTAAGGCTGCCTCCCTGCACCCCACCTCCCCACCCCCAGACAAAGCCTCCTGAAGTCCTTCTGACTATACCTACTTCCTTTGTGTGGGGTATTGATGCCTATCCAAAAGCTGGAATAAAGTTGATGGTCTTTAGAGATGAAAGAAATGGGGTAACAGTGGAGGGGAATCCAATGAATACTCATTTCTCTCTGAAAAATTTAAGCAAACTCATCTAAAAAAAAATATTCCCACTCATCACTTTGTATATTGCACTTGATGCTACATTCCTCTCCTGCTCCTAATCCAGATTGGGGGAGGGGGCAGGAGAAGGGGGCATGCTACTGATAATACCAGCTTCAACTACTGGAGTTTCTCTTTGAACAAATATTCAATTTAACCAGAGTTAATTTACCATAAAAGACATTCCCCTCGGCATGAATGCGCTGCGGTCCTTCAGCACACCTCTTTCAATGCCTGCACTCTTAACAGAAGTCATTATTTCAGGATCTCTTTAAAACTCCAGTGCCCATCTCTGTCCTCTCCCTCGTGCCCTCCCTCCTCCCTCCCCCTCACCACACCACCCCCGGTGAAATCCTGGCACCCAGAGAGCAAGCCTTTCAGCCAGCAATCCCAGAACCAGACGCTGTCCCCTGGCAAAAGAGGCCCAGCGCTGCGCCCTGGGCAAGTGAGTGTCTCCAGACAGCCCCTCCTCCCCTTGTTAGTTGTCCTGTCCAACAGAAACCATTTCCCTTTTGCCACCAAAATCCGACTGCATCCAAAAGTTCTCCTCAAGCTTAAAAAGAAAAGGGAAAAAATTGACAAGCACTGCACAGAGAAGCCCACAAACTGCAGCAGGAGCGAAGCATCATCCCAGGCACAGGTAAGACCCCAGGGCAGTGGAGACTTCTGGGGCCTCCTCCCTGGCCGGTAACTCTCTGCTTCCACTCGATCAGGTGTCCCATTCTGGTGGGGTGTCTGTGGTTGGCTACAGTGTGATGACCATGAAGAATGTTTGGGGGGGGCTGGGTTTGGTTCCAAGAAAAAGGAAAATGAGAACGGAGTGATAGTGAAGGTAATCCAGAGGGCAATACAGCTGATGATCAGAGAAACCTCGGCAGGTTTTATAGGGTGCTTGGTTTATATAGCATTAACTGTCCTCCTTCCAGGCTGGGGAGCCACAAGCAGAGTAGGTGACACCCCTCCAGCCACTGCTGTGGTCCCCTCAATGCAGGATCAACACAGGCCTTACAGGGTCAGTCTCCAGAGGTGAAAGGACAAAGGTTCACCACCTATGGTCTCACAAATACCAGGCTTTGAAATCTCAGATCAGAGAGATGATAAGTACACACAATTGATACACCTTCCCTTTTTACCAGGATGTCAGGGTCATAGCCTGAGCTAAGAGCTTCCCTTTGGAGAGCTTCTGATCACGGGGCATAAACAAAATAGGGTGACTTCAGATTTTCTGACCCCTTTCCCTATCGCTCTGTCTACCTCTCGCCTCCCTACAGGAAGGGTTAATTTAAAGCGCTGATAAAACTGGCAACTTCCCTTCCTCAAACTGGCCTAAAAAGCTGGAAAGCAGCAGCTTCCTGGAGCTCAGGAAAGTCTGGCATGTCACTATTCCTCAAGAGCTCCTCTCTGGAACCCCTGCTCCCTGCCACCTTAGAGGCAAAGAAGTGTCTCTTCTAGCTGGCAAAAATTTACCGGTGTCAAAAAGGAATGCCAGGGCTTCAAGTGACCACGTTTTATAAAAATGCAGTTGTGTATTTGCAAGATGTGGAAATTTAAGTAATGTCACCCAATCTGGACTTCTCACTGTACCCCCAAACAAGATCTGGATAGCTCAAGTATCTCCTAAGAGGGTTGATTTTTATTTTGTTTTTCTGTGTGGGGGTGGGGTTCCCCCCCCCACTCTCCCTCTTCTAAAGAAACTGCAGCCACAGGTTGCAAATTCTGGGCAGTTCATGGAAAAGTTCCTGGGAGCCTAACAAAGCTGTCCTCTTCAACCCACTTTGGGTTGCTTTTTTTCCTATTTTCCTAGTTCTTGCATGTGATTTGAGAAGAGGCTTCACAATTCTAGCCATCCTGGCTTCATCGCCAACATCAATATTTTAAAACCAAATACAAAAGAGGCAGGTGACCTCCTGACCCCAGGAAGCAGGCCTGCAGAACTGCAGCAGTTCACCACACCATGCCCAAAACTTTCCCCTCCCTCCAGAGAAACCATAGACATCACAGGTGTGCAGCCTGGAGCACGCAAGTTCATATCCACAGGCAGGAACACCCAAAAACATCCCCTCAACAACGCGTACGTAAACAACAACCCAGCAAGTACTGAAATTGCCTGCACTTGATGGGAATTGCAAAATCATGCCCAGCTCTCTCAGCAGCTCAAAGGACGACTGTCAAATTAGAGTAGCAGGTTTTCCCTACTAGAGAATGCAGGCCGGTCAGCTTCCCACCCCGCCCCCACTGCCAAGATTTGTCTTTCACTGCAATAGATAAATAATTGTGCCCCCCACACACACACACACACACCTCCTCTGGGAGCTTTTGGTATCCTCTGAGGACAAAACTAAATGAGGAAAATGACACTGTTACTAGTGTTGGTGCTGAAATGCCTGTACTAGACTGTTTAAAAAAAATACTGTCCCACCAAGTGTGTCTACATCTTTGGCACATTCACAAGCTATACTGCTCTGTACAAGAGCTTTCTCACATATTCTTCCATTCAAGCAGACCGGTTTGCACTTCTCAACAGAGGCAGTGCCAAATATTCCCAAATTCCAAACACATTTGCTGCCTGGGATTACTTGTCCTGTAACACTTAGCCTTTTGCATGATTTATTTTTGAACTTGGAAAATTATAATAATTGTTGTCTGGCTTTGTTCACTCTCAGCGCTAGGATAGGACAGAAGTTACAGTCACTCTCACTGCAGATTCTGAGAGTTGCAGTTAGTGTTTTTTCAAAATAGCTGATCTTGACGGTAAAACAATACCATCGTTTTATTTCCCTGTGGAAGGTAGCTTTTGTTATCCAGTCACACACGCCTTTGTGATATGAGCACAGAAGGATTTTAAAGAGATGTTGGGAAACCAAAGAGTGATATAGGTTTTGCATTCTATGTGGAGAAGTATAAAATTTGCATTGCATACCAACTCAAAGTTCCTACTCCCCTTCCTTCCTTTCAAAGCCCTTCTATTTGAAAAGCAAAGCATTGCATAACAGAATTGTGAATTTCAACTTCCAAACTAAAATTCAAGAGACAATTACTTAATTACAAAAAGAAAAGAAACAATGGAGCCTGTGCAAAAATATATGGTCCTTAAACTTTACCTTTGAAATGCGTCTGCAATATTGGAATAGCACAGCAAGCCAATAAATTTCAGAGCAATAATATTGTCAAAGCATGTGATGTCAGAGCCTCTAAAAGCAAAGCTACAGATGTCTGTGACATCACATTCACTCTCATAATTATGCTACTACTCAGTCTGCCCAAATTAAAATGAAACGGATGCCTATGTCTGCTAAAGAATAAAAGGGATTTATTTTGGACATCAAACAATGAAACTGTCACCATTTATTGTGTGAAACACTCAGCTAATCAATTTCCTATTAAAACAGCTTTCAACAATACTCAGCTTTAAAATTCATCGAGGTCAGTAAAAACCTTTTTCCTAGTGCACAAGAATGCAGCCCCAACCACGGAGGATAATTACCATCCTAATACGTTTATTGCTCCAGCCCTGTTTCCTGTGGTCCCCATCAGTTAGGAAGAGCTCCATAAGTATATTGTATCAGTGAGGCTTGACCTTTGTCCATGTATGATTTAAGAGGGACTTTTCAGCGCTGGAGCTTTCTCCATCTCACACCATCCAATGAAAACATCAAACCGCAAATGTAAAACTGGAAACCACATTGTTTTGTGCTTCTCAACTCTTTGCAGGTTGGGTTGGTTTTTTTTTGGGGGGGGCTCTTATTGTTTTGTTTAGGCTGCATAACGGTCAAGGCCTTAGCCCCGCTGTGCTCCCCCAGATCATACATAAATGCTCGGGAAAGTCACACCAATTCTGATTCTGATTAAATCTTGAACTCTCCTCAGATGCACACATGCACCTCGCTTATTTACACGGACATTCTTTTCTAACCACATAAGCATGTGTGTATAACTTCCTGGATCTCTTCCATTTTAGAGCCGATTTAAATGTCTGTTTAAGTATGAGTTCAAAAGTTAACTTTTCCCTGCCTGTTGGAAATTAAAGTTACCAAGGACGGTGCCGTAACATCCGTTCAAACAAAGTCAGAGTTAATCTGGTGTCTTTTGGCGCCTTTTCCCTGCCAGCTACTGTACTAGGGGGTGGGGGAGGGGGAACCGTGGGGATCTCGTCTGCCCGTCTCAAGTTCAATGGCAGTTCTTCCAACCCGAGGAGAAGATGGCCATGCTCACAGCCCTAATAGTAATTCTGATCACGCCACTCCGGCATCTTGTGTCAAAGTCGAAACTGGCTTCCCCGCCCCCTTCAACCTGAGAGCTGCCAAGTCCTCACACACTCCGCATTCAACCACAACTTAATGGATGGGATATCGTGCATTAAAATGTGGCGCAGACAGACTGGTGAAGAGAGGGCAAGGGAAAAGGGATACCGACAGACGCGCACGCACATGCACACTCTCTCTCTCTCTCACACACACACACACACACACACACACTCACACTGGACTTGGGCAGAGGGAGAAACGTCCTAAGTATTAAGACAGCAAAGAAAGCCACCATTAACATTGAAAAGAAGGGGAGGGATAAGTAACAATTTGATCCCAAAACTTTCTGGGTGGGGCTGAGAGCTGGATAGGAGATTTGGGGGACTTTGGAAGGAGGAGGTATTAAACTTTAGGCTGATTTTTTAAACTCCACTACACCAATCAGAGCTAAATAGTATTCCACTTTAAAAAAGAAAGAAAAAAAAATCTGCTTTGAAAAGCAGAATGCTGTAAAGAGAAAATGGACTAAAGGTACACTGATATTTGTACAGCAAACATTTAGGCACGGGTAGAGAAAGTTTGAGAGAAAGTGTATTGGCACTTGCCTAAAAATCATAGCTGCTGGTCTAAAGGCCTCAAGTTCAACCCAGTGGCATCACTAACATTGGTGTCACTCAGTGTAGTCATTATGTCCAGTGTCCACTCGGCCCCTGGTCTCCTTCCATGCCAACTCAAGTAGAATCCTTAGTCTTCCTCATCATCTCTTTTAAACATGCCATCTGTTTTTAAAATATCAGTGACAAAGCTGTGAAATTCTTAAATGTAGTATTTCTTAGACTTCTATTAATAGTTTTGTTGTTGTGTGGTGTGGAGTCAGAACCAATTCATAGCTGACCCTCCAGCAAGTTTTCAGAGGCAGTAAATTGCACGGAGACTGCTCATCTTTTCCTATGTTGAATGACATTAGCCACATTAATAGTATTGGAAAGACTCCTCTTGTTTTCTCCCTTTCCTTTAAATACTAGTCTCAGTAAGTCTGCAATACAGGTTTACAAATACTATGTAACACAGGATCATACCTAAAACACCGGAATTTTTTACAAAATAAGCCACTATAAAAACCATCAAAACCAATAAGGCCCAAGGAAACCATGTGATTAAGCATGTCCTAGTGATTGGGTAATAATGACAGTTCTGACCAGAGCACTTTAAAAGGTTCAAAAGTCAGCTAGCTAGTTTTAGCCTTGAGGGTATACTGATTGATACAGGAAAGCTGGGCTTACAAAAAAAAAAATTGTTGTAACTCATTGCAGCGATATTTTTATACATTACTTCTGCATCTGCACAAACATCTTCTAGACAATCACTTTTGTGTCATCACCCCTGACAGTGTCACCAGCAACCCCATAGGGAGCCAGTGGCCCAAGCCCAGCAGCTCTGTAGTTAAAGATGAGACAGTCAAAGATTTATTGCTTTTGGAAAGCCTCAGGGGGGCAGTTCTACTGGGTCTCCATGAGTCAGAAAATCCACTCTCCAAAGCAATCATGTAGAGAAAGTAGAGTTGAAGGAGGGGGAAATGGTTGATTTCTGTGTTGTTTAAACTCACAAAGATAGCCAGTGTGTCTTGTCACATTTTTGCAGAAGGGAAAAAGCCAAACAAACTCAAAGTTAATATATTTTATTCTTAAATTCTGGAGACCCAGTAATACAGCTCAGCTTGTAAAGCTGAAATGGCAGTATTTAGGAAAGGGGTAAAACAAGGATCTCACTGTTCACAAACAGGGGGGAAAATTGGTTCAGAAGACAAGCAATAAATCCAGTCGGTTCAAAGCCAAGTACCATCTCACTGTATTGCAGTAAGTAAGAATCTGCAGCAGCCCTGGGCCGCTCCCTTCTCTGTCTGGGGTACAGATTTGTGCAGGTTCTCAAGGGTTACTCTGGAGTCGCTTTTTGAGTTTACAGTCGGTGGTGGGTTTTCAGAATACCAGGAGTAGTCTTATTGTTTAATGATTATTTCTGCAACGCCGCGGTTCTTGGCAGGCAAAAAGGCGGTAAAAGTCAAGCCCCAGGACCCGGGCGGCCCCTTGGCGTGTCTGGGAATCCGCCTTCCTTCCTCGCTCTCTTGCAGAGGCCACGTCCCGGGCTGGACTTAACCGCGGTCCAGCGCGTGAGTGTGTGCGCGTGGGTGTTTATTGTGGTTAAAGCGGTCGCGCTCAGCCTGGGGCTGGCCTTTCACCGCCCCCTCGCACAGACCTGGACACCCGGGCCGCGGACTGGCCGGGCGCGGGACGGCCGAGCTGCTCCCCAGCGCCAGCCC
>NW_006399764.1:17684795-17714312 GCF_000299155.1 Elephantulus edwardii | reverse complement strand
GGGGGCGCTGCGGGCCCTTTGTACCCCGAGTGCCGGCTGGAGGTGCCCAGTGCGGGGATCCCTGTGCGGGCTTGGACTTGGGGAACAACAAAGATGCTGGAATCCGCCTTCCTCCCCATTTCCCGCCACGTCGCTGGCTTCGCTTTCCCGGGGCCACGCTTGGGTTTGGTGTGTCAAAGTAGCTGGGAGAACTCCCTCCCCAGTCACATTCCCCCAGGAAAGGGGCACTTGACCTTGACCTCATCCTTGTGGAGGTCACAAATAGGTCGGGAATGGATGTCAGGGTGCTGAATGGGAATTAAATGTGTTTATCCTCAACAACAAATTCCTAAAAATGCAGTCATTTCAGGATAGATGGAAGAAGCAATTCACTGGACCCACCCAATTCAAATGACCAACCCACCGCAGATGCCCAGAATAAAAAAAATTTAAAAAAAAAATTGTAGGTTAGATTTAGTAGTGAAAAAATGCTCAAAAATAAAGTCGTTTTGATTAGCATTTTGTACGTGCTTGGTGTTTTTAAAAGTTAATGTGGTTGGGGGGTGTCTTATTTTAAGTAATTTTTTTTTTTTATTTTAAGCATCTGTGGTGGTGTGACAAAATAATGCTTAATGGTTAAACTAAATTGTTCCATAATTCTGATTAAAAAGTAAAGTGTTAAAAATACAACACCGGCCCTAAATTAGTGTTAGCCCACATGTGTTTAGAAAAGATTTTATTACACAGAAATCCTGAGTAATTATGTAATTGCACAAGAGACAACAATAGCTTCAAATATCCTCTAAAAACCCTGTTCAATTATGTGATTACCAGTGGGACCAGAATAGTTCCCAATGAATTGTTCTTATCTCTCCTCTAAATGTGAGCACGTCAGTATTTATTCCCAATTATGTTTATCCTCAAGGTCCAAGGAACTTCCTTAAATAACATTATTCAACTTCTTAGTTTTAACCATACATATTTTTAAACAAAGCATTTTGATCCCATTTTTTTAAAAGGGAAAAAATCAAGGTACACACAGTAATATACTTCTTTTCAGTGATAGATGGATTAGATTTTAGAAAAAGGACTTTTCAGCTTCAGGTTTAACTATTCCTGATTTCCCATCTGAAAATTAACGCAGTAAATAGATCTTTGAGAAGGGAGATGGCTGTTGGGAAAAAAAAAAATATATGTTTCTTCACACTCAGCTATGGCTTTGTGAGGAAAATTCATTTTTTAATGTCTATCTTGCTCCAAGTTAAGTAATTTAACCACTCAGCTATAATTCAGTCCATCCAGGTAGTCTTTTTGAGTAGATAACAAACAGATCTGTTTCCATTCTAGGATTTCCTAAAAGTTTAGTGGCTAAGGAAATCAAATTTAACATAGAGGAACCAAATACAAAATGTGAAAATTCAATGAAGGTATTTATATATGAGAGGTGAAAGATAATGTTTTCATGGGCAATATTATTAAATAGTAAAACTTGTAAGAGTACCTCAGAGAGTGTTCTGTCTTTATTATCTGAAGTAACAGCACCATTACCAAGTCTTCATGTAATAAGGACAGTCTAGTTTAGAAAATTTCTGGGGCGGTGGGGGGGCGGGGAAGAAAGGCACTAAATGCAGAAAGAGGTAGAGAAAGGACAAAGAAAGGGATTTCATGTGCTGTTATTGATGACTCACTAAATAGATTTAGTGTCACCTGTCAGAAAATTTCTTCCTAGCCATATTATTTAGTAATAAAATATACCACTGTATGTCATGTTCAGCCTTTCCTAGATTATCTTTTCCGTTGCGTGTCATTTGTTTCTTTTGACATCTGAAGCTTACAAGAATTCTTACTTCTCTACCCATCACTCTTCTGTCAGTCAAGTATGTACTCCTATCCTAATTAAACAATATGATGCCAGGTTTATAAAATCAAGAGACTAATTTTCCAGCATGTCTTTTAGAAATCAGTCTGCCTAGGTTGTTGTCACCTCAATATGATTTTGTTCCTAAGTTTTTAAATCAAGTAGTGACCATGGTCTTCTATTCTGTAAGGTTGTTTGATATTCGTGCTCTCAGGCTCTGTAATGTCAATTAAGATAAATAAAGATACTGTCAATATAGGGAGAATTCTGAAAGAGGTGTTTCTTATTGGATTCAAATTATGTTGGGTAAAAGCCATTCCTAGTCTGTAATTCAGGTCCAAAATATTTTTGGTGTTTGTTGTTTGGGTTTGTTTTTTTTTTTTTAAATAGATATATAGTTATATTCATTTTACAACTAAACAGTTTCAAATCTATTTAGGCATTTTTACTTTATTGCACCTAGAAATTACTCCAGGTTAATGTTTCAACCTTACGGTACAGTCACAATTCTTTCTTTGAAACTTACTAGAAGCTTCTGCACGTATTCTAGACCTTTTCATTTTCTGTTTTTTCTAAAAACCAATTAACTGATAATGCAGATTCTGTATGTTTTCTTCAAATTAGGAATTTTTTAAAATGTACTAGCAACATCTGCGTGTGTTTATCTTTGAGAAGAATCACCATATAATTATTTCTAAAAGGCATGCATTATTACAATGCTTTATGTCATAATTGAAGTAATTCCTCTACCCCATCTAAACCAGTAATTTTCAGTCATTACCCCAAAGGTGTTTATTTTATCTTACTATTCCTCAAAAATATAGGAAGTATGTTTTTCTTTCTATTATTTTTAAATTATTAGGGGTATATGCTAATTTATTAGATCATTACATTTAGTCAGCTGTTGCACTAGAATCTGTGCAAATATATAAAATATATTTAATATATAAAATAGAGGTAATGGGACAGTCAGGACTGAGCACTAAATACAATGTACATCATTTTAAAGAACAATAAGATAATTGTTTTTTATATTTTAAGACATATGAAAAGTGTATGTTTACATAAACATTCATATTCTGTACTGCCTCCAGGCAATAGTTTCTATTTTACCTTAGTTATTGGAAAATACTTAGGAGCATTTATAAAGTTGCTGACTTTTGGCATTCATTCAACTTTAAAAGATGAGAGCTAGCTGCAGACAACTTAAGTTGAGGAGATAACATGTGTAGCTAGTAAAATGTCCTGAAAGAGGAAAAACCTGTCGATTTCTTTTTCACTGGGTAAAGCAGCCTTTCCACTGTTCAATCAAGTGTGCCTCTTCTTCAGACACTGACCGTGATAATAAACACAGTCTCCTTGTCACAAGATAGAGTTGTTCATCACATACAGAGTTCTCTCTGCAGAAGTGACTTCGAGAGATTTCCAGCACGGACTTTGCAAAAAGAGTTGAAGCGCCACACACACAGCCAGGCCAGGGCCTTTCTAACTACTGAGAGTGTGGGTACAAAAATAAATATACACATTCGGTGTTCCTGCTTTCACTCACTGCGTGCTGCACCTGTGCACACACATATCTGGTGACATCTGCTAACATAATAAATCTCAAGTGGTTTGTGGTGTCATCAAAAACCCCGAGCTGGTGCTGTGGCTCACAGCCTCCCCAGTCCAGCCTATGGTCTTGTTAAATTTCACAGGCTAAGTAGAGACAGACTCATTCTGTCTGCACACCAACCAGAGGGGTTTTTTTAAAAGTGAGTTGAGGTGGTTTACCCAAAAGAAAAGAAGAAGGGGGTGTTGGGGAGAAAGCCTGTCGTTATGACCTAATATGTGAAAAATCTGTTTTCAGAGTCAAATCATGAATGTGTACCAGCTTCAAAAAGAAATAATTTTCATTTCGACTGTTAGGAATTCTGCACTTGAAGTCAAAACCATTTTGTAGCCTGCATATGTTTACCAAAGTTATTTTTGTCAAAACCCAACACACTAATGAAGGATATCATTTTTATCTCAATCACAGCTTTGTATAACTTAAAAATATCAATAATTAAAAAGACCATAAAAAGACAACAGCGAATACCAAGGCGTTTCAACTTAGAATACTGATTAAACTGCACAGAGGGGTGGGAGGAAGGCTCAAGTGTTTGCGCAAAAGTTTTTCAGGATATATTATGCCCTCTATAAAGAGTGAAACAACAGAATCAAGTGATGTATATTCCCCGCCCCCCCACCGCAACCCCCCACCATTTACAAAAAACAGAGGCATCTGGCAATCTGGAAGTCAGTGCGGCTTCAGGATCCACATAAGCGCTAGACAGACTACTGATCTCACACTATAGTCCTGGCAGAGAAGCATCGTGCCTTTAGCTCAGTGGGCCATTTGCAACAATAAACTGGATGTCACGTCCCCTGTATGTTACATCCCCAGGGTCAGAGATCCCTTGTGCCACATCTAGACCACGGCAACATCATTTCAAGTCACCATTATTTACAAAAGACTGATAAGCACATTTTTGTGTGACTTTATTCCAGAATTAAAAAGCCAGGAGGGCAGAAAATGGAGGTTCTGCAGCAAAGAGAGGTTCAGTCCCTGTCCAGACATACACTGTGTGCCTTTAGCTTCAGCCCGGCCTTGGGCCAGGTGCTGTCATGCAAAGATGAACAGGGTTTGGAGGAGTTGGGATTTGGTTCCACTTATAATGCACAGGCCTCTCCATCCCCTGTGTTCACATTCGCCTCTAAATGTGTTTGGAAAAGAATACCCAAAGGGCATTTTGAAAGCCTTCAAATAAACAAACCAAATGGCAGCCCTTGGTTTTCTGCTCACTTTACCGGCAGTTGATGTGGGTTGAAGCGGGTGGGGGGAAGCGTTAAAAGAAACCAAGGAAAACGGTGATTGGGAACAATAAGTCTGCTGCCTTGCCACCCCAGTGTACCCGCCAACAACTCAAACAAACAAAACCCCTCACATAATATATTCAAAAGCCAAATCGACAAAGTTGGAAACTTTTTTGGGGGGGGCACTATTCATGTAAGAAATATTTTTATAAACATTAGAAGAAGAAAAACAGGAAGAGCCTTGATAGATGAAAATATCCAAGCATATTCATTAAGGGCAAGCGAACCAGCCGTCAAGGTAGCAACATAAGATTTGAGGATGTCCTAAAGAAAACATAACTACCTTGACCTCATCCTCTCAGATCTGACACCATCCTGCTGCCAATATTTCTTTTACTAGTAGCATTTTTTTATTATTTCTTTTTTGGGGTCATTATAAGTCATTATAAATAATAGAACCATTCTAAATGAACAATTAACCAACTATAGAAAACATCCACCTATTTATTTCTCATCTCCTTCAAAAGACATAGTTGAGCATTTTGCGTTCCAGAATTTGCTTGTATGTGCATATAATATTTGCAGAGTTGTGTTGGGTAACTTTTCCACTTCACCTTTTATTTACATTGTGATATTGGTGAAAGGTCGAGGCAAATAAATATATACATACATACATACATACATACATACATACATACATACATACATACATACATCAAGCAAGCAAGCGTTAAAGCCAGAGACAGTGTGACTTCCAGGTAAGAGATTTAGAGATGACATTTACCACACCTCTTACCTTTATCATTTTACAATTAGGAGTCACTCTCAGCATTTAAAAATTAGACATTTTACTTAAGGGCCTAGATCTCTTCCTTCTCTTGAAAAGGTGGACGTTGATGTGCTTATGGGCAAGGCTTGGGCATCCCCCAATGGTCTAGACCAGCATGGCTCCAGCCCTTCTGGAAGGACTGCTGCCTACATCCACTCAGTGAATGTCGTGTTCTACTAGCTGACTCCCCTCCTTTAGGCTGTGAACTTAGCTCCCATACTCAGGAGTTAGATGATCCAGACCAAATACCCTTCCTACAGAAGAAAAGTAGAGCAAGACCCAGAGAAGTCAAGGTTCTCGCTTAAGGTACTAAGCTTTTAGTAGCCATTGCCCACATCATCAAAGAGGCCACCTGCCTTGAAACAAGTGCTGTTTGTCTTAACCGTTATTTCAGATCAGGTGAGGAAGCAGGTTCTGTGCATCAGTATGAGCAACCTCACCTGAACCGCCAAGACCACATGCTCCCGTAAAACCTGAAGTGTCTCGGGACAATGATGTGCCCCCCCTTTCCTGCTCCAGGTTGTAATTAATATCCCAAGCCTGTACACCAGGCACCTGAGCCTGCATATACACTCACAGAAACCGTTTTCCTTTCTTTATCACTGAAAATCAAGTATCAGAATGCAAGTGAAGGAAGAAGATAGGGATAGCATCAAATCTCTGTAAACTGACAAAAATATACTTAACCAAAATGTGAAATTCCTGCCAGTGTCACACCTCACAGAGCTGTGACCAGGTGAGAACGAGAAACCACAGCAAGCATTAGTTCTGTTCACTGCTCCTGGATACAGGATGCCACCCAAACCTTTGTCTTTAGGGGCATAGATCTTGCTGGCTAGAGCAGAATAAATGCACCCTGGATGGCTAACCAAAAGATCTACAGTTCCAGCTCATGAGTTTGGGAAGAAAGAGGAGGCATAGATGAAGATTGGCAGCCCAAGGAAATTTATAAAGTTTGCAGTTGGGATTGACTGGAGAGCAATAAATTTGGGGTTTCTATTTAGGCTTAGCCATCTAAGAAAGCCTGATCCTATTCCCAGCATGGTGCAACTCTCAGCAATTTACTTGGGAAATTCACTTGTTAGCATTAAGCCATGTTAGTGTCACCACTAAGTGGCCTATGTTGCTTTCATTCCTTCTGGTGCTCTGCTCTTCAGACAGAGGGACATCCACCCTCTAGCTTCTGCTCCCAACTGGAGGTGGGCCTGCAGACACGCACACTGTGTTCACCAAGTCAACACAGTAAATAATTGAGAAGCTCATACATTATGCACACGTTAACTCTACAGTTCCCCTCGCCGCAGGTGCAAAAGAGGCCCATACCAATCAGACGATAGACTCATTCCTCGAGAGTCTTAGTGGTTCTTCTTCTGACCAAAGTGTCTTCTCGGTTGGGTGGTGTGTGCACAACAACTGATCAAGGTGTCCACACACCCTGTGCCAGGTTCCTTCCATCCCCAAGTTTAGCTATACGGACTTGTTTGCAAGGACACATGCTGTTATCATGTGAGACCAACAACAGTTCCTCAATTAAGTGAAGTTCCCCTTGGGGCAATGACTTTTCTCAGCCTTAGGTTAAAATTGTTAGACCACTTCCTGAGGTCTAACCATGACTTTGTTCTGTGCTCAATATGTCATATATATCATCTTACCTCATCCTCTTTAAAAAAGAAAACCCAAACATTATGCATGGTAAAAATACGTATTTGCCATTTCACCTTGTCTTACAAGTCCTACTTAGTGGTGTTAATTATTTTTATTATGTTTTATAACCGTCACCACAATCCATTCTTAAATTTTCCCATCGTTCTTAGATGGAAGTTCTCCATTCCCCTCCCCCCTTGTCCTGGCTAACCACTGAGAAACCTGGATAAACTTTGATCTCTATAGCTTTGCTTACTCTAGATAGTAATCTCATATGGTGAAGAGAATGAGATTGTTAACAGCTTCAGTTTACTTGGCTCTACAATCAACACTCTTGGTACCAGCAGCCAGGAAATTAAAAGATGAAGTGTATTGGGAAAGTCTACTGTCTCCAAAGTTCTGAAGAGCAATGATGTCAGTCTGGAGACTAAGGTGTGCCCAATACAGGCCATGGTCTTAGCAATTACTTGCTATGCATCAGAAAGCTGGACAATGACCAGGGATGATAGAAGAAGAATTGATGCCTTTGATCTGTAGTGCTGGAGAAGAGTATTGACTATACCATGGACTACTAGGAGAACAAAGAGGTTCATCCTGGAGAGGGTGGAGCCAGGCTGCTCCTTGGAGGCAAGAATTCTGAAGCTTTGTCTGGCACACTTTGGACATGTTGCAAGGAGGGACCCGTCCTTGGAGAGGGACGTCATGCGTGGAAGGGACAGCGCAGGAAGGGAAGACCCTCGATGAGATGGATCAATGTAATGAGTGACTGGGGTGATGGGGGTGAGTGTGTCAGAGACAGTAAGACTGGCACAGGACAGAGCAGGGTTAGGGCTCTTGTACATAGGTTTGCTATGAGTCGCAGATGACTCGACAGCACATAATAACAATATATTGTCAGGAGTGGGGCCAGCCCTTGCATAGAGTCACAATCCCAGGAGAGATAGAGTGTCAAGAGAGAGAAAGACACTCACTGAAAGGGAATGACACAGTAACTTGCGCAGCAATGGACTTGTGCATAGTGGAGGCCATGGAGATGGCACAGGGTGGGGCAGGGTGTTGACCTATTACTCCGAGGGTCACTATGAGTCATAGTTGGCTTGTTGGCATCCAGCAACAACAACAGTCTAGATACTTCACAGAAGTGGGAATCATATGGTCTTTTCTGTTTTGTGACAGACTTATTTCAACTTTTAGATTATCTTATTTTAGAGATGAGGTGACTCGGGCCCAGAGTGGTTATGTAAGCAGTGGAAGGTCCAGTCTCTCCTCACGCTGATTCCAGGGCCTGCAGCCATAGAGACGCAGCAGAGGCAGATGGCCACAGCACAGGCTGCAACTCTCGAGATGCGTGTAGTCCCACCCTCAGAGCCACTGCCTGGAGGGACTTTACAGGTCCATCTGAAAGCATTTTTATCGCTCTGCCTTTAAACTTACCTTTAGAATGACAGGCTCATTCTTTTAAATATTATCAGTGGGGTTGATCTTTCCCCTTTGAATTTGAGTTTTGGATCTTCCTCCTTTGGATTTAAGTTTTGGATAGAGCCATGATGCATTCAATACCCTGTGGTGATTAAGAACTGATCGAGCTGGGTAAACCAGTTTGGGTTGAAAACAAGGCATAGCAGAATGTAACCAGATTATTTACAGTCTCCACCATGTGAAATGGTTCAGAAAGTAGAGGAGGAATAGAGACCTTCAGCTTGTACTTAGAGACACTGGGGTTACGGGTTCATATCCTGGAGCTCTGCGACTCTGGACGAGGTATGTAATAATCTTTACTGTGGATTCCTAACCTACAAACAGAACTAACCAAATAATGTCTGCTTCTTTGTGTTTGTTTGGGAATACAAAATATTTTTTTAAAGTCATAGGCCTGAATCATAATATTTTCTCAATAAGTGTTTTCTGAATATTAATATCAGATTTTTATTCATCTCTGGCTTTATCCTTCAAATGTGATGAGATAAAAGAAATAAGATTTACTGTGGTGTATGTCCATGATCAGACCTCAAGTTGCCTCTTGTCCAGGCATATAGCATTTACTGGCAAGGATAGACTTCTGAGCAGAAGATTGGAGAAGTTCACTTAAAAATTCCCCCAAAGAAAGGCCTAATGATTTACTTCTAAGGAAAAAAAAACAGCCCTTGAAAATCTCTGAGAGACAAAAGGTTGCTATCAATCAGAACTGACTTGAGAACAGCTGGTGCAAAAAAAGTTAAACATTAGAGTAGGATGCCCCCAGGTTTCTTATGCTAAAGTAGGCAGGAGGGATGGAATATGGTTTGAAGTTTTGGGGGGCAGTTTCCAACTGAACTTTATTCTGACATCCTTTCTTGAAATTTAAAAACATCTTGAGTAAGTACTTTCCTTGCTACGTGTGTATGGGGTGGCTGTTCTCTGCCTCTGTGCAAGGTGGGACACAGGGCACAGTACCTGTCCTTGGGAACTGTCTCCAAAGGGCTGGTTTGGGGACAAGCATAATGTTATGCTTCCAAGATGATAACAATTTCAAACACCCCAGCAACCATCTACATTAAGAATGTTCATAATCTCTAGACAATGACATTGTCCTGGCCCAAGCAATAAATGGTCCCCCAGAGATGGCAGGAGGTACAGTGTGTGCTTAACATGGACTGTTCCAACACAGAGGAAGGGGCATGAGTGGGAGGGACACAGGAGTGTAAGGGGATCTATAGTGAAACACAATTTGTGTGTCCTTATTCTGAACCCAGAGTTCCCAAGGCTACCTGTGAGGTCAAGATAATGGTATGACACCTTTGAAAAGCTTATAGGAGAGTGTTCACCAAGTGGGAGAAAAGAAGAGAGTGCAGAACTGCAGGGCAGAGGAAATTGAAGGTAAGTTAGTGGAGCAGCTGGTGGATTTAAACTACTGACCATTCAGTGAGCAGCGCAACACATAGGCCTCTATGCCCCCTGGTGGGTTGGTTATAACAGCGACAGGATGGAGCATTGCTGATGGGAGTCGTGCAGCTCTAGGCAGGAGATCTAGAACCCCATTTGGGCTTTTTTCTCAGCAGCCACACTTCAATCTTGTTTTCTCTTTCAAGCTGACTGAACATTAATTTTCACATTTACTCAGCACCTAAGCTAATTTAATTCTTGCAATAATCCTGTAATCAAGGTACATGATTATCTCCATTCTACAGATCAGAAAATTGAGATGCAGAGATTGAATAATACAGCAATCGTAGCTCACAAGCATCAGAGGCAAGAACTGAACCTAGGCAACAAATCTTAGCCACCTATTATATGAAAACTGTGTCTTCTCATCTACAACCCTCTGCCTGAACAGAGTGACTTTGCTCTCCCATTGTTCCTTGAAGAAACATTACACATCCCATAACTCTGAGTCTGAAGATAGTGTAATCTTGACAAACTATAGAGACACTAGCAGGCTATAGAAAAAAAAGATGCCTCCACTTTTACTTAATTCTTGGGAATCCTTAAAACAGTGACATCAAGAACAGCCATTCTCTCTCTCTTCTCTCTCTTCTCTCTCTCTTCTCCTCTCTCTCTCTCCCCCCACCCCTTTTAAAGAAGAAATAAGTTGTTGACCAGTCATACAATGGAATAGTATATATCCATGAAAAGGGAAATGGACATAGGAAGGGACCATGCTTATAGAAAAGTGCACTTCATAAACTTATATACCTAGATTAATTATCCATACTGTCATACATCTTTTTTTAAAAAAATATAATACTAATATTTATCTGTTTTGCTTTGATGTTTAGGAGTTCTTTCAATATTTTGGATGCAAGCCTTTATACAGTTATATCTGTTGTAAATATTGTTTTCCAGTTTATGACTTGAAATTTTACTCACATATTGGATTTTCTTGAATTTTAAAAACAGCATTAATGAGGTATAATTTCTAGAGATAAACACTATATGTGTAAATGGTAAATTTGAAAGTTTGGACATAGGTGCAACCTTGAAATCACCACCACAATCAGAATGCCACACACTACCCGCATATTTTCTGTGGGCCACTTGATGATATCTGCTTCTCACTCTCTTCCTCTATAAGCACTGATACCCTTCCTGCCACCCTAGTTTAATATGCACCATCTATAGTTTCATATAAATGGTATATCGTAACATTTTGCTTGTTTGTACTCTTCTCACCAGAGTAATTATTTCAAGATGCATCCTTTTGTTATATATATTGATGATTAATTTATTTGTGTTACTGAAAGTATTCCGCTGAAAGAGAAATGACAATTTATCTGTCATCTTGTTAACAGATGACTATGTTGCTTCCAGTTGGAGTTCATTATTTATAAAGCAGCTATGAGCACTGAAGTATATATCTTTGTATGGATATATACTTTCAATTATTTGTTTTCACTCTCTCATCAGCAGAATATAGAATTCCGGTTCCTCCATATCCTCCCTAACATTTGGTTAGATCACTCTTTTAGTGATACTAACTGAATAAAATAAGGATGGCAGAGGCAGAATTGATGTCTTTGAGTTGAGATGTTGAATAATAAGAGTGCTGAATATCCCATGAACTGCCAAAAAAAAATGTGTCTTAGAAAAAGTACAGCTAGAGTGCTCCCTGGAGGCAAGGGTGGCAAAGCTTCATCTCTCGTACTTTGGACATGTTGTTACGACAGGCTGTTCTTTGGAAAGGGACGTGACGCTTGGAAAGATGGAGGGTCAATGAAGGAGAAGACCCCGACAAGATGGACTGACACAGTGACCGCTGCACCAATGGGCTCTTGTGTGCCAGGAAAGGTGACGATGACACAGGCTAGGACAGTGTTGAGGTCTGTTGTTCATAGGGTCACCGTTGTACATGATTCAACAGCACCTACCAATAACAACTACAATGGTGATGTCATTGTATTTCATTCTCATTTTAATATTGAAATTGGTGTTGACATAAGCACCTTTTTTATATTTTTTTAATAATTTTAATGAACATTTACAGAGAATTTGGATTTCCATTCATTCATTGCTGCACTTCTCTCCCCGCCCAGCCCTCTCCCCCCGCCCCCCAAGTTCGCTTCGCTCCTCTCTTTCAAAAGTAAAAGAAAGACTCCCTCCCTGGTACACAATCCCTCCCACACCCCTCCCACCTCCCCAAGTCCATTCCACTATGCAACCTTAATTGTGGACTCTTGTGATAACCATAATACCCTATCCTACATCGCTTCTAAATTATTCAGTCCCTCATCTGTTTCAGTGCAGTGTACACAATTTATCCAGTTTTTCTCAGTCTTACCCCCACCCTGATATCAGTCCCATTTTACAGCAGTGGCACCATGCAATATTTGTCCTTTTGCGACTGAGATATTTCACTCAGCATAATGTCCTCCAGGGTTACCCATTTTGAATAATATTGCATGAGTTCCTTGTTTTTCAATGCAGCATAGTATTCCATTGTGTGAATATACCACAGCTTCTCTACCCATTCATTTGTTGATGGGCACCTGGGTTGTTTCCAACTCCTTGATATTGTGAACAAAGCCACAATAAACATGGGTGTGCATATATCTGCTTGGATGTCAGTTATGGTCTCTTTGGGGTATATTCCCAGTAGTGGAATTGCTGGGTCAAATGATATCTCTATTTGCAACTTTTTGAGAAAGCGCCATACCGCCTTCCACAGTGGTTGAACCATTTTACATTCCCACCAACAGTGAGTAAGGGTTCCAGTTTCTCCATAACCTCGCCAGCATTTGTTGCTTGCTGTTCTGTTAAATTTTATAAGCATCTTTTTTTATGGATGTTGTGTGAAATGTCTGTTGAAATTTTTTGCCCATTGTTTAAATTGTTCATTTTCTTATGGTTACATTTTTAGAGCTTCTTGCATATTGTAGATACAAGTCCCTTAGCAGACACTGATTTGCAATATTTTCTCCCAGACTGACTGTTCAGCCTCTTCACCATGTCTTTTGTGAAGTGGACGTTTTTACTTGTTTTTTTAAAATGAGGTTAATGTACAAATTTTAACCCCAAACTATGCTTTAGTTTTATATTTCAGAAATCTTTGCCTAATCTAACAACTTAAGAATTTTCTTCATACAAGTTTCTAGTTTTATGGTTTCGGGGGATCTCTAACCCGCTTTAGGGAGCGCTGGTGTTGAAACCCGTAGGGTGTTGTGTTGTTAACCATGGTGGCACCTCTTTGGAGGTTCAACTGCATTAGCAGCTCCTCAGAGGAAAGATGGTCAGTCTCCTCCTATGACATTTAGAGCCTCTAAGAACCAGTTAGAGGATCAGCTAGGAGTCAGTTCCAATTTGACAGCTAAAGGGAAGCGGAAGGAAAATGCCTAATTTTTGCAATTATCCCCCAATTTGAGGAACTCTGATGCTGTGGTACATACGGCACTGTATGGCTAACCCAAAGGGTGTGTCTTTCTGGTGGTTGGATTCTACCAGCGTCTTCTGGGGAGAAAGGTGAGCACTCTCCTTCCACTCGATTTACAGCCTCAGAAACATAATGGAGGATCAGCGATGGGTTGGTTCTGACTAATCCATTTTAAGTTAAATTTTGTACATAGTTTAAACTAAAGTTTGAAATTTTTTTCACATCCACATTGAATAATTCAAATATCACTTACAGAAAATATTCTCTTCATTGAATTTCCTTTATAATTTTATCCACATACATGTCAGTCTGTTCCTGACCTATATTCCATTCCCTTGTTCTATTTTGGGGGTCTAACCTGATACTAGCACTACAATGGCTTATTTATTGTTATCACATTATAAATCTTGAAATCAGGTCATATCAGTTATCTAATTTTTTACTTTTTCATGGTGTCTTTTGTGGAACTCTACTGCTATTTTGTTCTGTTTGTCAACTCCTCTGATATTTAAACAAGTCAGTTCTGAGAAACCTTGAACCTGCTCTGACAGACATTTTTCCAACTTGGAGCTGGAAACAACAGCACCTGTGGATTGATTTTAATTCCTTCATCCCTTTGGGCTTAAATGTCATTTCATATTCAAAGCTTATTTTTTATTAAAATGCATGAACTCCGCCTGAAGGGAGTTAAATGGTGGCAGTACAAGCCAAAGAGTTATCAGCTATTATAACTGACAACCAGCTGAGAATTTGACCTTTCTGTAAGGAAAGTCTACAACCCGAGCTATCGGGGTGTAGGAGCCCAAGAGGAAATTGGGAGGGCAGGGGCTCCCCTGTTTAGAGTGTGGGCACACCTTGCTTTATTGCACTTCCTCTCATTGCATTTCACATAGAAAGCATATTTTTAACAAAGATTATGTGGTAACTGTGCATCCAGCAAGCCTATGGGCACCATTTTTATAGCACCATGTGCTCACTTCCTTTCTCTGTGGAACATTTTGGTGGTTCTTGCAAGAGTTCACACTTGTTCATGATGCTATTACACACTTAACAGACTACAACATTGTGTAAACATCATGCCAAGAACTCCATGTGACTTTCCTGGACTAGTCACCTCATTGCATTGGTCTGCAACCAAAGTTCCCAGGTGTGCTCTATAACACCTACAAGATGCTTGGTGTTGTACTGAGTGTGTTGAACACAGGCTGTTATTTACCAATGGTTCTCCTTAGGTTTACTCCTGGGGGTATTGTTCTAGAGTAAGAGTTAGCAAGTCTTCACACCCATGTTTATTGCAGCTTTGTTCACAATAGCAAGGAGTTGGAAACAACCCAGGTGCCTATCAACAAATGAATTAATAGAGAAGCTGTGGTATATTCACACAATGAAATACTACGCTGCATTGGAAAACAAGGAACTCATGCAATATTATTCAAAGTGGGTGACCCTGGAGGACATTATGCTGAGTGAAATATCTCAGTCACAAAAGGACAAATACTGCATGGTGCCACTGTTGTAGAATGGGACTGATACCAGGGTTGGGTTAAGACTGGGAAAAACTAGATAAATTATGTATACTGCATTGAAACAGATGAGAGAGAGAATCATTTAAAAGTGTTATATAATAGGGTATTATAGTTATTTCAAGAGTCCAGAAGTAAGGTGCATAATGGACTGTACCTGGGGCGGTGGGAGGGGTGCGGGGGCATTGTATACCAAAGAAAGAATTTTTCCTTTACTTTTTCAAAGAGAGGAGCAAACTGGGAGGGGGGAGGCGGGGGGAGAAGGCTGGGCAGGTAGAAAAGTGCAACAATTAATGAATGGAAATCCAAAATCTCTGTAAAGGTTCATTAAAATTATTAAAATAAAATTTAAAAAAGGAGTTTACAAGGCTTTTCTGTAAAGACAGCAAATGCTTCTGGCAGGCCCCACTTTAAGTGGGTGAGGCTCTGTAGTTGAGGGGGCCCTGTACTAGGTGAGATCCCACACTTGGTTTAATGTTCTACTACTTTCATCATCAGACTTGTAATGTATTTAGTGTGTGTTGGGGTTTTTTGTTTGTTTGGTTTTAAATAAAAGGTCCTCCATTTTCATTTTGTACTGAATCTTATATAGTGAACCAAATTCCACATTTGTGGCTTGGATTGTCTCTGTCAAGCCATCCAACTCCAACAATGTAACCCAAGTGCAGCCATAGACAATATGGAAACAATAAACTTGGCACTAAAGTTTGAATTTCATGTAACTTTTGCATATCATAAAATTTGAATCTTCTCTTGATTTTTTCCCCAACCATTTCAAAATGTAAACACCATTCTTTGCTCCCAGGAAGTACAAAAGCAAGCAGGGGGATACCTTGGCCTATGGGTTGAAGTTTTTTGGCCCCTGCCGTAAAGACTCATCATATGCAGCAAGTGTCATGACCAAATTGTTCTAAAATATGCCTAGCAAGAAACAACCCAAAGAGAGATCTGTGGTCTAGTGGGTAAGGAATTGCTGTGTTAATCCAAACATACGTGGTTCAAATCCACCAGCTGCTCCACAGGAGAAAGATGGGCAATCTTCTCCAGTAAGATTTACAGTCTCTGAAAAACCACTGGAAGGTCAGCTATGAGTTGTTTCTAACTTAATGACACGTAACAACAACAAGAATAACAGAGACATTGGCTGCTATTATTGTTAGACTCTGTCAAGTCAATCATGATTCACGGCAATCACACAAACAACAGATTGCAACCTGGCCTCTCCTACGTCATCCACACAGTCTCTGCCATACTCAACTCCATTGTTGCAGTCACTGTGTCAATACCTCATTGAAGGTCTTTTTCTTTCCAATGGCTGTTTTCCCCAGCATGATGTCTTTTTCTAAGGACTGGTCTCTCCTGACCACACGTCCAAAGTGTGTGAGTTGAGGTTTTGCCATTCTTGCCTCTAAGGATAGGTTTGTTTGTTCTTTGACTGTCAACAGAATATTCAGTATTCTTCACCAACACCACAATTCAAGGACATTTACTCTTCCTTATTCATCCAGCTTTCACACGCATAAGAAGGCTTGGAAAGTACCATGACTTGAGCCAGACACATCTTAGTCTTGATGCTGATTTTCTTGCCCTTTCGTACTTTAGAGTGGTCCTTTACAGTAAATTTACCCACTGCAACACAGCTTTAGATTTCTTGACTGCCACTACTAAGTATGTTGACTGTAGATCCAAGTAAAGTGAAATTGTGGGCAATTTCAACATTCTCTCTGATAATGCTGCCTATTGTGTAGTTGTAAGGATTTTTGTTTTCCTGAGATTGAGTTGAAGTTTATGTATATGGTTGAAAGAAAGCAGAAAGCCCTAAAGGATTGTATGTATTGTAGTTTTACACATAGTGCAGAAGCAAGCACACATAAGTGCAAAACTAAAATGAAAAAGCAAGCAAATGTTTATCATAAATGTCAGGATAATGATTGTATCTAAGGAAAGTAAAGGGAATGAATGAGGGGCAGGTGTTTGGGGTCCTCCTTAAATTGCATTTCTTGACATGGGATATGTTGCAATGATTGCATTGGTATTTCCTTTAGCATTATTCATTGAACTTAGAGTCCTTGTAAAGCCTCTAAAATGTGCAAATTTTTAAATTTCGGTTTCCATTTTAAAAACTTGAGTTGGCATTTAGAACCAATGGAGTTGGGGTGCCGGGGGAGATGCATGTTCAGGTCTCACGTCCTGGCCTTCGCAAGGCACCTCTGATGTAAATTTGAAGACCTTTGGCATCCATCTGGTCCTGAGCTTCACATTTCCCAAAAAGAGTCTTAGCTTTCATAGCGTTCAACTGTTTTCCTTTTCAGTTTACTTTCGTCTCAGACACTAATGCTCTCTGCCAAATTCCCTCAAGGTCAAAGCCACATTATTATGGGCTCCATTGTCTTGAAGCCTTTTTTGTTTGTAAATTCCACTTTTCCCTCATTTCAAAATATAATTATAAATAATTCAATCACGTTGGTTTGCACCGTGGATATGTATGCTGGCCACTTTCCCTTTATGTCTCTGCTTCTTGTGCTTATTCTCATCTTAATATTTTCACCTTCTGGCTCTCTACATGCAGCTGTATGGTGCCGTTAACCCTGGCAGGGCAAAATTGGAAGAAAAGATGAATTTGTGGTTAGAATGTGTGCTCAGGAGCAAACAAACTGGAGTTTGAACTCCAGCTTATCCTATCTGCTGTTTGTTCATAGCAAATCACCTAACTGCTCTGAGCTCTCTTAGGAAAAGGAACCAAAGCTATTAAGAACTAGAGAATCAGTGTGAGAATTAGATAGGTAGAGCAGTCCCACAGGGAATCCTCGCCTTCCATTCACTGGCCCACGTTGATTCACGGAAGTGGAGGTTTGCATGTTGGTAGCAGGCTGAACACATTTCAGTGAAGCTTCTAGACTAAGACAGACCAGGAAGAAAGTTCTAGTAACCTACACCCAAAAGTCAGGGAGCACGTATGAACCACAGTAGTCAGATCTACATTGGGTCATGGGATGGTCAGGACTAGGCAGCTTTTCCGTTACATTGTGTGAGGACTCACTGTGACGTGGGCCAACTCCACAGCAACTAATGCCATTGGCTACCCAAGAAAACCCGTGTAACATACCTCACTTTACACCAGGTGCTACTGTGTGGCTTGTGGTAGGCACATTTCACATTTTCATCTCCTTTTTTATTTCTCTCTGAGTTTCTACAAGATTTTTCTGTCTACCAGGCTATAGTATTCACATTTACGTGCTATGCATCGGAGAGCTGGACAGTGACTAGGGATGACAGAAAGAGAATTGATGCCTTTGAGCTGTGGTGCTGGAGAAGAGTATTGCATATACTATGGACTGCTAGGAGAACAAACAGGTTTGTCCTGGAGAGGGTTAAACCAGGCTGCTCCATGGAGTCAAGGATTCTGAAGCTTTGTCTGACATACTTTGGGCATGTTGCAAGGAGAGACCAGTCCTTGGAGAGGGACATCATGTTTGGGAGAGTGCAGGGACGGCGCAGGAGAGGAAGACCCTTGATGAGATGGATCGATTCTATGATTGGGTTGGTGGGAGTGAGTGTGTCAGAGACAGTGAGGTTGGCACAGGATAGAGCAGGGTTTAGGGCTCTTATACATAGGGTCACTATGAGTCACAAGTAACTCTATGGCACATCGTAACAACCTTCACCAACCAAACACATGCACCAATTGCCTATGAAGAGAAAAAGATGGTAGGTGGGTTGGAAATGAGAAAATCAAAGAAAGATTCTGCTTATGAGCCTGGAGACGAGAGGACACATCACATCCTCCACTCTACTTGTCCGTCCTTCTTTGCATTCCTTGTCTTCCCTCGAACTTAGAGGTCTGTTCACTCTTTAATGATCCTGACATCTTCAGAACTATCACGAAGCTGCTGTCTGAACCCACAGAGAACCCGAGACAACGGTGCCATACCGTTAGAACGAAAATGGTTTCCACGCCAAGCTCTCAGAACCCTGACTGGCATATTGCAAGCACTCAATAAAGGTTAGAGACTGTTCTTTTTATTGCTGTTATTACAATTATTATTGCTGTTTAGAATAGCATCCCAGTAAGTGCGGCTGGAGTCATAAGGGTATTAACTGCCCCATTTGTCAAACGCAAGCCCAAGTTACAAATGCGAGCGATCGTTGTTTCTTTGAGCATTTCCCAGTTTCCCTTGTCATTCTTCCCCCTAAACAGTTCAGTCTGCCTCTTCCAGAACAAACATCATTATAATCACTTCTTGTTCACATCTCCCACATCCCCATGGCGCTTGCTGCGCTCCCTGGTAGTTGCAACACCTCTGAATTTACTACCATCTGCAAATATCATTAGCCATTGTTCATTCCCTCTCCCACACTATTAATGAAGATGTTAATTAAGACCAGAACTAACACTGACCCCAGCAGCAATCCACTAGACATTTATCCAACTGGATAAAGTTCTGTTAGTCATTACCCACTGCTCATAGACATTACCACTATTCCAGTCCCTTCATCTGCTAATTTGAAAGAGACCAGGGGAGAGAATTAAGGCAGCCCAGGATTATTTAAAAATTAACACTCTGATACTTAGGGTTTTTGGAAAGGGATTTGGTGGGATGTCAGGACGCGGTTGTCAGTAGCCGGCATGATTGAAGCGAGCCAGCCTCCAAACATGTCTGGTAATTGCTTGGCTAAGCTTATGGGTTTCAGAGTATTTAGCAACACACTCTATATTGGAGAATACCCAGGAAAAGTATAATTTTCACTCGGGCCACTTTCTCTTTACAGATGATCAAAGTGAGGTCCAAAAAAAGTCAAGTGATTTGGCCAAGGCCATTTCCCTATTCATTGATGGAACTGGATTTGGAACTTGTGATTCTAACTCCCTCATCTTTTGTAAGAATCTAGAAGCAAAGTCAATCATAATTCACAGAGGTTCTGTTGGGAAGCTTGCACCTTAGTTGCTGCCCACGACATGCTAAACTCCCAACGTTGTCCTTCTGTCTCCAGCAAGCTCTCTCACAGTAGATGCACAGTACCCATTTATGGACGGAATGAGCATTATTCACCGCCGTTCACTGTTCTCTCAACCTATAAATTAGTGGTTCTCAATCCTGGCTAAACATTACAATCACCCAGGGGAGCTTTTAAAGGATACCGATGCCCACACCACACCCCGAGAGATTCAGATTTAATTGGATTGAGGAGAGGCCCGGGCAACAGCGAGTTTTTAAAGGTCCCCAGGTGATTCTAATGTGCGGCCAGGGTTGAGTGTCACCTCCAAGGAGCAAGAGTTTTCCCAAAGACTACAAAACCGGGAGGGGTTTTGTTTTCTATGAAAGGGTCAGGACAGAATCACTGTCATTTGATAGTTAGAAACAATCCTTTTTCTTGACCAGAAAACTGACAGCTCTCCAAGCTTATTCCTTGATTAGAAGGGGAATTGCATTGTCAAATCAGAACAACACAATTAGAGTCTATTGGTCTAGTAAGAGAGCAGGTTGTCTGTGGGTTTTATAAGTGTGTTGGAACAGACATATACTGGTCCTTATTCGGTATCAGTGAATCAATGTGTGATTACCTCCACAGTTAAAGCTGGTTCTTGAAATACCTCAATTAGTGTTTTGTTAATTCTGGAATTGGCACAATTAGCAGATAAAAATGAATTGTACACCATGCTGGATGGAATATACCAAAGTCTCATACATTCCTGATTTATATGATACATAAAATTATTTTTTAACTTAAAGTTTATGCTAGAATGTGATAAGACTGTTGAGATTACATGTTATCATAGATGTATTTTACTTTGGGGAAAAATATGGACCTGGAGCTTTATTTTTTGCCAATGTCTTACTTTGATCATATTGTCATGAGGAATCAGTTCTTGGAGAGAGAGAGAGACAGAGACAGAGAGGGAGAGGGAGAGAGAGACAGAGATAGAGACAGAGAGATATTTCATGGTGAGAAAGGTCAGCAAAAGAAAATAAAAGGCCCTCAGTGAGATGAATTGACCCAGTGATTGACTACCAGATGGGCTGGCAGAGATCACAAGCATAGCACAGGGTAGGGCATGGCTCAGATCTGTAGTTGACTGGGTGTATCTAACACCAACAGTCAAATGTGTGTCTTAGTGTATGTTATTAGGCGGTGTGGAGTCAACTACAACTCTTTCCTTTCTTACCCTGATCCTCTACTTTTCTGAGGAATCTTAGTATAGGGTATATATAACCTTTGCCTTTCTAAGCATATAAAATAGGAGCTCTGGTGGTGCAGTCTGTCGGGAGATGCGCTGTTAACCCAAAGGTGTCCCCTCTCTGGCAGCTTGGATCTTGCAGCTCGAATCCTGCAGTTCTGAGGGAGGAAGATAGTCCGTCTGCTTTCATGCGGTTGGCTTCGGAAACCCGCTGGAGGGTCAGCTGTGCATTGGTTCTGACTTGAAGGCAATCACTTTGGCTATTTGGATTATATAACACACTTAACACTGAAACAACTTAAACGCAGTAAGACAGCATATAATAAAAGTGATAGAGTAGTACTCAAAGCAACTACACATGGTCCCGTACAGAAAAGAGAAAATAAGTGTGTGTGTGTGTGTGTGTGTGGTGTGTGTAGGGTCTAGTATATTCATCACTGTAAAAAATTTAAAGAAGCAATTCTTAAAACAGTATAGATAGAGAAAAAATGAAAAACATTCAACCTTAAGTGTTAACTTCCAGTCTCTTTCTCTTGATATCCAGCATACAGAAAGGGGCATCCCTGAAGTAGCACTGTAGTAATGCTAAGAATTGGTAACAATGGAAAAGATGATGGAGAGATGGCTACTTTGAAGACAGTGGACCTGGTGCAGGAGCGGGGTGGGGGGGGTGTCTGGTGCAGGAGAGGGCAGACTTGGTGTTGGACCCTACAGGACAGAGTCGAACTGTCTCTCGAGGTTTCTCAGGTTGTCGATCTTTTTTCTTTTATTATTATTATCATAGGATCGCTATGAGTTGCAAGCTACTCGACGGCACATAACAACAACAATAATTATTATTAATTTTCATGAAAATTTACAGAGACTTTGGATTTCTATTCATTCATTGTTGCACTTTTCTCCCTCTCCTCCCCACCCCTCCTGCCACCCCGTACACTCTTCTTTTGAAAAGTGAAAGAATTCTTTCATTGTTTTACAATCCCTCCCCCAAGTCCACTCCACTATGCAGCCTTCATTTATGGAAGGAGAGGGTCTCATCTTTTTCCAGGTGGTAGGTTCAAACAACTGACGTTTGAGTAGCCCAATGTCTAACCTAGCATGCTACTGGGGGTCATTGCTGGAGTCAGTTCCAAGAGGTTGGGATCAAGGGAGGTTTGTCCAGAGCGTTTCTCTTTCTGGTCGTAAAGGTCCTGTAACAGCTAGGCCTCTCCGTAAGTGCATAGTAAACTCTGGCAACATGAGGATCTTGCTCTTCCAATGTTGCCATCATCGCTTCTATGAGATGAAAGGCTTCTAACTAGCTCAGGTTCAAGCCTTCTTCAAACGCTATCATCTGCTGCTCTAGGTTCAGAAGGCCTTCCACAAGCTCCACTGTTTTCACTTTGTCCTTCCAAATGATTCCTGTTATTGCCTTTCCAACGATGGATCACTCTTTGATCACTTTTCTATCTACACTTGTCAGACACGATGGTTTTTCTTTCCTTGATGCGTCCCTAGCACTTGCACTGGATTTGTGCAAATGTTTTGGAGGTGTGGTAACAAGGGCCAATATGAGGAAAATTTACCAAATACAAAGTTATTAATGCAGCAGAGTGTGAACTGTGAACAGCAACGTGATCCACGTTAGAAAGTAGAACGCGCTCTCCTTCCTCTGCCACGAACCTCTCAAGTCGCTGTGTGTTCATGAAGATCACGAAGAAGCATCTGTGTTAAGTTGTTCACCGGCTTCATGGCCATTTGTTCGTAAGTGCAAACTGTTCATAAATGGGACTTTCTTAGGTCAGAGACTCACTACATTAACACCTGTATTTTTTCTCCTCAAATTTGACTCTTACTGTGTAACATAACACCAACTTAAAGGACGCAAGGGCTCCAGGAACAATGAGACTCATTGCAGTCAAGCCAACTCCAGTTCATGATGACCCTCATTTGTGTCAGATTCAAACTGTTTTCCCTTGGAACTGCAGTGGCTAGAATCTTGTGCCTAAAAAACATGGAAATCTGGCTTGAAGAACGTACAACCAGGGTGCTCCTTAGAAACAAGAATGGTGAAACTACCTCTCAGATACTTTGGGCATGTAGTCAAGAGGGGGTCACTTCTGGGAAAAGATAGAGGGTCTGTAAAAGAGAGGTAGACTCCCAAGGAGCTACATTGACACAGTGACTGCAACAATGGACTTGAACAAGGCTGAGACCCTGATGATGGCACAGGATGGAGCAAGGTTTTCATCTGTTGTTCAAAGGGCCACTGTGAGTCATAGCTAATTGAGGGCACATAACAACAACAACAGCAGCAATAATTTTATGGAAATATATTGCCAGGCCTTTTCTTTGCTTTGAGAAAGTAGAGACAACGACTTCACTGAGTGCCTTCAAACCACTAACATTTGGGGCAAAGTGCAAACCCTGTGTGCTGTCCAGAGAGCTTGAAGCTCCACAAGTAATTATTACTTTAAAGTGAAAACGGACTTGCTGGAGGCAAAGACAAGTAGGGAGCAATGGACTTAACATGGTTTGGGGTTTTTAAAAAAAATGTAGACAGTAATAACCATCATGCTCACTGCAGTCAGAACTCAGTGCTCTGGGTAGATGGACGATGTAGGTCAAAGGAAACCGAGTCTGAGTGTCTCTCCAGGACAGGAGCCCAGGGAGAATAAAAGACCAGGCTTGCGAAGGTGGCAGAGGCTGCTAGTCTTTTGGCACCGTACTCTTTGGTCTTTTCCATTTCAGGGGAGTGTCTCTAAATCACTAAGTGTCCAGCAGAAGCACGCCTGTCAGAACTGGGGGACTCAGGGCTCCTGTGTGTTGGTTATGCGGGTTGTTAACTGCTCAAGTGTATGTAGGGACAGAAATATGCACTGGAAGAGATGTTGAAGGGACAGACAGCCTCTGTTTGGGGCTCATATGCAGATTCCACAGAGTAGCTTTGGTGGAAGTTGGGGGCCTTAAGGAGCCCCTGGTTAGTGAAGACTGTCAAAGGCTTGGCAGCTATCAAAAGATTAGTGCTTCAAATCTGCCCAGAGGTGCCTTGGAATAAAGTCCTAACGATCCACTTCTGAAAAACCAGCCATGGGAAACTCCAGGGAGCACAGTTCTGCTCTGAAACGATGGGGTTGCCGTGAGCTGGAACCACATCTGTAGAAACTGGTTTGAGATTTTGGATTTATAGAAGGGGAGGGAAAAAAGAAGAAATAACTTCCACATCCATCCCATTAAGTGGAGCAACTCTACAGAAGACAGAAAAGGAGACTTGAGAGCAAAGAGGTATTAAAAGTGCTAGGCAGGGCGCCAAGGGGTTGCCCACCTGCCCAGCACACACACCTGCATCCTTGGCCTTTAGTGACAATGAAAGTGATGATGGAACAGGAAGAGTGCAGGAAGCCAGCAAAAGGTGGAATGGAGGGCCTGTAGAACAGACTTCAAGACCCCTGGACAGAGGAAATCTCAAGTGGGAACACTTTTTTTAACAAGTTCTTCCTTCAGCCTACAGAAGTTGGGGGCCCAGCGGTGGCCCAGAGTCTACGCTGCCACTGTATTGATAACTGGGTTCAGCTCTGGGAAAGACAAAGAAAGAGAAGGAATCCCAGACACAGCTAGGCCAAGACAGGCACCCCCACCAGTTACCACTTCCAGATACACTGCTGTGACTCAAACCTGCTCATGAAACAGTGCTAGGTAAAAGGGACTGCTCTGGAGAGAGAGGAAAATCCCTCATTCTGACAAGGTTAGAATACCAAGAAAACAGCACATCCCCTAGGGAAGTTACGGGTCGGGACCACAGCGCACTGGAACCCATTCATTCCTGCTTCACCCTTAGCTGTGTGGCTAAGGGGAGTCATTTACTGAGTCCCTTATAACCAAGCCTCTCTAGTCTTAATGTCTCAAATAAAGACATAGACAGGGTTAAATACTGAATGAGCTTACTTACCCTTGTCGCTAAACAATATCTGGGAGACAGAATGGAATTCTGGAGCCAGATAACCCATCCCTGAACTAAGTATCATGGATGGTGCTTGGAACAGAACTGGACTACAAGTTAGCCACACTGTCCCAGCACTGAGACTCGGGAAGGACAGTTTCCCTCGGTTCTGGAAAGAGGGCCATTTGGAATGCTTTCTCCTTTGCCTTGCACTTTGAGAAGCTCTGAGAAAATGGAAAGGCCTGAGAAGGAAGGAGAGTGAAGAGTAGGAGAGAGGAACGACCCATTTATCGGTCACTGGCTCCATCCCAGGGAGCTCTGGTGCTGTGGCCCACAGGAAAACGTGCTGCTAATCCAAGTAGTGCCTCTTTGGAGGTTCGAATCCACCAGCTGCTCCTCCACAATAAGATGGACAACCTCCTCCTATGTGATTTACAGCCTCTGAAAACCCTCCGCTGGGTCAGCTATGAGCTGGTTCCACCTCCAGGAAAATGAGGTTGAAAGGCTTCATCTCAATCATCATATGTGACTTCTTCATTTACTAAGTCCCACTTAATCTTTAGGACGACTTGATGAGGTAGCCTGCCAACTACTGCCTTGCCAGTAAGTGGTAGGTTTGCCTGATTTCAAGTCGCCTTTTCCCTCCTAACGAGTTAATTCCACCAATGAAGTACAGTTGCCTATGTAAACATGATGATAACATCAATCCTTCTCAACACTGCCCTATCACCAAGCAATCCAAAGATGGGCTCTATTTCCTGTTTCTTCTCTTCATCCTCTGCAAATGAAATGCTTCTCCAAGCTGAGGCTGTCACTGGGTACTGCTTCCAGCTGTCTCTGCCTATATACTGTTGACCAGAGAGGGGTGAAAGGCAGGGTCTGGGTCGCAATTTGCTGTGGTTGTGTTGTATGGCAGGCATGGTTGGGAGCTGTGCCCCCTTCCTACCCACCTGGGAACTAACATTACCCCTCCCTCTGACCGTATAAATTCTCAGATCTGCTTTAGATAATAAACAGCACAGTCCTGCTTCAGCCACCGTCAGTCAAAATGCTCCCTTTACTGCAAGACAGCCATCCATGGAGAAGTTTCCTTCGGTACAGCTAGTCTCCATTCCTCTTAAAGAGAAACTGAAGTCTTCCCCATGGCCCAGGCGATCCTGGCCCTTTCTGGATTTCTCTAGGAAGCAAGTGGAAAAGGGCCAGACTGGGGGTGGGCAGGCTGGAGGCTGAGGCTGCAGCCTCGCTCCCCATTGGCCACTCTGTCTCACACCTGCTGCCCAGCGGAGGACAGACGTGGCCAGGTTTTCCCCGGAGCAGACACAGATGCTGCAGGAGGAGATGCTATCACAAAAGGGTCTATTAAAAAAAGTGTGAAAGGGATGTGGCTGTTGGCAGGAGCCCCGTTCAAGGCTTCAGCCTCTGCAGACTACAGTCTCCAAGTATTGATTCTGTCCTTTCTCTGCTCCCCACTTTCCAAGGGCTTAGATTCCCTTTCTAAAGAAAAGCAATCCCCAGGCAAAGAGGGGATAAAAGTTTGAGGGGGGAGGAGGGGAAATGCTGGGCTGGGGGTCCTGGTGGGGGCTAGCTGCTGTGGAAAGAGAAAGAGAGGGAGTGAGAGAAAGAGAAGGCACACAGCATGAGAGTCCCTGAGCAGTGCCAAGAAGCAGAGAAAGGGCTGCTGGGGACAAGAGGGGAAAGTGTGCCAGAGCTTTACAGAAAGAAGCAAAGACGTGAACACACGAGGAATGGTTCAAGATTGAAGTGCAAATGGTGCCGGGATCTTCCTGGCAAGAGGAGCTGCAAACATAATACAAAATAGGCCACCGTGGGACAGCCCAGAGAAGCCAGGCTTCCAAGGAGGCAGGCGGGAGAAGGCGCAGAAATGGCCCCCACAAACAGAGACATGCTGGAGAGTGCTAATATCCAGTGGGGTTTTAAAAGGAGAAAGAGGGACAGAGGCAGGGGAAGAAGGTGTCTGAGACAGAGGGGACAGAGGGACATCAAGTGAAAGCAGAGCGGAGAAAGAGAGGGACAGGGGCACATGCATTCCCACCAGACCCCAAAAGAGGGACACAGAGCGAGTCACACAGAGAGAAAGACAGAAAGAGGCAGGCAAGGGGGGCTGGGGGCGCGATGGGGGTGAGGGAGCAAGGCTCCAGCCAAATGCAGGCGACTTGGCAGGTGGATAGGAGCCGGGCCGGCCAGGCAGCACTGCTCTAGCTGTGTCTC
Organism: Elephantulus edwardii; assembly: GCF_000299155.1. Lineage (NCBI taxonomy): Eukaryota > Metazoa > Chordata > Mammalia > Macroscelidea > Macroscelididae > Elephantulus > Elephantulus edwardii. Next base: position 17,686,972 of record NW_006399764.1, on the reverse strand, counting down.
GCCTATTGTTGTCTCCAAGGGGGACGCAGGGGGGGTTGTTTGTTTGTTTTGTTGTTTGGCCTCTTTGTCTCTTTTGTTCTGAGCAGTTAGTTAGCTTCTTTCCCAGACACCGGCTGATGGAAGGAAGAGCTTTATGGATTTTTCTTAAAGGGACAGGATGATCTGGTTCCCCTGTATTATTGATTTCTCAGCCTTCGCCAGATTCTCCCTACATCATGGTTTCTTTTTTTTTTTTTTAAAAAAAAAAAGCACATCACATGAAGCCCAAGAGTCAGTGTTTATGCTGGTTTTGCGCCTAATTAACAAGAATAAACTGGTCCTTTTCACCCTCCTCCTCCAGGCTTGCTGACCCTGGGGGTGGGGGGAAGGAAAGTCTAAGAGGGGCTGGAGGCCCTGGGAACAACAGCAAATGAACACTATGCGTGGACAACTCCAAACGCACAGCAGTAACTGTTTTATTGTTTGTTTTTTTTTAAAGCCCCCCAAAGCTGGGCAAACAACATCAGAGATCCAAGTGTGAGACTTTCAGGAATCAGAAGGAGAGGTTTGAAGTAGGGCTGTCCCACATCCCACCTCATAACAGCACAGTCCTGAGCTGGGGGTTGGGGCGTTCACACAAGGTCCATTGGGGCTCCATTCCCATGGGGGAAGCAGCACCCCCCTGGGTGCCCCCCAGCTGTCCTGGGTGCCTCCCTGCGCTCAGCCTCTCTGGGGGAAACGACTGAGGACCCTTGGAGGCAGGCAAGAGGACAGGAGAGAGGGGCACTGAGGCTAGTAGATAGGTCCATAGGCTAAAGCATGCCCACCGGTCTTGTATTTCCTTTCCACTGAAACTCTCCGCTTCCCGCCCTTGCTATAGTAATTTTAAAAGGCTTTAGTCTGCAGGGGACAGTTTCTGAAGGGAATGGAATTTTAAATCACCCCCAATTTCATCCACCCTCCATTTTCAATCCCTCTGCAGTTCCTCCCTCTCAAAGCACAACCAGCCCTTTTTCTTAACCCTCTGTTAGTCCTTTCTACTCCTGCTTGAAAATCTCCCGGTGAGATCCAGGGTGAAGGAGATGAAATATAAGTAAATACAGCCAAAGGACCCGAGGCGGTAATGTGGGGTACGGGGGTGTGGAGATAGGAACACGGAGCTGGGGGCGGGGGAGCCTTGTTGAATGGGGTTCTTTATATTCAGGGCAAACACAGAGCTGAACGAGGACTCTGCCCTGGGCTGACGGTACCCCAGTGGGGCTGGGGCGAGTAGATAGTGGCTGGTCCCAGGGTCTGGGTGCATCTCCTGCACTCACCCCAACAGAGTTTGGGACTTAGAATTCTGCCAATCACTCGTCCTGGGGGGGTGTGGCTGACAGTGAAGAAGAGAGGCTGCTTGCACCCACAACTTTATCTGTCCCCCTGGATCTCATTTCTCTCTTGACTAATGTCCCACCTAGGAGGTCTTGCTTGTCGATCTCACATGGATTTACTTCTGGGTGTCATTGGGAGAAGCCTGGGGAACTTCTCAGGCCATCTCCGCCAGGGGCTTCACGGACCCAGCTGGAGCCGGGCGGGGGTGGGTACTGGGGAATGATTTTGGGGTCCAGTACGTGCAGGGCCTGTGAGAGACATGTGAGCGGGAACGCACAGGGACTCTGTGGATGTAAGCTTGGCGGTAGGCACTGGAAAAGGTCACATCTGCGGGCAGTCACAGTAACCAACAGCCCCTAAGCTGAGCAAAAGACAAAACTGGTTCCAATTCCGGGACAAGGTGTACCCTGAGTCCCCCAAGGAGCAGTGTTGCCTGTGACTCAGGAAAGAAACCGTCCAGGCACGTGGAAGGGCCAAGCGCAGTGCCTTGCGCTCCAGGATTCTGTTGGGGCCAGATTCAGTTCCCGGTCAGACACACTGGGAGGTAGAAATACCTGTATCCCCAGGCCCAGGAGACCCCACTGCGCCGTCCCAGGCGGATTTCGTTTCCATCCCCAAAATGAATCCCAGTAACTAGGTCTCCAGAATGTTCTCCTAGGTTTACTGGTTTGAAAATTGAAACTGTGAGGTACCAAGGTTGACCACAAAATTTCAAACTCCATATGCAAGGCTCACTAATCTTAGCTTCCCCTTTTCCCACCAACCAATTTTTCCTTCCTTCCTTCCTTCCTTCCTTCCTTCCTTCCTTCCTTCCTTCCTTCCTT